>NC_057396.1:62088701-62461064 GCF_019320065.1 Cervus canadensis | reverse complement strand
AAAAAGATAAGGGCATTGATATGATGAGGCTATATGGTCAATATAATCAGTTGTTTGGCTGCAGAGAGAGGATCAGCCATGCACAGTATGCATTGTAGGCTGCCAAGTTTAAACCTATTTAGAATGAGATAACGGGCAAAGAAACCAAAGGATATTAATAACTACTTCAAAAGAGTTAGAAATAGATATAAACAAATAAGGAGGATATTGGAGGACAATATTGGAAGGGGTTAACAACATAATTCTGATTTTTTAAGAATGTAATACAGAAATAATGTCCCAGTGTGACTCTTTTATACATAATATTCCAATATGCTACTCTGTGAAGTAGCTGGAAAATCATCAGAAGTTCATACTTAATCAATTTAATAGGAATCAATAATAGAAAGGGCTAAAATTCCATTAAATTATTCTTTTCTGATGTACTGTGGCAACAGCATTCAGAGAAGAACCTGCAGAGGTTTCTGAGTCAGCTAAAAATCTGTAGATGATACTATGTCATCTCATATTTCATATTGTTAGACCTAGATAAGCCTTCAGACACAAACACTATACCTAGGTGAGAAAACTGATGTACAAAACAATGGAGTTGATCACGTTTATAAAACCTAAATAAGTCATTTGATTTGATGACTTGGTGTATTTTTCCTAGTAGATTCCCAAAAGTCCTAAGTCAGAGAATCTATTTTGAGAAAAGACCACTGATCAGTGAAACTAATTGCTCTTTTTGGTGAAACTTTCAAGAACTTTTGAATGAGGAAATCCTAATTTTTGCAAGAAGGGAGTCCTACATTTTGGAGTGTCAACTAGAGATCACAAGCAGATATGCTCCCGAGTATTAAATTCCTCTCATTACAATGTAAACAGAAAGATAAAACTTTTTAAAAAAGCGTGCAGTTTGAAAACAAATGAACAACGATATCTCGTAAGTCACAAATGAGGTTACAGGGAGCCAAAAGTATTTGTAAATGGAGTGAAGAGTACCAGTGACAACTGACCACTGAAAACGAGACTCTCTACCACACAGGATTATTGTATCAGTCCCACTCCAGTACTCCCGCCTGGAAAATCCCATGGACAGAGGAGTCTGGTGGGCTGCAGTCCATGGGGTCGCTAAGAGTTGGACACGACTAAGCGACTTCACTCTCACTTTTCCTTCCATGCATTGGAGAAGGAAATGGCAACCCACTCCAGTGTTCTTGCCTGGAGAATCCCAAGGACGGGGGAGCCTGGTGGGCTGCCGTCTATGGGGTCGCACAGAGTCGGACACGACTGAAGTGACTTAGCAGCAGCAGCTTTACTATGTCCATTTATCTGTGGCTCTGTATTTCTCTCCCAACTTCTGTCTACTTTACTGCTTTGCCTTCCCTGACTGTTATCACCAAACTTCTAGAAATCCTGATAAGGAGATGGAGATACACACTATAAAGATAAGAATTTTCTGAACTCTTCCTAGGCTGAAGAATTTTACTGGGCACTTAAAAATTTTGCCAGCCACAGTGGAGGAAGGGGAAGGGAGATGAACTGACAGAGTAGCACTGACATATATACCCTACCATGTGTAAAACAGAGAGCTGGTGGGAAGCTGTTGTCTAACACAGGCAGCTCAGTGCTCTGTGATGACCTAGAGGGGTGGGATCTGAGGGGGCGGGGCGGGCGTGGGGTTGGTGAGAGGGGCATCTAAGAGGGAGGGGATATATGTACCCATAGGGTTGATTCACACTGCAGTACCGCACAAACTAACATAATATTGTAAAGCAATTATACTCAAATTAAAACCAATTTGCCACAAACACAGTATCCTTTCAAAAAGATATTATTAAAAGATTTTAAAGATGAGGAAACTGAGGTATAGAAAGATTAGGTCACTTGTTCTAGATCACATCGTTTTGAAAGGTGGGAACTGGAATTGTTATTTCCTATTGAATGATTCCTAAGCCCAAGCACCGTCCACTACATCAATAATTCCAAAAGTATATCATTTTTTACTTGACACATTTATTGAGAAGCATTTACGTATCATGTGCCTAATTCAGAGGTTCTCAACCAAAGGTGAGTTGGCCCCTCAGGGTCATTTGGTAATGTCGGACGATATTTTGAGTTATCAAAGCTGTGATAAGAGAATCCAATGGCATCCAGTGTGCAGAGGCTAGGAATGCTGAACTACACCAGACAGCTTGCCACAACAAAAAATTATTAAATTCAAAATGCTGAGGCTGAAAAACCTTGATCTAATATTGAAAGTTAGTTTAAGGTATTTCAACTTCTGCTTAACATGAGAAAAAGTCACAAGAGAAAAAGCCTGGTAAGCTACATCATAGTTATTTAAAATAATCAGAGAGCAGAAAATACAAAGAATCTTAATAAAATAATTCTACAAAGTGATAGGTCCTTCCAAGACACAGGGTGGATTGCAGCAGAATGACAGGAAAGGCAAGAGGAGAGAAATCTACAGCAATGAGGGCAAGGGAAAAACACTGGGCTGGCCACAAAATTCTAAGGACCACGAAGGGGCCGGAATACTACATCAGCTCCCCAGAACCTCACACACTGTGAATCCTCTCCTGGTGCTCAACTGTTTCACACAAGTCTTTACCATATATATGTGGACAATGTGCTTCAGTTTGAGGACAGCTTCCTTTGTGGACAGCCATTGCAGGAGACGTGGGTTCAATCCCTGGGTCAGGAAGATCGCCTGGAGTAGGAAATGGCAACCCACTCTAGTATTATTGCCAGAGACTTTCACGAACAGAGGAATCTGGTAGGCTACAGTCCATGGACTCACAGAGTCAGACATGACTGAACAACTAAGACTGCTGAAGTTGCTTCAGTCGTATCCGACTCTGTGCGACCCCATAGACAGCAGTCTACCAGGCTCCTCTGTCCCTGGGATTCTCCAGGCAAGAACACTGGAGTGGGTTGCCATTCCCTTCTCCAATGTATGCATGCATACAAAGTCACTTCAGTCGTGACTGCCTCTGTGCGACCACATGGACAGCAGTCCACCAGGCTCCTCTGTCCATGGGATTTCTTCCCAGGCAAGAATACCGGAGTGGGTTGCCATTTCCTTCTCCCAAGTAACACGAGAGGACAGAATAAAACAACTAAGAGAAATACCCCCATAGCAATCTGGGCCTTCTTAAGAGCAAGGAAGTAGTCACCCAACACTGTGGGTGTGGTAAGAAACCTGAGCGAAAATCCTCTGAGGATCTCAAGTCTCCATGAAGTACACTGCAGGGGCTGCTAAAGGATGAGGACATAAAAAGGTTAGAAAGATAAATCCATTAAGCTCAGAAAACCAGAGTCTGGATTACAGAGGGTAAGGCTGGATGCTGCTCTCATAACTTTTTTAAGCCAGTGATAAATCACACCTAAATAATGCTATGACATAACCAAGACCAAACCAGAGTGCAAATTATAGCCTGGCAGGAGGAATGTGTTCCCTTCCAGAGATAGGTACCATTTACTTTCGTCTCTAAAGAATCCGCCTGACAATGCAGGAGATGCAAGAGACTCAGGCTTGATCGCTGGGTTGGGAAAACCTCCTGGAGAAGAAAATGGCAATCCACTCCAGTATTCTTGCCTGGAGAATCCCATGGGCAGAGGATCGTGGCAAGCTACAGCCCATGGGGTCGCAAAGAGTCAGGTACGGCTGACCAATGGACACACACACTACCATTTTTATACACATAATAGGGGCCAGTGCAGGAAACAATTTAAGGCATATACAAGCAAGAGAATGTGACTTGAGGCCAAAAAACAAGAGAGAAATTGTAGTTTAAGAAATACTTGAAAGATAATGACTGAATATTTCCCTAAATCAATGAAAGACTATAGTTGAGGGATTTCTTTGGCAGTCCAGTGGTTGAGACCCAGCACTTCCATTGTGGGGACCATGGTTCGCCCCCTGGTTGGGGAAAGAAGGCCCTGCATGTCACAAAGTGTGGCCAAAAAATAATAAAGTTATTTTGTAAAAGACTGTATAGTCCACAGATCTTACTAGCTCAGCAAACTCTAACTAGAATAAAGACACATAGTCAAATACCAAATACAAAAAACCTCAAATAGCCAAAACAATCTTGAGAAAGAAGAATGGAACTGGAGGAATCAACCTGCCTGACTTAAGACTCTACTACAAAGCCACAGTCATCAAGACAGTATGGTACTGGCACAAAGACAGAAATATAGATCAATGGAACAGAATAGAAAGCCCAGAGATAAATCCACATACCTAGGGACACCTTATCTTCGACAAAGGAGGCAAGAATATACAATGGAAAAAAGACAATCTCTTTAACAAGTGGTGCTGGGAAAACTGGTCAACCACTTGTAAAAGAAGGAAACTAGAAAACTTTCTCACACCATACACAAAAATAAACTCAAAATGGATTAAAGATCTAAATATAAGACCAGAGACTATAAAACTCCTAGAGGAGAACATAGCCAAAACACTCTCCGACATAAATCTCAGCAGGATCCTCTATGACCCACCTCCCAGAATATTGGAAATAAAAGAAAAAATAAACAAATGGGACCTAATGAAACTTAAAAGCTTTTGCACAACAAAGGAAACTATAAGCAAGGTGAAAAGACAGCCTTCAGAATGGGAGAAAATAACAGCAAGTGAAGAAACAGACAAAGGATTAATCTCAAAAATATACAAGCAACTCCTGCAGCTCAATTCCAGAAAAGTAAATGACCCAATCAAAAAATGGGCCAAAGAACTAAACAGACATTTCTCCAAGAAGACATACAGATGGCTAACAAACACATGAAAAGATGCTCAACATCACTCATTATCAGAGAAGCAAATCAAAACCTCAAGAGGTACCATTACATCCAGTCAGATGGCTTCTATCCAAAGTCTAATAAGCAATAAAATGCGGGAGAGTGTGGAGAAAAGGACCCTGCTTATGCTCTTTGGTGGGAATGCAAACTAGTACAGCCACTATGGAGAAACAGTGTGGAGATTTCTTTAAAAACTGGGAATTAGAACTGCATGATGACAACAGCAATCCCACTTCTGGGCATACACACGGAGGAAACCAGATCTGAAAGAGACACGTGCACCCCAATGTTCATCGGAGCACTGTTTATAATAGCCAGGACATGGAAGCAACCTAGATGCCCATCAGCAGATGAATGGATAAGGAAGCTGTGGTACATATATACCATGGAATATTACTCAGCCATTAAAAAGAATTCATTTGAATCATTTCTAATGAGATGGATGAAACTGGAGCCCATTACACAGAGAGAAGTAAGCCAGATAAAAGAATAGACCAATATCAGTATACTAATGCAATATATATGGAATTTAAAAGATGGTAACGTAACCCTATATGCAAAACAGAAAAAAGAGACACAGATGTACAGAACAGACTTTGGATCTGTGGGAGAAGCGGGGTGGGATGTTTCCTGAGAGAATCAGCACTGAAACAAGTATTCTATCAGGGTGAAACAGATCACCAGCCCAGGTTGGATGCATGAGACAAATGCTCGGGCCTGGTGCACGGGGAAGACCCAGAGGGATCGGGTAGAGCGGGAGGCGGGAGGGGGGATCGGGATGGGGAATACATGTAAATCCATGGCTGATTCATGTCAATGTATGGCAAAAACCACTACAATATTATAAAGTAATTAGCCTCCAACTAATAAAAATAAATGGAAAAAATAAAAAATAATAATAATAAATAAATAAATAATGGGATTTTCTTGGCCAAAAAAAAAAAGACACATAGTGAAACTGCTGAGAAAAATAAATCATGAAGGAAAACCTAGAGAGTATATACCGGCAAAAACACATTATACACATGAAACAGCAAAAGGGAGATATCTGTGACCAAACTCTCCGATGATGGCCAAGATCCGCGTGTCTTATTCACTCACTGGTCCTCTCCCCTTGAGTGCGGGCAGGGTCTGTAATGCGCTTCTAAACCACAGACCATGAAAAAGATGACAGGATACACAATATGTGACTATGAACATGTTATTAGGCTGTATGATTAGGTTACATGAGATTACAACGTTTGTATTGCTAGGAGAATTTTAAGAGGCAGGCATGTTGAAAAGATCACATATCAGGAAACTGAGGGCAGCATCCTGCCAACAGCTAGCGAAATCCTGAGGCCGTCCGTCTGACAGCGCACAAGGAATCGGATGATTTCAACCGCCTCAGGAGCTGAGACGTGGATTTGTTCCCAGTTGAACCTCAGATGATGCCTCAATCGGGGCAAACGCCTTGATGGCAGTTCTGAGAGATGCTAACACACAGGATCCTAAGCCCTGCTCGGACTCCTAACCCACAGAAACTGTGAGGCGAAAAATCTATGTTGTTTCATGGCCGTGTGTAAAACAGCTAGCTAGTGGGAGCCTGCTGTTATAAGCCTAGCGGGCTCAGCTCAGGGCGCTCTGTGATGACCTAGACGGGTGGGATGCAGAGGGGGGTCCAGGAAGGAGGGGATATATGTATACATGTACCTGACTCACTTCACTGTACAGCAGACGAGCAAACCATTGTGAAGTAATTATACCCCGCCATGCACACACACACACACACACACACACACACACACATCTATGTTGTTTTAAGCCACTAAATTTACAGTAAGCAACAATGCTATGTGGCAGATTTCTAATACAGATAATGCAGATAGCTTGATTCATACAGAAAAAAAATGAAGGCAAGAAGACAATGGAATATCATTAAAATTTTTTCCTAAAAAGGAAAAAAAAAATCCTGTCTACTGAGAATGCTAAAAACACAATTTATATCTTTGATACGAAAAAAAATCACACTTTTCAGACAACCTAAAAACTGAGACAATTATCTTAAATATATCTGCACTGCCGTAAATCCTAGAAGTTCTTCAGACTAAGGGAAATAACATCAGACACAACACGGTCCCTGAAGGAAGAAATGAAGAGCATCAGAAAGAGAGAATACATGGGTGGAGATGAAAGATCCTGTTTCATTGCACACATATGCTTGTGTGTGTGTGTATGTGTGTACATACAACTACTGACAAAGTGAAGTCAAGAGAATCATAAAACTTCCTATGAGATTCATAACACGTGAGAAGTCAAATGATGAGAAGTAGTATATGGAAACAAACTGCTATAACATGCAGAATATTATTTAAGGGTAAACTATGATAACTTGAAGAGGTTTATTGTAACCTGTACAATTTATTAGCAGGTTTTATTTATGTCTCAATTTTTTTTTCCTTTAATTGTTTGAAATTGTGATTCAGCACATTCAATAACAGAACAGAATTCTATGTTATTTGTTCTAAGAATAATGAAAGAGGAAGACTGTTGCAACGGAATATAGAATTCCTCTAGTTTCTTCAAGGATGACAATTTTTGTGATGTTCTGTTTACAGGTGTCCTAAAATATTCTTGTGATAGAGAAGAACTGAACAAAGGATTTCCAATACTACATAAGGTAAATCCATGGAGACAGAAAATAGATTGGTAGCTGCCTAACAGGGACTGGGATGAATGGATAGGGATTAACTGTAAATGGATATGAGCGATCTTATTAAGACAATAATAATATCCTAAAACTGGATTATGGTGATGACTGTGCAACTTAGTAAAAAAATCACTGAAAGTGTACACTTTAACTGAGGTAATTTTATGGTATTTAAATTATACCTAAATAAAATATAAAAATTGTTTCAAGTATGTTTGAGTAGTGAAATTAACCAGCATTTCTGTAAATTAGGAACTATTTTCTCACACATCCAGATGTTGACACAAATGAGGGGGAAAAATAAACAACAGTTAATACCATAAAAGAGCACATAATATTTTTGACTGTTAAGAAATTAACACATTTTGACAGTTACATTAAAGTAGATACTTACAGAAAGTTAAATATGAAACAGCAACTTTCTCGCTAAAAGCAAGAGTGGCGGGGGGCGGGGCGGGGCGGTGGAAACCACTCCTAATTTAAAATTTAGAATGTTCTCCAAGGTATATATGGACAGGTGCTTATCAATAATGTTTTCACATACTGTTTTTTTCCTTCACAAGTTAGAGGCACTATGGTTTCTCAATCTGAGAGAAGCAAGATGATGTGAAATGACTGCTTTTCCCCCTTAATTGTACATATTCAGCATTTCAATTCAATTAGTATAATACAATAAAATAAAAATACTTAATTTGGCTAATCAGAGTTTCTCAACTTCAGTAGTGTCTGGGGGTATTTCAGTCTTAATTATTCTTTGTTGTGGGGGCTGTCCTATGGAGTATGTTTGGCAGCATTCCTGGATTTTATCCACTAAATAATAATAATAAGGATGTACCCAGAAAGATAATCTTAATTAAAATAAAAACTTGAAAAAAATACAGTATTTACATGGCTTGTAGGTGTTGAGTAATTCATAACACTTTTTAGATGGGGTTTGCAATGGGGAGGCAAGGAAGGAAATGAGATAGATACCCCAAGGAGTTAAAGGGAGGCTTCAACTTTAGTAGTAAGGTTATAATATAGGTTTAAAAAAAAGACCTAAAACAAATAAAATACAAATATTTATAAACTGGGTGGTGCGGACATTTTTTTGTCTAAATTAAACTCAGGTAATTTTCCATACATTTGACCGTCTATTATCTATCTAGCCATCCATCCATCTATCCACCTATCTGTTTGTGTAAATTAGCATATGATGATTAATAATGACTAATAAACTGAGCATTGACTTCAATAGAGTCCTGGAGGATATTGAGGGTATTTCTATTTTCATCTTTATTTATAGAATCAGGAAGAGGAGTAGTCACAAAATAAAACCAAAACCCTCAAAATTGTAAGACTCCTATGTCTAACAGTGTTGCTATTTCACTTGCATCTCAACATGACTTAGTTTCTAAAATAAAAGCCATCCATCATTCACAACAAAACTACCATGGGGGACTGTTTAAAAATGCATGCTTAAAACACAGCCCATTTAAAAAATTGGGGACTAATTATTCTTACTGTTGACACAGAATTATGTGACAGTCCAGGTACAAGCAAATAATTATCTTCAATTTCTGGAAAAGGGCAGAAAATTCTTACCAGATATTGTGATAATCTATTGTGTTTATTATTATATAGTTCAGTGTTACAGAAACTGAAATAACTAGGTTACCAAATCATGTCCAACAAAAATAACTCCATATGGTAAAATACTGATAAAAAGAGTTCTGTTGGTAGTTATTTCTGCTTCCAGAAATTAGCACAATAAAGGGCTAACATTAAAATTGAGATAACAGAATCCCAGATTTTTCTCCTTTTAATTTTACAGTTCAAAGACCCCTTAGAGGTTGTTTAGCTCTTATTTCACAGATGTGGAAAATGAGATTCAGAAAGTTCAAGTTATTTCCATCTCCAAAGTCACCTTGTTAGTCACATAACTAAGTCTAGAACTCATATCTTCATCCTCCTATGTTCTTTTCACACTGCCAAAGTGAATCCCTGACATATTATCTATTTTATAAAAGAATATTTTATAACACAACATAATGGCTTAATCGGTAACTACATGGCTAATGTGCATTTCAGAACACATTAAAAAAATTAATGTCATTATTAGGAGAAAAGGCCATTATTGCTGTTTAAGCTTTCATTGTTTTCCCCACTTACTGCATAATCCTGTTCTTAAGGGGAAAAAAATCAAGTGCAGCCAGCCACACATAACCAATGCAAAGTCCATGACACTATCAATATGAAAACCTCAGAGTCACAAAACTAGATCATCTCTCCATCAGTCAATTCCCTGAAACTCAAGGATGTCAATCATTGGGAAGGATCAGCTAACCTATTCCCCCAGAAGAACTCTGACTGATTTAATGTTCCCAACATCTGCTGTCAACAAAGGATAATAAAGGGAACGGAGATTCAATTTGTACCCTAGTTTAAGGCATTCAAGAACAAACATCAGGATAAACACACTGTTTATTCTCTGAACTGATGGCATTTTTCTGTTTGCTTTTATCTGGTGTTTCATTTAGCTCAACAAATTTCACTTTCTTCTTTATCTCTTCCTCTGAGCCTCAGAATTCCAGAGCTTTTACAAAGAGCTACCTGGATGAATCTTGCAAAGGACAAGAAAGCTAGCACTGTTTTGACACACTAATGTAAAAAGTTGCTTCAGCACACAGTGATTTGACTAAACAACTACCTAGAATTCTGCCCTCAATGGATATCTGTGTATTCCCATTGTTACTGAAAAAGATCATGAATTGGTTTATTTTTCACATTGGCTTGATAATACTGAGGGAAAGTACTGAAATGGGAGTAGATCGCCTTCAGTATGTGTCCTAAATAAAGATTATTTACCTCTCTGGGCACACATTTGTCACAGAATAAGGATAACAATGCCAGTTATATCAGTTAGAATTATATTTAGCTGTCACTGACAGAAATCCAGAAACTAGCAAAGGTTAAGCAAGACTGAAGTTTATTCCCTCCTATATAAAACTCTGAGAAAGTCGACCATAATTGACATGGTGGTTAACTGCAACAAGGAACCAGAATCCTTCTATCCTGTTGTTGTATCCTTTACAACCTCTATCTCCTGATCGAGGGAAGTAGCATTTTGACATAGGGACAAGGAGGAAGGAAGACACAAAGATAGAAAGGTAAAGGGTACACAGATATTGACTCTAAAAAACGCAGATGTATAGCACAAAGGACTTAGGTCCCATTGGCCAGAATTATATCACTCTTGAATCTCTTGCTCTGGAGGGAGTCAGCGTCATGCCGTGTGAAAGACCTGTAAAAAGGCCAAGCAGTGGGAAACTGAGTCCTTTGACCAAAAGTCAGCAAGAAGCTGAGGTCTCCTGTCAGTAACCTTAAAATTGAGTTATCTTGCAAATGGATCCTCCAGCCTAGGTCAAGTTTGTGAACAACTGCAGACTAAGTGAATAGCTTGATTGCAAACTCTTATGAGACCTAGAGCCAGAAACCCTCAGCTAAATTGCTTCTGCATTTCTGACCCTTAAAAACTACAGAACAAATATGTGACAATGCTTTTTAAAGTTTTAATTGCAGTAAAATACATGTAATATAAAAGTCACCATCTCAATCATTTTTAAGCATATGGTTCAGGAGAGTTATGTATCATGTTGGCCCAAAAGTTCATTCAGGCTTTTCCATTATATCTTACAGAAAAACCCAAACAAACTTTTTGACCAACCCAATATATTTGACACTGTTGAAAACTCATTTATGTAGTTATCTGTTCAGGACAGAAATGTGCGATAGCTTTGCAGCCAAATTTAAAGTGTTAATTTTTTTTCTGTTTAAGGGGCAAACTTCTGGTCCATAAATACAGTTCCACAAAGATGACCCATTTTTTCTCATATAATGCTGTATGAATTCTTTCAGGTTGAATATTCTTGGTTGTTTGCTCCTTTCTCTTTGCCCTTTTTTTGCAATTAAAAGCTATTGAGCAAATTTTCAAGTCCAGCCAAACAAATCATAAAACAAACTGATTTTCTCCTTCATTCCTTTGTGATTAAACTTGATGGTGAAAGATTCTGCGAGACTTTGGCAAGAGGAGTAAGAAAGAACGGGTGAAACAGGAAAGCTTCATCTCAACTTGCAAACAACTCCACAAGTGAGACAAACCTTAGCCATAGGTGCTAAACCAACAAGATTCATTTCCTTTCAGTTATTCTTTTAAGAATTTTAATTCAGGTGTGCATTCTGAATATGTCTTCCTGCCACAGTTCTCCACTCAGGAAATATTTTCTTACTTTTAATTGTTGCCCATAGATTTTTAAGTCCTTTGCTGCCTAAACATATCCAGCCATAACTTCTCAGAGGGCAGCTGTTTCTGTAAAGCATAATAATCTGGTATTTATTAGTTGTAATTGCTTGTTCACCCCGGATGACCAATGGAAGAACTTCTCCCTGGGGCTACCTTGCAATGCCATCTATGTGTTTAAATAAGGAGAAAACGAAAAACACAAAGAACTCTAATGAACTGCAAAGTTTATAGAACCAATTCTGATGTGAGGGACAGGAAGAGGCAATTAGCGAGGAAATCACTTCATTGTTCTTATATGAAGGTCAATCAATCTACTCCTACTTTGTTTTAACCTTAGCTGTATGATAATTTAGCACTTTTCTGTATTTTCTAGCTACCTCCTAGTTATAGTCTCTGCCATAACAAGGAGAGTCAAAAGAAGTAATTACTAAAATGTTTGTCATATCTCCCCATCAGCTATACTGTTTTAAATATTTTAATATTAATTTAGCTGATTCACACTTTAAAACCTTATAAAATGTACTTGTGCCTATGCTAATGAGAAAGGGAAAATCATACTTTTTCAGTTCACAGTGTTGGGAACTGTAGGATTTATATAGTTGTGGAAGCATTCCAATTCTGACAAAGCAGAAGCAGATGTAGTTGCAATAAGGCTCACATGAAGGAAACATTGCAAAACTTTTAAATATGAAAAGTGAGGTAAAAATTTTTCTTAAATAAATAACATTGTCTGGATTATACATGTATGCTCCTTAAGATAACTTTTTAAGTACCCATACTGGATGTGTTAAAAATAATCAAAATACCCAGATGACATTATCCTTAGAGCCAGGGCATGTGTCTATTAGAGATTGGGTGAGAGAATACCTAAAATTACGTGTGTCGACCCAGTCACGTATTACTGAGGAAATTTATCAGCTATCAAGAGAAAAAGAAAATAAAAATGTACTAAACAGGGAAATAAAACCACAAGAAACTAAACTGCATTACATAATCCCCAGAATCACACACTTGTCTGCTGATCAAATCAGATCTATTATTACCCGCACTCTTCATAAGGGCCAGAATCTAGGCTATCAAGAAAATCTTTTTTTTTTCTCTTCAGTATTTATTTATTTGGCTGCATAAAGCCTTATGGCGCAAGGAACATGAGGGCTCAGTAGCTGTCCTGCTGCATGTGGAATCCAAGTTCCCCAATCAGGGATCAAACCCCCATCCCCTGCACTGGAAGGCGGGTTCTTAACCACTGGACCACCAGGGAAGTCCCTATTATGAGAATCTTTGGGTCAAAATGATCAAGGCACTGGTATTCCTGGTAGCTCCCGAGCACTGGGACGGAACCTAACTGAGCCTCACCTCCTGACCACACAATACCTCTGTTACCATACCTCTTTCATGATGCCTCTGTCCTGGGTTTTCCTTGTTAAACCTGTGAGGCATAGGGAGCTTTAGAATCCTTCTGGGTACTCATGCATACGCAAATTCAAAGTGCAGGTAAGTGCAAACACATGGGCTGAACTTTATGACCAATGAGAGATAGAATCCAATGGATCCAGCAGAAAAGTCCTCCTTCTCTTTCTTTCAAACTCTCTCCCTCCTGGCCCTACCACAGACACACTTACATGGATGCTACTGATAGGCAACTTACAAGGCTGCTCAGAGGCATGACCCCAAGGATGAAGCTATCCATTATACTTAGCAGTGGCCATCTTCACACTGACTCTTCTGCCCTGCTTTACTCCCATTATCCCCCATGCTGACTCTCTTTAATTACACTCCCTTTAAAATAAAAGCATGTCAGCCTTCTTCCAAGTCTTCCACAATCTTTGCTTTTTCTAGAACTCAGATAAAAACACACAGCCAAATGCTGCATGTGGATGTGAGGTACAAATGTACACTATGAATTGAGAGAAAAATATCACTGAGAAATTGACAAAACCGGGTATCAAACCGTAAAAACTTATATTGATCTGATTGAAATAAGAAGCTGTTTCTACAGAAACACTTTCATAGCCAAAAGCTCACGGGACTCCTAGAAAGGATAAAACTCTCAGGAGCTCTGAGCTCAAAAGAAAATAATTACAAACTACATGAATAAATGAATTTTCATAAGTGATAGGGAATAATGCAAACATTCAGGAAAAGTACTTAAAATAATAGAATACCTTGAATGAAACTATTTTAAAATATTTAGCATAATTAGAGACATAAAATAAGAAAAAGAAAACAAAATCAAGTAACCAAATACTATTAACCAGAACAGGTACAGTTTTACAGAGGAATGAAATAAAATTTCCATAAATGTAAAATAGAGTAATTGGCAATAAAAGCTCAGTGTGTAGGCTAAAGAACAGATTACACAAAGCTAAAGAAAGAATTACTACACTGAATTCCGTGTCTCAAGACAGTAAAATGGTGCACAGAAAATAAAAACATGGATACCATTTAAAAAGTGGTTATTTTTGCATAACTGAAAAAGACCCTACTGTTCATTGTAGCACTATTTACAATAGCTAGGACATGGAAGCAAATTGTGACAGATGCCCAGTGACAAATGAATGGATAAAGAAATGTGGTACATAACACCGTACAATATTAGCAGTTCAAAGGAATGCATTTGACTCAGTTCTAGAAAGGTGGATGAACCCAGAGCCTGTTATATAGACTGAAATAAGTCAGGGAGAGAAAGACAAATATCATATATTAACCAATGCATATGGAATCTAGAAATATGGTACTGATGAAACTTATTTGCAGCGTAGTAATAGAGACACCCTTGGACTGCAAGGAGATCCAACCAGTCCATCTTAAAGGAGATCAGTCCTGGGTGTTTATTGGTGGGACTGATGTTGAAGCTGAAACTCCAATATTTTGGCCACCTTATGCAAAGAGCTGACTCATTTGAGAAGACTGTGATGCTGGGAAAGATTGAGGGCAGGAAGAGAAGGGGACGACAGAGGACGAGATGGTTGGATGGCATCACCAACTCAATGGATATGAGTTTGGGTGGACTCCGGGAGTTGGTGATGGACAGGGAGGCCTGGTGTGCTGCGGTTCATGGGGTCACAAAGAGTCGGACATGACTGAGTAACTGAACTGAACTGAATGAGACACAGACATAGAAAACAGACTGTGAACACAGAGGGGGAAGGAGAGGGTAGGATGAAATACAGGAGTAGCACTGAAACATATACATTGCCGTATGTAAAATTAGATAGCTGGTGGAAATTTACTGCATGAGGCAGGGTGCTCAAATCTGGTGCTCTGTGAAAACCTAGAGGGTAGGATGGGGTGAGAAGTGGAAGGGAGGCTCAGGAGGAAGGGGACATATGTATACCCATGGCTGATTCACAATGATATATGGCAGAAACCAACTCAATGTTGTAAAGCAATCACTCTCCAGTTAACAACAAATAATTTTTTAAGTGGTTATTTTCCAAGGGCAACAATCTAAGGCCCACTGTATACATATTAGGAATTTCAACAGAGAAATAAAAAGAGATTATGAGCATAATGCTTGATGTGCCAATGACTGAGCAACTTTCCACAATTATATCACTGCCACTGCAAAATTAGTTGGCTACCTTTCCATTTTAGAGTTCAAAAATAATGTCATTTGAAAAACTAAATTCATCTTACCATTTTTAACAGGCTTTTTTCTGGCATTTATACTTAAAGCTGCTAGATGTATATTTCTCTGTCTATGGTGTTTTTTTAATTCACAAGGCATGGCTTTCAGTTAATAGCCAGATATTCTAACCTCAGGTTTTTGTTTTCAACTGCCCAGCAAACAACAATCCTTAACAGACTTGGAATCACTCAGACCTACTGACATTTGACCGACAAAAATGCATTTTACAGGTATGTTGTCTCTTTATACAGAGTGAATTGCTTCCCACAGATACCTCTGCAAAATGAGCAGAATCAAAGAATTTAATCATAGTTTCACTGCACTTAGAGAAATATTAAAATATTTTGACAAAATTGAATATTTTAAAAGTATTTTATTGTCACATATTTCACCCTAGGTGTGATTTTCTTTTAATTGTATTTATCCTGCTTGGGATTTTTTTCTGATATTTTCGTCTCCGAGGGTCAATATTTTCAAGTTTTGGGACTCTTGGGGGCACTTCTTCATTTCCTTTCCCCTCTCTCTCCTCTCTCAGGCTAGAATTCCAATTACAGTATTCTAGACAACATTATGTGGAGAAGGCAATGGCAACCCACTCCAGTCCTCTTGCCTGGAAAATCCCATGGGCAGAGGAGCCTGGTGGGCTGCAGTCCATGGGGTCACGAAGAGTCAGACACGACTGAGCGACTTCACTTTCACTTTTCACTTCCATGTATTGCAGAAGGAAATGGCAACCCACTCCAGTGTTCTTGCCTGGAGAATCCCAGGGACAGGGGAGCCTGGTGGGCTGCTGTCTATGGGGTCGCACAGAGTCGGACACGACTGAAGCGACTTAGCAGCAGCAGCAGACAACATTATACCGTTCCACACAGCATTATTCATTTATTGTCCCCAAATTTCTGCTCTCTGTTCCACAGGCTGGATAATTTCTATTGACTTACTTTTAATTCAGCACTAAATAGTTCTTTTTCTAAAAATAATTTCCAGGTCATTGCTAAGATTTCCTCTCTACTGACACAATGTATACATCTGTTTATGCAAGTCCTTGAACATATTTGTAATGTGCTTTAAAATCCACATCTGATCAACAGCTGGGTCATTTCAAGGCCTATTTATATTGAACGCTTTCTGATAATGCATGAAACTTCCTTTCTTCTTTACATGTCTTGAATAACAACGTTTTTATGCTGAAAATTGTGGGTGACACATCATACGGTGTCTGGATTATGTTGTTTTTCTTCCGAGGACATTGACTTTTGATCTTCTTGTCAGAGCAAAGTCACTGGCAGATGGTTGTGGTTCTGTTATTGTTCATGCTGCTCTACTGCTTTTATTCTTGGAGTATACTCAGTGATTTGGTCTTTATTGATTAAAGTGTATCCTTTCTGGGGTCTTAATGGAGGTCTGTGGTGCTCAGCCAGCAAGGCTTCCCCATGGTGGCTGGGTGGGACCCCATGGCCCCCGGCCCACACGTCCCCGCCCTAACATCACCGCTCCGCCCCTAGTCCCACCGCAGACACTCTCCATCAGGTCCTGTGTCTACTAGCTTGGCACTTGGTCAGTGACCCTCAGAGAACTCATCGGACATCTGAGCCCTGTTTCCATGCACAGCTTCTTCCAGTCAACTTCCCTTCCTTCCACAATCCAGCTGCCTCGGCACCCTAGAATTTCTCAATTCAGCAAGAGCTCCTTGTTCTTCTGGGATCTGGCCCACTACCCCGTATTCTGGACAGTGCCCTTGGGCATTAAGTTTAGGAACACGGAGGGATCATCTCCCAAGGATCACTGTCTTAACACTGCCTGTGGTCTAATGTCTGAACAGAACTGTCTCATAAACCTCGTGCATTTTATAGTTGCTTGTGGCAAGAGCGTAAGTTGGAAACCAGTTATCCAAACATGGCCAGAAGTGAAGTTTCTATATCACTGTGTTTAAGAATAAAAGCATGAACAACAAAAACAAAAATTGAAAACGTATTAAATATTCATTAATAGGTAATTGCTTAAATTAGGTGGCATATTTATCTTGACACTCCATCTACCTTTAACAAGTGAAAAAGTAAAGTTGCTCAGTCGTGTCCAACTCTTTGCAACCCCATGGACTGTAGCCTACCAGGCTCCTCTGTTCACGGGATTTTCCAGGCAAGAGTACTAGAGTGGGTTGCCACTTCCTTCTCCAGGGGATCTTCCGGACCCGGGGATCGAACCCGGGTCTCCTGCATTGCAGATAGGCACTTTACCGTCTGAGCCACCAGGGAAGGCCTTTAATAAGAATGACATGGAAAGATAATCTAAGACACACAGTTAATTTTTTCTAAAGTGCTCACAAAACTGCTATTTTGTAATATGTGTTCATGCACATGCACAGGTATGCAAAATGTAGAAAATAAACTGCAAGGATAAAATCCAAACTGCAAGCATACAGTCACTTTGAGGAGTATGACTGAAAACAGCAGTGTGCATGTACTCTGTGCTTGAGTCTGCATACATTCGTGATATCTGGCTCATTCACAAGGTGAAAATGCAATAGTACGTTTTAAAAACAAAATCATTAAGAGAACTTCATCTGGTAAAATTGCTTGGGAGTCACTGTCAACACGTCTAACTCTTGTTTTGCGAAATACCTGATGTAACTTCAAGTTGAAGGCATCTGCTGTAAGGAAAGTGGGAACTGAACAAATTCACGAAAAATATGATCATTCTGCCAGCTCCTCCTTGTTGCCTTTTAGTCCTGACACTGATCTGTGGAGTGGGGCTCTCCCCTTCTCTGTGCGGCAGGTCTCAAACGCTCCTTCTTTCCTATCACCGGAAACCCACATGAAGGATCCACCCTCTCTGGAGTATCTGACACACCAATTTAAAGGGAGGGTTGGAGTGGTAAACACTTGACGCAATGTATTTCTTTTCAAATGGTGAGACTCAAGAGTCTTCCCCCCAGGCCCAGGTTTTGAATATTTGAAAACTACTTTGATGTCTTTCAACATCTTGACAGGTATGAGGACTCGGAACATGCCAGAAATATGTCGAATGGCATCAGTTCCTCTGTCTCTGAGAATGATGGACACTATCTTTCAGGATCAGTTCCCAGAGTGATTTGCTCAAATTCAGCTAGTTCAAATAAGAATTCTTTTCCTTAGACTTCAGAAATTCGTGGGAACTGGGGATGACACACAGGTCAGCTAATCATTTCTCCTCCTTTCACCTTTCTCCTCATCACCATGATTTCCTATAAAATCAGTAATTAAGAGTTCCCCTAGCTAAACTATGGGAAATATAAAACAGAGACAAGGGTAAAAATCTCTATCAAAAATGTGTTCTATATATTTCAACTTCTCTTAACTTTATAAATGTACTATCAATTTGACAACCCAGAATAAATCTCCTTGTCAGAATTCCTGGAATCTGAAGAGAGATTTCCTTAATCCCAGTCCTAGCTCTAGTCAACATTAGCTGTGCAATGCTAGTGGAACTATTTAACTTCTCTGTTCTTTGTTTCTCATCAGTAAAACAGGGACCATGATGAAAACTGTTTGAAAATTAAGTAGTCTGTGTTTACAAGTCCATAGGACATACTGAAGACTTCATATGTTTTCATTATTATCACTACCATCACCACTGCCTTCATAGTCATTGTGATTAATACAATATCATCTCTTGAATGCTTAAATTATTTGACCTTCTCTTGTAAACCAATAATGGTTTTACATGGATTTCTTTTCATTTCTGTTTAAGGATTTTACCTACTCCAAGCTGTGCTAAATCAACAGTAACTGAAACGTGAATATTTCTGACACGGGAGTTATGGCTGTAATCCTAAAAGAATGAGCTCCAAACTCAAAGCAAGCCCTCAGTGCATTTTAACTGAGCTCACTCCTACCTGTAGGGACTCATCACACAATAACTAACCAATTCTGTAGATGACATAGTGGGTGTTCATCAAGTATGTATTCAGTGAATAATGACTTTATAAGAAAAGAATATATATACATGTGTGAGTATATATATATATATATATATATCACTTCCATCTGATATTATTGAGATTACTAAGATTGACTGAACAGACTGAGAATCTATGTGTGTCTGTTTGTCTATGTTTCTCTTTCCCCCTCTCTCCCTCAATATATTTATACAAAAAACATTTCTCACTACACGGGTCACTAAGCAGGCCTTTGAGGTACACATCCTGTTCTCCAGAAAGCATTCTTCACTAGGAGAAAGAGCTTCAATCCCTAGCACCAAGAAATAACTGAAAATCAGATGCCTAGATCTATCCCACTATACCTAGACTACTCATACATCCCAAGTGGTAGAACTAACCAACTGCACATAAACATTTTCCTCTACTACTTTTTGTGACATTTTTCTGACAGATGTCCATTTTAAACTGATTCCATCAATTCAGAATAAAGAAGAGCATATGAGCATGACCTACCGTGACTTTGTCCGGCCCACACAATCACCGTCCAGGGGTAATACACAGAGACATGAATTAAGAAAGAATGTTGCTCAACAGAGGAATGGGTAAAAAAGATGTGCTATATATATATATATATATATATATATAAAGGATATATATATAATATATATATATAAAGGAATAATACTCAGCTATTCAAAAGAATGAAATAATGCCATTTGCAGCAACATGATAGACCTAGAGATTGTCATACTAAGTAAAGCAAGTCAGAGAGAAGGAGAAATATCACATGACATCCTTCAGATGCAGAATCTAATAAGAAATTATACAGGTGAACTTGTTTATAAAACAGAAAGAGACTTTTAGAGAATCAGCTTATGGTTGCCAGGGGGTATGAATGGGGGAAGGGATAATTAGGGAGCCTGGGATTGACATGTAGATACTGCCATATTTGAATTGATAATCAACAAAGGTCCTGCTGCATAGCACAGGGAAATCTGCTCAATGCTATGTGGCAGCCTGGATGGGAGGGAAGTTTGGGGGAGAATTATATCTGTACATGTATGGCTCAGCCCCTTTGCTGCCCCCTGAAACTAGCACCAGGATTTCTCTGGTGGCTCAGACAGTAAAGAATCTGCCAGCAATGCAAGAGATGCAGGTTTGATCCCTGTGTTGGGAAGATTCCCTGGAAAAGGGAATAGTTACCCACCCCAGTAATCTTGCCTGGAGAATCCCATAGAGAGAGAAGCCTAGAGGGCTACAGTTCATTGGATTGCAAAGAGTTGGACACGACTGAGCAACTAACACTGAAGCTATCACAACATTTTTAATCAGCTATAATCCTATATAAAAGAAAAAGTTCTTTTAAAAAGGAAAGGAAAAAAGAATAAAGTATAATAAATAGAAAACAAGAGAATGATGCTATGCGGAAAGCTGAGGAAAATGAACTACAGGCTGAGACAAGAATTTGGTTGATGTATTTAAGGAATAAGAACCTAGTGTAACTGAAGAGGAAAGAATGGGGGGAGGGGGGCGGGAAATGGTCTGAAATGAGGCTGGAAAAGCAACCACAGGTCAGATTACATGGCGTTGTTGAATGTTCTGTCAGACATTTGGATTTTACTCTGAATGAGGTGGAAAGCCATTGAAGGGGTCCCAATAAGCTGAGACATTAACGTTTCTGCTTTAAGATTGTATGCAAAACAGCCTGAAGTGACCTGAGAATAGAAGAAAGACCATCAGAAGTCTGGGGAGGGTGTCCACTCTTGTTTCCTTCTTTTATGGCTATCAATGCCCATCATACTCCCTCATCTTTATTAAACTAACTGTGAGATCAGGGACAATGTCAGATTGGTTTTTTACCTACTGCAGTACTTATCATATTCTCTGACTTCTCAAAGTATTTCTTCAAGGAGTAACAGTTATAAGAACAACTGAATTCCCTTAGTTTTTAGTGTATTTAATGAGGCAAATTCTAATTATTGTTTTTGACATATTTTCCATCATTTGGAATATAAAATCTTCCAAATTAAAGATATGGCATAATCAAAAGACTTGGCAAAGCAACATAGATTTCTGCAATGCTTTACAGTAGTATAAAGAGGAATATTTATTAAATGGCCCCTTGAATACACAGCTCTGTAGAAAAATACTCTTTCATTATCCATGTTGGCACTGTTTCATCCGCACTATATTAACATCAGACTAACAGGATTTTGTAAAGCTTCCAGTGAACTAAATTTGCATATTTGACATGCACACGCTTTGTAAAATCTGCATAGTATTTAAATCATTACATAATCTTGCTCAATAGAGATGAGTGACAAAAAACACAAGGTAACCTCTCCACTTTCTTCCCTTTGCTCAAAATGTACTTCATTCCTTCATAAAAAGAAAGAGACCCAGCTTCATCTATCATTTCCAAATTGATATGCATAACTAGATCTTACCTCCTGCTTGTAAATCTCCATGCAACGAGAAAGGGACACAACACAGGCCTGATGATTACAAATAGTATTAGGTAACTTGAAGCTGCCGACTTCACAGTGTCATGGAAGGTCGGCGCACTGAATATTAGATGGTCTAAAGAGCCCCACAGGGAAAACGATGCAATTTGGATTATTAAAAGTATGTGAGCGTCTGCTCTCCTTCCTTTTGATTAACTCCCAACATAACATACACACACGATTATGCTTCTCTAAAATCTAGAAATAAGAGAGATGATAAACTAATCAGCTGCATTTTATAATGAAAAATTCAGTGTCTCTCTCAGATCCTAGAACTTATTTATTCTTTATCTTTCACAGCTTTATAGAAGTATTCATTGGTGATCGAGTGTTTGATCATTTTCCCCCTCTTTGATGCAAAGTCCAGCAAAACAAATTTCTAAAGTATGAAAATTAATCATTGCCTTATAAAGAAATTCTAGGAGGTAGGGAGTTTTTCCTGTTTCTTTGAAAAGGCTAGCTTCAAACATATTTAGTATTTAGTGCCAATAATATCTGTTTCTCCTGTTATTTCTAATCTCATCTTGACCCAATTACATAAATAGGAAAACCAATGGATTAAATATTCCTCATTTTCGTATTTTTTAAATTAAATCCCCATTTATCATAAGACAGAAATTTCCATTTCAATATTATTGGTGAATCTTAACTCTCCTCTGTAAACACAGTGTTTGGGAATCATATTAATAGTTATAGTTAGTACTGTGTAGCCACCCTAAAACAATGACATTTTTAAACAACTAAGCTCACAGTTTCTGCACTGTCCCATGTGGGAAGCCTCAGTCGGTAAAGTGCAAATACTAAGGTGACTTGAACACAGGGGATCTGGAATTATGTAAATACTTGGTCGATGGTTGATGCTGGCTGTTGTCTGGGACCTAGACAGAGTAGTCAACCAGAACATTTCCCATGGCATCTTCATGAGGCCTGAATTTCCTCACAGTGTGGTTCCCTCAAGATAGTCCCTACATCATGACTCAGGACTCCAAAGGTAAGTTTCCCAGCCAACAAGCCAGAAATGGTGCTGCTTTGTATGACCAGGCCTTGGAAGCCATCTTGTATCACTTCTGCCAAATTCAACTGGTTAAAAGCTAATTGCAAACTGTTCAAGATTCAAGGAGAGGGTAACTAAGGACCACTTCTGGAGGACAGAGGGATAAAGTTCAAAAGAGCATGAGGAATGGGCAATATTTTTAGCCACATTTGGGAAATATAATTGACCTCATCTACTTTTACATTCCTTATGTTCACTGGGAGGTACTTAAATGGTCTTACATAAGTAACAGTAGTAACCAGAACAGGTAACTTTATGCTTCTTCTGTTAGTTTCCCTGCTTCATTTCTGGCTGAGAACTCAAATATGGGGACAAAGAATACCTGCATCCATACGTTCTAAAGAGATCTGGGAGGCTACTTACAGAAGATTTGCTAAGTAGTCAATACGAACTAATTTGATCAATGTTAGTTGGTAAATGACCTCCAAAATGAAGACTCCCCGTATTTATATTTCTCAGACTAGTGGATCAGGACATGCTAGTTAGGCCCCCATCCTACTGATGCCTATTTAGTCTAGGTCACCCACTCTCTCACTTCATCCACTTTACCAAGTTTCCTAACTCATCTCCTCATACCTCCATTTGCCTCACTCCAACCTCTCCATCACAGCAGAGCGTACTTTAAGGAAATCTAATCCGACTTCATCCTTCTGCTTAAAGTCCTTCAATGGCTTCCCAGTAGTCAGCCCACCTTTATGTAGGACCTGCCTTTCTCCTGTCTTTTCACACTTCCACCTAATTGTGGGTATTTTCTCCATCTCCAGCAGCATCTCTAGACCTTCTGGTACACATGCCCCATCTGATAGCTGTTCTCTGTTCCCATCACTCTCTTGAACTACAGTTTTTCATAGGCCCCATAACTTTGAATATGCTTTCCCTTCTAACCAGAATCCCCCAGATTTTATCACCTTGATAGAATGGTTTATCCCAACACTGCTAAGAGGTCCTTTTGCATCCTGTATGTTTCTTGTCCTAACATTCCACAGATCTTATGAAAAATTACCTGCTTCATATCTATTTCTTTCTCCAGAATGTAAATGCCATGACAGTAGTGACCTATGCATTCTTTGACAGCCACACAGTGCCTAGAACAGTGCCCAGCACAAAATAAGAACTCAGTAAGCTGTTGAAAGAACTCACTTTTTTTTTTTTTAGAACTCATTTTTTAAAATAATTTTCAACTTGTTTTTCAACATCTCGGTAGTACATTAGCAAAATTTCCAACCTACAGTTTTACATCATTATATGCTTTTAGGCAATTTTTCTCTTCTTTTTAAAAGCTTTATATAAATAGAAAAATAAAGCACTAAGGCAAATCCTGCTCCATTCAGAGTAATTCCAACTATTTTCATTGGTATCAAGATAAACGTTATTGCCTGTTCAGGTGTACTGTTTTCTTATCCACTTTGTCCTATAGTGTTATCAGCCTTTGTGTTGGAAACGCTTCATTTCCACTTTACCTTCCTTGTTTACATCTGTTAAGTTTCTGATTTCTAACTTTTTTGGTACAATCACATATAATCATATATTTAGGCTATTGCTCCTCTCTCATGCACATACACAATTCCTCTCCCTCATGCCCCTGTCCCCTCCCCCTTTCTTGATTGTAATCCTTAGGACTCTGAGTGTGAGCCTGGATTTTGCAGCAGGATTGAAAACACAATGAGCTAAGGTGATATTGTAACATGAAGAGAATTTTGTGTTTCTACAAGGCGATGAAAACTATATCATGAAAATTTCTTAAAACAAAAGGACAAATGATGGGCATACAAAAGAAGTATCAAAGTATGCAACTGAATGTATTTGTGCATGCATGCTAAGTTGCTTCAATCATGTTCGACTCTTTGCAATCCCCTGGACTGTAGTCCCCCTGGCTCCTCTGTCCATGGGATTCTCCAGGCAAGAATACGGGAGGAGATCAGATCTCCTTCTCCAGGAGATCTTCCTGATCCAGGGATCAAACCCGCGTCTCTTACGACTCCTGCACTTGCAGGTGGGTTCTTTACCCCTAGTGCCACCTGGGAAGCCCCAAATGCATTTGTGGATGGCCACTATTTCCTAAAGTTCAGTAGAAAATAATCCTTCACTTGGTCTAGTTCATAGCATAATCCTTTAGTCTATGACTCTACCAGAAGCATGGTCATTACCTAAGTGGATAGAAGGTCAGGAAGAGCACGCACACCTGGACACTTCACCAGAAACCTAGACTGTGGCATCTGAAAGTGGAAAAGCAAGCGGACCTTTCTCTCACCTGAGCAAAACCATCTATAATTGAGAAGTAAGTACCTGCAAGTTCTGAATGCAGGAGGAAGAAACTATCAAATTCCTATAAGACAGAAGTTTAGTAACAAGAGAATGTCATATGTATTCAAATCAGAATTCTTCAGTCAAAAGTTCTCCCATAATCAGAAGAAAAAAATAAACAGCTATAATAAAAGCATTATAATACTACTATTGGAAGCAACTAAAATATTCTCCATTTATCAAAAAGATTTCCAATTCTTAATAACATCCTTTTGTATTGTTAAGTGATTAGTTCCTGGGGGGAAAGGGGTTGTTAATAAGCAAGATTCCATATTAAGTTATCTGTTTAAAAATTATGTGAGAAACTCTGGGTAATTCCATTTAGTTGTTGTGGAGATCATATTTACTTTGTAAAAGAGAATGAGGAAAATGCTTCTATAAAAAGTTAATTCTTTGGCACAAGTAAAAGGATTCATTAACTAACACTGTAGATGCAAAAGTGCTTCCATCAATTTTTCTATGATTCTATGGTGCATAAGCTATACGGCACAGAAAAAAAATAATATACTGGAAAAGAAAAATGGTTTCTGCTTTGAACTTGGGATATTTTTCTAGGACCTTTCCTCAATACTTCTAAAATTTTTATTTATGCACATGTACATGGAGATAATTTTTTAAATTTGTAGATTCCTCAGTAACATCCTTTTCCCCAACATTCTGATCCAAGATGCCTAACATATAACCTACGACCTGTGTTTTTAAAATATCTGCTGAGTCACTCTGGAAATCCTTTAGGATTCATGATCATTACTCTAAACAATGACGTAACCTTTCTCTTTTATGCCAATCACTTCCATAATTGTATTATTTTCCCTATGTGGATGAATCTGTTACTGAAAAATAGAAATTGATAAGAGGCAGATGAGGAATTCAGGCAGGGCTTCACAGAGGACTCACGCTGCACAACCAGGGAGCTAGAACAAGTGGCTCTCCGAGAAGGGCGGGCTAATTCCTGACGTGGGGTGAGGGTAGACATAGATTGATGGGTTGAGCTGCAGGGATGGCTTAGGTGGTCTGCCCACTTCCTTGGTGGTGTGGTGTGCAGAGATCATTTGCAGTAAAGCACCCTGCTTTTGCTGCCAGCACTAAACAAGTGGCCATGGTTTTTGGCTTTTTCGTATCTCATTGTTCATAATTTTCCCTACTGTGCATGCATGCAGGCATTTTTAGTCCCCTATAGTTTCCCTGCACACTGAGGTATTTGTCCAGGTGCAAGCACTCCAGTAAAGGGTCCCAGGTCATCTCAATTTCACATCTGCATTTCTAATTTGGATTTCTCAGCAGAGATTTAGATCAGCAGTTCTAGTTGGCTTTTTCCATGCAGGTGACCAGCTGAATCCAGCTTCATGTTCAACAACACATCCATGAGGGGGAGTTAAAGGCGATAACACAGCTAAAAGAGAAGTCTGTCGTCAGTGGATATTTCAATGTTGTTTTACCCTCATTTCACATTAATCTATTTCCTTTGTGTTTACAGCACTCTCTTAAGACCTGGTTTTCACCCTGTCTTTGGTGATAACTCACACTTTTTTTTTTTTTAATCTAAAGATTGTTTCAAGTCTTTTCATTCTAATCTGTGGATATTCATAGAATATCTCTTACTCCCTGTATTTTCTAAAAAGGTTTTAAATATTTATACTGGACATTGGAAATTATTTTTATGTGATTGATCAAATCATTACTGATAAAATGTCAGAGTTTCCCAACACTGAATAGGGCTTTTAAACAGTAATCAGTTTGCATGTTGAGGTCCAATGAGGTTAATAATTATGACCCCAGGGGAATTCGAACTTCAAACTATAAACAAAGATTTCAATTATAGGCTCACACTTTCTCTTAATAATATTTACCTGCTGTCTATTCTGATTCATGTAAGAAAGCAAAGCCTTAATAAGGAAGGTCTATGAAACCATGTCTCAATATGGAAAAGATCTTCACAAATAAAAACCTTTGTAAAAATGCATCATCTGAGCTTCACTCAAACTGTTACCTAGTCCATACCTATGATATTTAAACATGAATTCAATAAATATTCCAATGATTCTATAAGCCAGACATTACAATTCTCATCACAAAAAAAGCTACAAATACCAAGTTAAAAATTAGGAAACAGCTCAACACATTCTTTATCTGTCTAGACTAGATAATTCTTGAAGACCTCTTTGAAAAACATCTCCATAAATGATTCCATAAACCAGATATGTTATTTGTCCCCTTGAAAAACACCACAAAGAAAAAAAGTTGGCACTTACTTTTGATATATCATATTATTATATAACATCTTATTCTGCTCTCGTTGAGGTGCTATTTCCTTCACTATTTCAAGATCTGGTACATGTAATAGGGACTCAAATATCCAAGTCACATAATAGGTACTTACATACACAAGTTAATTGAACCATTTCACCACTACTCAATCTGTGTCTTTCCAATCTCTTTCACTTAGAAACACAGGGAACTTTGTCAGTTTCAGTAGCAGAATAAATTTCATTTGTGAAAAAACAAGCAGTGAAATCACTGTAAGAAGAAGGTAAGAGAGCAGTAGTGTAGAAAATGCTGCTACTCTTGGCCTACAGACCACTGATCAAGCTGATGTTTCAGCATGCTATTTTTTATTGCTGCAAGGACAGAGGAGCCTGGCAGGCTACAGTCCATAGGGTCACAAAGAGTTGGACACAACTGAAGCTATTTAACACACACTGCTATTGTCATAGCTGTGCCAGAAACTCTCTCCATCTGTATCTGAGTCATTTCAAGTACAGAACTGAGTTCTCAGAGATGCTGTCCAGTTTGCAGCGAGATCAGTCCTCATAGGAATCTTTGTCAGTCCTGATTTAGAAATAAGGAGAAACAAGTCTGAGCGATAGAGAAGCAGGTAGAATCAGTCGCTCACTCTACCAATCTGTTTCTTCTTTCTTATTCTCTCCCCTACAACACCCTCTTTCCAAATGTTTTTCTGCTGTGGAAATGCTGTCTACAAAGCAGTACTTCTCTCAATTTTTAGTTGAAATTCGGTTGTTTGAGGTAGTCCTCTGTTATAACTGTCATAAGGTACTCAGGCATTTGAGAACAGATTGAGATTATGATTGCAAATTTGATATCAAGTATGCAAATAACAAGGACTTCCCTGGTAGTCCAGTGGTTAAGGCTTCGCCTTCCAATGTAGGGAGTGTTTGTTTGACCGCTGGTCAGGAAGCTAATATCTCACATGCCTCACAGCCAAAAAATCAAAGCATAAAATGGAAGCATATTGTAACAAACTCAGTAAAAACTAAAAATGGTCCACATGAAGAAAATCTTTAAAAAAAGAATGCAAATAATGATTAGAATATAATTACATGACCTAAGCATTATATATGTGTATGTATATATATACATATGAATATATATATTCATTTATCCTTACAACATCTCCATGTGCTAGATACTATTTTTTCTACATTTTACAGATGAGGAAATCAAAGCTCACATTAGTTAAAGAACTTGTCCATTGTCACAAAACTACCAAATGAAAGGGCTGAGATAAAAATTGAAGTTCCCAGGCTCCCAAGGCTGTGCTCTTTACTAGGGTGTTATAATTTCTTTTTTAAAATCATCTTATTTCTTTTAATTGGATGAAAATTACTTTGCAATATTGTGATGGTTTTGCCATACATCAACATGAATCAGTCACGAGGTACACATGTGTCTCCCCATCCTGACCCCCTCCCACCTCGCTCCCCACCTTATCCCTCTGGGTTGTCACAGAACACCGGCTTTGGGTGCCCTGCTTCATGCATCAAACTTGCACTGGTCACCTGTTTTACAAGCGGTAATATATATGTTTCAGTGCTATTCTCTCAAATCATCCCACCCTTGCCTTCTCCCACAGAGTCCAAAAAAGTCTTCCCAGTGAATCTCTTTTATTTATTGTTTCTGGGAGATAAGATTTACTGACAGAGGACAGAGGCAATATCACCCATGCTATGCAGCCCAGGCCCCAGAGGCAGAAGCTGTTTTCAACTATGCAGGCTAACTGTGTTTTATCAACAGGACTCCACAAAGGCCCCCAATAAAACCAGAATGAACAGGCTGGATCCAGGACAGGGGGCAAAAGATGCTAAAGGTCACTGTTTTCTTTGCTTTGATTTATCTCTGTGTTTCTGTACGAATCCCTGAGAGCAGAAGGACACCTGTCCTGATTTATTTCTGTGTTTATTTCAAAAGTGCCTGGTGTTTGGCAGAGATGCTTCACAGCTGGACTTTTAGAGACAGATGCTTTGAGAGATGCACAGTGGTCACCATCCCTGAATGGGCTCGGACTTGACTGTAGGAACATGCCTGCAGAGATGAAGCCACAGTGTCTGAAGTCACCTTTGCCTCATTACCACCCTAAGATCACCCAAAGGGGGATTTGCACTTTGCCAGGCACAATTTGAGCCCTGTGCAAGGGAGACCAAGAAACTGCACATGCACCAGCAACTCCTGGAAACCTCTGCCTTTTCCCCAGCCTCTGATGATGCACCTGCCACTAGCCCTTTTCCTCCCTTCTGGGAGAAGATGACAGCCTCCCTTCTCCATTGTCTGGCCACTGAATAAAAGCCTCTCTTGATAGGCACCAAATTTAGCTTTATCACTGGCAGTCATGAATCTGAGCAGAAAGAACTCCCTGACAGAGCCAGGGGACTTTGGTTCAACTGGGGCCCCAAGAGAGCAGCCTCACGACTAACTAGGTAACAGTGAGATCTTTGTTTCACACTGCCTAATTGCTCAGTGACTTTGAACAAGATTTATAAGCTTTTCAGTCTCATTGCTCACGCAAAATGAACAGAATCAAAGCTACCTCCTTCTTCTAAATTATTGTAAAAATTACATTAGATAATTAGTATGAAAACACCAATTAGACAAAAATAGTCAATAAAATCGAGCTTTCTTTCTCTCTTCATTTGGAAAATTTTCACAATAAAGAAAAGGAAACCTGCTTTCATTTTAAGAATGATCATTTCCTACCTTTATATTGTAAGAATCACAGATTTATGTAAGTACATTAAGCCAAATTTTCTATGAGAATAAGTTAAGGACAGTCAGATTGATAGGAAAAATACTTCTGGTATTCCACAGACTCTTGAGTGAGTGAAAGTTGCTCAGGTGTGTCCGACTCTTCGTGACCCCATGTACTATAGAGTCCATGCAATTCTCCAGGCCAGAATACTGGAGTGGGTTGCCGTTCTCTTCTCTAAGGGTTTCTCCTAACCCAGAGATTGAACCCAGGTTTCCTGCATTGCAGGTGGATTTTTAACCAGCTGAGCCACAAGGGAAGCCCCACAGACTCTCAAGATACCACTAATTTCAAAGAATATCATTATTTATGTACTGAAAAGGAAAAAAATGCTGCTAATTAATTTATGATGATGCTTTATTGTCACAAAGATTAGTTATCTGTATGTATTCAGATCCTCTTTTAATCTGAAGAATACTTATATCTCCACCCCCCATATTTCATTGGCCATTACTCATAAAGTTTCATGTAATAGAAAAGGAGGATAGGAAATGCTGTCACCATGGCTGTCCACTTCAAATCATCATTTTCTGAAAAAGCAAACTGCTCGAAGTCACTCAGCTAGATAGTGGCAAGAATGGGACTGTATCAAATGTTCCATAACTTCAAGTATGCAGAAGCTCTCTTGGTAGTCTATGGTGGTGGTGGTGCTTTGGTTGCTAAGTCGTGTCCAACTCCTGTGACCCCATAGACTATAACCCTCCAGGTTCCTCTGTCTATGGGATTCTCCAGGCAGGAATACTGGAGTGGGTTGCCATTTCCTTCTCCAGAGGATCTTCCCAACCCAGGAATTGAAGCTGGGTCTCCTTGCATTGCAGGCAGATTCTTTACCAACTGAGCTACAAGCGAAGCCTGGTAGTCTATAGCGGCTCCAAATCAGATATAGAAAGGCTCAAACCCAAACTTCTTCAAAGAGCACTTTTTATATATTGGGGAAAAAAATCTGATAATAAATTATAAGGTTTTAAAATCAAGTAGAGAACCCTGCACTCCCACAACAAGCAGAAAGGCCCCTCCATGTCCCCTGCCTCTTGTTTATAGAAAAGCTGAAGTCTCCCAGTCTTCCCCTGAGACACAAAAGAGCAGACTCAAGCAGTTAATGATTAGGACAATAAAACTGCAGAATCTTTCAGTGTTTGACGCACATTCCTGAGTTGTTTTACAGATGCTGCAACTGCTACTAGATGGGAAAAGATAAACTGCATGATGACCAGACTATATCCATGACATAAGCTGCTCCATCATGAGCAGTACCGAATCTATGGCTAGTGCAGTTTCAAGAACTGGCCTCAAAAGAATGGAATTAACACTATTGCTCATCATAATCTATAATCTTTGTGGGCATCAAAGTAATTGTGTCTGGTTCCACTCATATATGTAAGAGGGCAACTAAAATTGTCAGCAAAGAGATGGAACAGACCCATATGAACATCTTCAACTCAGAATACGTCACCCAAGGTCAGCATGAAGTCAGAGAAGACACAAACCTTAACCCATCATCCCACAGAAATGGAGTAATTTCTAAGCAGCTTTCCCTTTTTGCAGGAAGCAACCCTCTGTAGGAAGCACCTTTCTGCAGAAGGCACTTGTCTTGTCATTTTAACTAAACTTTACACCAGGTTTCCCATGCTAAGTAACCTCTGGCCCAAGAACCTCCTTGAAATCTTTGATCCTATATAAGCTTCACCTCATCTGTTGATTCTTTTCTTAAAGCAGAAGAAATCAAGAAAATGTCATTAACAGAGGATTAGATTATTTCCCACGGTTCCCTGTTAGCAATCTTGTGAACAGATGATTTGAACAAAGAGCATCTAAAGAGAGATCAGAGGTCCTCAAGCCTGCATGCTGTGGGGGACGGTGAAGAATCTAACCCCTACATCGGTGACCAACTGAGATTACGTCCCTTTTTTGGCTTTAAAAACTTTCACGGCCCAGCAGAATTTTCAGTTAGTTTTTGGACATGAGTCTGCCTTCTCCCTGGGTTGCCAGCCTCCTGAATAAAGCAAGTTTTCCTTTCTAACCAACGCTTGCCTCTAGAGTGTACTGGCTTTCAAGCAGCAAGCAGCAGAACCTAAGTTCTGTCACAGTCTGAGAGTCATTAATTCTTTTATTCTCACATCTGATCCATTAGCAAGCTGTGCCACCTCTTTGGGGAACTCTTCAGAGACCAAATCTTTTAATTACAGCAATACTCCCAGCCCTGGGCACCCTCCATCCCTTTGTAATGTCTACACAGAATGCATCATCACCTAGTATGCTACAGGATCAACTTAAGTATTTGGTTTCTGTGTTCCATCCTCAACTCAGCAAGCCCTTTGAAGCCTTAATAGAAAGTAAAGCTCCATGAAAAGCTTTCTTGTAATAGTTTCTTCTTTCTAGTTGGGGAGTTTCTTCTATCTACTTGTGATTTGTTTGTGATAGTTCCTTCTAGCTGTGATTTATTCAATTCTATATATTTAGGCCATGAAACACTGCCTGACATATAGGAGGTAATCAAAAAATATTTGTTGAATTAATAAACTATTAATACTTCATTAATCATGTCATCTAATTATTGAATAAGCAACAGAATAATCTTTATTTCAAATCTGGGCTTCCCAGGTGGCTCAGTGGGTAAAGAATCCGCCTGCGATGCAGGAGACGTTGAGTTCAACCCCTGGGTCAGGGAAGATCCCCTGGAGGAGGGCATGGCAGCCCACTCCAGTATCCTTGTCTGGAGGCCTGGAGAATCCCATGGACAGAGGAGCCTGGTGGGCTACAGTCCATAGGGCTGTGAAGAGTCTGGAGTGATTGAGCATGCCTACATGAAAATTTGTTTAGATAAAGCCATTTTTGAAAAAAGAACAAAATAAAGTGCCGCAAGAACGTTCCTCTTATACATTTGCAAAATTCTGCACTTTCTTCCTCTTTAATGGCAAAGCAATAACAGTAATAGTTTCTTACCTTAGAAATAGGGTAAGTTTCTGAGTCTCCTGCTCTTTTCTTTCATATTGAAACAACCCCACCTTGTGGAATAAAGGGTAAGTTGGCTGAAGATTCAAGTATCCTGGCGGCATTTTTGCAACTACAGATACATAAGGCACTGTGTATCTTTGGCTTTTAAAAGTCTCCGCTGATTTCTATATGTGTCATAATTACAGTGGATGGAGGTGCTGGAGACACAGCCTGTTTAATGTCTCAACTGAGCCACTTCCTAAGGTGATGTTTGAACAGCAGATTCAAATGATTTTCTCTTTTTAGATTAAAAAAAATCATATATTCCTCTGCCTGATAGTTGTGCCAGAATACTGGCATTTGTTCTAGTTTATTTTCCTAGAGAAATGCCACAGTTTCTCATAAAAGGCACATACCTTTTAAGAGGTATGAAAGTGAAAGTAAAGTGAAAGTGAAGTCGCTCAGTCATGTCTGACTGTTTGCGACCCCATGGACTGTAGTCCATCAGGCTCCTCCATCCATGGGATTTTCCAGGCAATAGTACTGGAGTGGGTTGTGTTTCCTTCTCCAGGGGATCTTCCCGACCCTGGGATCAAACCTGGGTCTCCCTCATTGTAGACAGACGCTTTACCATCTGAGACACCAGGGAAGTTCAATTATACAAGAATAGATGAAACCAGAGTGGTATAGGGCTTCCAAGGTGGCGCTAGTGGTAAGGGACCTGCCTGCCAATGCAGGATAAGTAAGAGACACTGGTTTGATCCCTGGGTCGAGAATACTCCCTGGAGGAGGGCATGGCAACCCACTCCAGTATTCTTGCCTGGAGAATTCTATTGGCAGAGGAGCCTGGCAGGCTACAGTCCATGGGGGCACAAAGAGTCAGACACAACTAAAGTGACTTAGCACGCACGCAGAATAGTATAGCTAAAGATGGAAAGTTCTGCATTGACTAGGGAAATCACCTACTGTACCCCAGGGGCAATTCTGACTAACCAGAAACTTCCTAAGAAGCAATATTTTCTGGATTATATTGCACCATGAGGAGTACAAGCTCCAATTTAAGCTAAAAGTGATTTAAGGAAATAGCCATTGTCCCATGCAGTGTTAACCACCATGGAACATCCACTGATGCTTTTTTTGATACTCCAATGTTGATTACTATGATGAATGGACTATAGCAAGTGATACATTAAAAATAAAACTTTAGATTTAAATTATTAATACCACTGTGGATTATTCACTCAATTATGTTTTGGTTAGAAACCATTTCTTTTATTTTTCAGTAAACAGAAATGAGTAAAGTCATGCACAGGTTGTTATTGTTAATTTTTGAAATAATTCTCCCTTCACACTTTTACTTTAATATTTCTAAGTAAATTCTCAAAGAAATAAATTTACCCAAAGTTCTAGAAACTTAAAAATATATTCTAATCTTCCATGTTATCCCCTCTCATGTCATAAAAAAGCAATTTTATACAGTTAAATGTTCATATTCTGTTAACATTTTAACCTCGCCCCTAAATATTTATAATAAACATTTTCTGGCACTATAAGTAGTCTTCTGCCATAAGGGTGGTGTCATCTGCATATCTGAGGTTATTGATATTTCTCCCAGCAGTCCTGATTCCAGCTTGTGCTTCATCTAGCCTGGCAATTTGCATGATGTACTCTGCATATATGTTAAATAAGCAGGGTGACAATATACAGCCTTGATGTACTCCTTTCACGATTTAGAACCAGTCTGTTGTTCCATGTCCAGTTTTAACTGTTGCTTCTTGACCTGCATACAGATTTCTCAGGAGGCAGGTCAGGTGGTCTGATATTCCCATCTCTTGAAGAATTTTCCACAGTTTGTTGTGATCCACACAGTCAAAGCCTTTGGCACAGTCAATAAAGCAGAAGTAGATGTTTTTCTGGAACTCTCTTGCTTTTTCAATGATCCAATGGATGTTGGCAGTAAGGAAATCAGTCCTGATTGGAAGGACTAATGCTGAAGCTGAAACTCCAATACTTTGGCCACCTGATGGAAAGAACTGACTCATTGGAAAAGACCCCAATGATGAGAAAGATTGAAGGCAGGAGGAGAAGGGGACAACAGAAGATGAGATGGTTGGATGGCATCATCAACGGGATGACATGAGTCTGAACAAACTTCGGGAGTTGGTGATTTACAGGGAAGCCTGGTGTGCTGCAGTCCATGTGGTCGCAAAGAGTCAGACACGACTGAGTGACTGAACTGACTGATAAGTAGTCTATTTCTAAGTAATATTTATTTATTTCTAAATATTACATATGATTCCTCCAATTAATATTAATTTCTAATTCCTTACTACTATAGTAAAAGCATAAGTTGTTATCATTTTTATGACTGTATTTTTATTTACCAAAGTTACTGGATAGAACCAAAGAAAGAATAGAACAAACACATATTTAAACCCAGTGCCCATGTATCAAAACATCATACATACTAGAGATTAGGCTTTTCTCACTAATCCAGTCCCTATAAATTCACTGCAAGTTTGTTAAAAAGAAATTTTTTTTTTTTTTCCCTCACCAGTGCTTGTGGATCAAGTTAAAATTGTAAGGGCCATTATAGCTAAGCTACTCTCTTCCTTCAGGGTGGTAAGAACTAGTAAAATCTCAAGAGTAAGAGGCCTAACATTTTAAATCAACTATATTTCAATATTTTTTTTTTAAAGAGTAAGGGGTCTACAGTTGATTTACCATACCCATCAGCACTAAGGTAGGTTGTTGAACAGTTAGATCAGAGAGTGTACGTAAAATGTTTTGAACCATGTTTGGCCCACAGCAAGCATTGAATAAATGTTATTACTACATATTTTTTACATCTAACATCCATTCAAAATAGAAATATTCTCCTTGGATGCCTTACTTATTTTCAAACATTCTATATTATTGTTCCCTGATTTTGGAGCAGTAAGAGAGTTTGCAAAGAATATCTGCTCCAACAAAGGCAGACCTACATAGCTGGGGCTAGAATTCAATCATGGGAGCACTGTTTGTCTTTCTTCTTTCCATGTAAACATGTCTTTCATGTAAACATGAAATAAATTCATTAATCCTGAACTATAATAAATTCCAAATTGTAGACTCAGATCAAAAATACAACTGGATTTTTACATTTCAGGTAAAAATATGACTTAATCTTGCAGTCTCAAGGCCAAAAAAAAAAGAAGAAAACTCATATCAAAAGATTGCTTGAATAAATGCAAATTTTACATTATTATAATTTCCAAGGAAATGAATTATGAGGTTTTAGTCATAAAATGACATTAGTGTAACCTTCAGAATCCATAAGTCTTGAAGTTTCATTTAATAGTGTTGAGCATTGTTAATTTCATGGTGACAGCAGACTCTTTCCCTATGGTGAGTGAGCAAACAAAAATGATAAAAGTCAATCAAGAATTCAGGATCACAATGTGGGTTCTATTAATTTACTTCCATGGTACATTTAGGTTAGTTTTAAATCTCTCTTCACATTTGACAAAATGTACACACTACTAGACATCACTATGGGATATCATTTGTACCATGGCTATGAATTATTTGGAGAAAAGAAGAATAAGTGGCATCAATTTTTTATAAATGTAATTGATTAATGGGTTCATATCTAGCAAATTTCAGGAAGCCTAAAAGAGAGAGAGTTTAGGCGTGCAAACACAAATTATGTCATTACTGAATCAGCCTCTCCTGCTACTCCCTGCTTTGCAATCCTCCCTTCCACATCAGTTTTTGGTGCAATTTTAATGGCTAAAAAAAAAATGCTCTTTCATTTCCAGATTGCAATTTAAGGAGCAATGCAATCACATCACAGATTTAATGAAAAATGTCTCTTTAATTTTCTCACACACAGCATGACTATAATATAATGAGACTGCTGTGTCCTCGATCAGCTCAGAAGTCTTCACAAGGCCTTCTCAAAGGCATTTCAGATGAAGACAAATCCCTCTAACATTTTTAGGCAATCTTGCTGAAAGGCAGTAAATACAGTGTAGTACTTAAGAGCATGAACTATGGAGCCTGTTCACAGGCATTCTTGACCAGTTCCATCATTATCCAGTTGGCTGTTTTCCAGCTTTAATGAGGTATAATTAAAATAAATATGTATCTAAGATGTATAACATAAGGTATATACACTGTGAAGTGATTATTACAATCAAGCTAATTAACATACCCATTGCCCCATATAGTTACCTTCTTTTGTGTGTGTTTAGTGAAAACACTTAAGATCTTCTAGCAAATTACAGTATAGATTCTCAAAGTGGAGAAAAACTTCAGCTCTTGATGGAAGGAGCTACAAAGAATGTGTGGCCATTTTCAACAACCATACAGCTGTTTAATGACCTACTCCCATCTCTCTTCTCTGGTACAATCTTTTCTCTCTTCCAAATATGACATTTTTAGGAGCTTTTTTTTTTTAATTGAAGTATAGTTGATTTCAATGTTATGTCAATTTCTACTGTATGGCAAAGTTATTCAGTTATACATATATTCTTTTCCATTATGGCTTATCACAGGTTATTGAATAGAGTTCCCTTTGCTATACAGTTGGACCTTGTCATTTATCCATTCTATATACAAGAGTTTGCCTCTGATAATCCCTATGTCTGTGATTCTGTTTCTGTTTCATAGATATGTTCATTTCTGACGTATTTTAGATTTCACTCATAAAGTATTTGTCTTTCTACTTCTGACTTACTTCATTTAGAATAATCATCTCTAGGTCCATTCATGTTGCTGAAAATGGCATTATTTCATTCTTTTTTACGGCTGAGTAGTATTCCATTGACTATATGTACCACATAAATCCAACTATGATTTTTAAATGTGATGGTGTAGCCAAGAGCTTTCAGGACTATCACAGTTTCTTTGGACTCATTCTTCAATGAGTCTGGCTAGACGTTGACTTTAGATTGCTCGTCTAAGCTGGTGCTCTAGGAGTAGGCACAAGTGTCAAGTTCCTAAAGACTTGCTCTAGCCTGAGATAAAATTGAAGAAATATTCTCCTTTCTAGGGTTGAGAAACTCAATTTTCCTAGGCCCACAGTTAACACAGAAAAGGAAAATTCATGGGAAACACAGAAATATATAAGATGGGAGATAGTCAGCACCCCCTTGCTCCTCTCTCCATGGACAGTGTCTAGCAAAGACAATCTCTGCCTTTGCTCTGCTCGTCCTTATACTGCAAGGAGTAATGGTTATGGAATCAAGATTGCCAGGAGAAATACCAATAACCTCAGATATGCAGATGATACCAGCCTTATGGCAGAAAGTGAAGAGGAACTGAAAAGCCTCTTGATGAAAGTGAAAGAGGAGAGTGAAAAAGTTGGCTTAAAGCTCAACATTCAGAAAACTAAGATCATGGCATCTGGTCCCATCACTTCATGGCAAATAGATGGGGAAACAGTGGAAGCAGTGTCAGACTTTATTTTTCTGGGCTCCAAAATCACCGCAGATGGCGACTGCAGCCATGAAATTAAAAGACACTTACTCCTTGGAAGGAAAGTTATGATCAACCTAGATAGCATATTAAAAAGCATATTACTTTGCCAACAAAGGTCCGTCTAGTCAAGGCTATGGTTTTTCCAGTGGTCATGTATGGATGTGAGAGTTGGACTACAAACAAAGCTGAGTGCCGAAGAATTAATGCTTTTGAACTGTGGTGTTGGAGAAGACTCTTGAGAGTCCCTTGGACTGCAAGGAGATCCAACCAGTCCATCCTAAAGGAGATCAGTCCTGGATGTTCATTGGAAGGACTGATGTTGAAGCTGAAACTCCAACACTTTGGCCACCTCATGCGAAGAGTTGACTCATTGGAAAAGACCCTGATGCTGGGAGGGATTAGGGGCAGGAGGAGAAGGGGATGACAGAGATGAGATGGCTGGATGGCATCACCGACTCAATGGAGATGAGTTTGAGTAAACTCTGGGAGTTGGTGATGGACAGGGAGGCCTGGCGTGCTGCGATTCATGGGGTCGCAAAGAGTCGGACACGACTGAGTGACTGAACTGAACTTCATCTCCTCAACCTAATCAATGGAGATTCAGGACAGTTCCTGTTACAAGTTTTTTTCACCAATGAAACTACATAGGAATATACAACGGGTAAAATGAAAAACAAACATGAAAAGAAAATTGATGCAAAAACATTAATGTAAATAGCTTAAGAATCATAGAAAATATTTATGTATATGATAAATTTACTTGTTAATGTTGATTATTTCAATTGAACAATTACTATTTGAATATCAATCCTTTCATTAGACACCATGGTAAAGATTATTTGTTATATTCTGGGATAGAGACTCTCTTAAAAAGTGTTTCTTGAATGGGTGCATCTAAATTCACAACTTCCAATAGTAGATACAGAGATACAAACCACACTAAGTCCATAGCAAAGATCTATCAAAACAGGTCTATGAAACATTTTATAATAGACAACCTAAGGTATGCACTTAAATTATCTATGATGAATTTCTCTGTAAAATATTTTAAAAGAGGCCATCTCGATGAATGGATAAGGAAGCTGTGGTACATATACACCATGGAATATTACTCAGCCATTAAAAAGAATTCATTTGAACCAGTCCTAATGAGATGGATGAAGCTGGAGCCCATTATACAGAGTGAAGTAAGCCAGAAAGATAAAGAACATTACAGCATACTAACACATATATATGGAATTTAGAAAGGTGATAATGATAACCCTATATGCAAAACAGAAAAAGAGACACAGAAATACAGAACAGACTTTTGAACTTTGTGGGAGAATGTGAGGGTGGGATATTTCAAAAGAACAGCATGTATACTATCTATGGTGAAACAGATCACCAGCCCAGGTGGGATGCATGAGACAAGTGCTCGGGCCTGGTGCACTGGGAAGACCCAGAGGAATCGGGTGGAGAGGGAGGTGGGAGGGGGGATCGGGAGCCATGTAAATCCATGGCTGATTCATATCAATGTATGACAAAACCCACTGGAAAAAAAATAATAATAAAAAAAAAAAAATTGAAAAAAAAAAAAAAAAGAGGCCATCTCTGCTTTCTTGTAAACTTTGCTTCTTTTAGACTTAATTTTAAAATGATCCTCACTCAACATATTGACATTCAGTCAGGCTTCCTTTTCCTGGAACTTCTTTGGCTATCAAAATCATGAACAAAAGCTTAAGTTTCATTTCCCACAATGACACATTTCCTAAAGTAATTGCTAAAAAGTAGATGAAATTCCTCATTAAAAAAAGAAACATATGTATGTGTGTTATGTGTATTTCTCTCACTTGGCCTATTTTGTAAACAAATATCTCTTGACATTCTTCTTTCTTTGCCATATGGTTTTGTTACAATTTGGCAAATATCCCCTAAGACTTTCACAATGGACAAGAAAACCACTCTAGGCTTGTCAGCTCCACCTCCCTGAGACAAATGACCATTTTTAAATGCCTGCAACACTTTGTGCTAAAAGAGAAATATGCCTCTCATTCTATGCCAAGTATAAACAAAAGAAACAAGAATTCAGGTCAGCATGAGCCAGCTGCACCACACAACTGATTCTAATCCACATCTTAAAAGTAGGATTTAATAGGGGAAAATAAAATGTAATAATCAGATCTTAAACTCTTTATTGTGGAATAATTCTCAAAAGGCAACAGGCTTCATTTACATAAAGAGAACAGTCTAGGGAACCACTTCCCAAGAAAAAGGAAAACTCACCCTACCCCCAAAATCTGGGGGAGTGGGAATCTATACCACTGCTCAAGCTTGATTCCATATCGTCATGAAGCAATGACTGGTACCTGTTCTAGTTCCTTCTACTTTTAAGATGAAATGATCTATTTGCAGTTATCTTGTCCTTATTTCAACAGGTTATGAGTATGTAGGCTATTAAGAGGGTGGACAACTTGTCTTTTTATAAACATCTGGAAAATGAGAAACAAACTATATCTGGATTTATGTAAATCATGAGTACCTGGAATCCAAGTCCAATAGAAGATTTAATCAACAATGGTATGGGTCACTGAAGGGAAATGGATATGCACAAAAGGTATTTGCCTGTGGAAAAAAATCATTAACTGGCCAGAGGGAGGACTATGGAAAAGTAATTTTATTTATGGCTCCAATCTTCATGTCTTTCTCCACTCATGCTCTTTTTGGTACCCTCCTATATAGCCTCTGGGTTTGGTCACATGAGTTGCTTTAACCAACAGTCTATTAGCAAACTTGTCATATACAGAAGCTTAAACTTGTCACAGAGGCTTAAAAAGTACTCTCTGTTTCTGCTTCTTTTCCCCTTGATTTTCCATTAAAATATGTTCAGACTTGCCAGACATAGGTTGAGATATTATCATCAGAGGCATTAAACAAAGAGGAGAATTACTTTGATTAGCCAAAAAATTTCTAAACATCAGATAAGTGTCCCTAAGTAATTCCATGTCTCTAAAAAATGCCTAACCAAAGGACAGTCTGCTACTGCTTTATTGATTACGCCAAAGCCTTTGACTGTGTGGATCACAATAAACTGTGGAAAATTCTTCAAGAGATGGGAATACCAGACCACCCTACCTGCCTCCTAAGAAATCTGTATGCAGGACAAGAAGCAACAGTTATAACTGGATTTCGAACAATGGACTGGTTCCAAATTGGGAAAGGAGTACGTCAAGGCTGCATATTGACACCCTGCTTATTTAACTTACATGCAGAATACATCATGCAAATGCCAGGCTGGATGAAGCACAAGCTGGAATCAAGATTGCTGCGAGAAATATCAATATTTCTTCAAATTGATCAATATTTCAATCAAATATCAATAACCTCAGATATGCAGATGACACTACCCTTAAGGCAGAAAGCGAAGAATAACTAAAGAGGCTCTTGATGAAAGTGAAAGAGGAGAGTGAAAAAGCTGGCTTAAAACTCAACATTCAAAAAATGAAGATCATGGCATCCAGCCCCATAACCTCATCACAAATAAATGGGGAAACAGTGACAGACTTCATTTTCTTGGGTCCAAAATCACTGCAGATGGTGACTGTAGCCATGAAATTAAAAGACACTTGTTCCTTGGAAGAAAAGCTATGACCAACCGAGACAGCATACTTAAAAAACAGAGACATTACTTTATCGACAAAAGTCCATCTAGTCAAAGCTATGGCTTTTCCAGTAGTCATATATGGATGTGAGAGCTGAAATATAAAGAAAGCTGAGTGCCGAAGAATTGATGCTTTTGAACTGTGGTGTTGGAGAAGACTCTGGAGAGTCCCTTGCACTGCAAGGAGATCTAACCAGTCCATCCTAAAGGAGATCAGTCCTGCATGTTCATTGGAAGGACTGATGCTGAAGCTGAAACTCCAATACTTTGGCCACCTGATGCGAAGAGCTGACTCACTGGAAAAGACCCTGATGCTGGGAAAGATTGAAGGCAGGAGGAGAAGGGGACAACAGAGGATGAGACTGTTGGATGGCATCACCTACTTGATGGACATGAGGTTGAGCAAGTTCCGGGAGTTGGTGATGGACAGGGAAGCCTGTTGTGCTGCAGTCCATGGAGTCACAAGGAGTCGGACATGACTGAGTGACTGAATTGAACTGAAAGGATAGTCAGTCAGTAAATTTCTGAGCAATGGCAAATGGGTGATTTAAGCCACTGAATTGTTTAATGATCTTTATGCAGCATTACTTTAATAGCTAACTGATGCGCTCTCTCAAACCAGGTTTCTCTCCTGTCTCCACATTATCACCTATAAATTACCTAAACAAGAAATGCACTAAACATCTTCATGATTATAGTCTTTCTCCTCCTCAACACCACACTCACATGCATCCTTTCCCCATCAGACACAAGTAGTGTCAGTTCTACTTTCACAGTGTATTTCTTTAACTATTTTACTCTATTCCTACTGTCATTATTCTGTTTCATAATATTAAAATTGTTTCTTTGTAACACTTACTCCACATGTACTCCTTGTCCCCTATCTAAGTTGATTTCATAATATTAAGTTTGTTTCTTTGTAATACTCACCCCATATCTACTCCCTGTCCCCTATCCTGTATCATTCTTTCATAAGCCAAGAATATTTTTCTAAAAACAATTTCATCATGTCACACTGTCAGGCTTCAACATTTCTAGTCAAACTTATAACTTGGCTTGCTATTAGAAAGTCTACTATCCAGCCTCATCTTCAGATACACAATAGTCTTCATCTACGCCTTAGCATATATAGATTACTAACTGATTTCCAAATACACATGACTATTTTCCTCTGTCCCTACTGTTCACTCTACCTAGAACCACACTCTCCAAGACAGTAGCCACTAGCCACATGTGACTATTTAAATGTAAATAAACTGAAATGAAACAGAACTTAAAATTCAGCTCTTCATTTACACCAGCCATGATTCAAGGTCTCAAGAGCTACAGGTGCCCAGTGGTTAGCACATTAACTAATGTAGATTATAAAATAGTTTCATTATTACAGAAAATTCTACAGTTGATCTAAAATGTTTTCTCTCTTATAATAAATGCATGCTCTGTTGAACCAGTCAAAATGTGGGGCCCAAACTGTATTATTTGATATTCATGTCATCATTCCCATTGACAAAATATAGAGGAAAAACGGGAAATTCAGGGATAATGAGGTATGGATTGATACCTTTGCCAGGTTTCAAAAGGGCTCATGAAGGAACTATACAGAATTGAGCAGAAGATAACTAATGAGTTTTATATGTGACTAATCTTAAAATTGAGATTCAGAGCAATTCAAAGTTATCCTAGCACTAGTGATTTGATCTCATAGGATTAGCTTTCAGAAAATCCCCAGTAAACTCTGGCTGCTGTTGTGATCATTTTTTCAAGGCCCAAATTCAAATTTCACCTTCTCTCATATTTCATGTCATTTATTCCCTCTGTAATTGCCATGTCACACTTCATCTGAAATTAATTCTCATATTTATAGCTGTTGTTCTACTTTGATTTACATTATACTGAGATCACATATTGGTTGAATTAAATAGAATTTAATGGATCTCAAAAATTATTTACTAATCATTATGAGATTCTATAGAATGAAAGTAGATTAAGAGGGTAACAGGAACCATGCCATATATTAAAAATGTAATTTTTATTATAAATCAATTATATAATAAATCACTATGTATTATATTGATAATACATTATCTATATATTATTCGATGACATACATTATTTATATTTTCTCTCTCTCCCTGTCTCACAGTGATCACTAGAAGATTAAACAGACTGCTGACTCAATCAGATGAATCTCATTTGAGAGGCTTTTCAGAAAACCCCACATTTTAAAAGAGGTTATATTCAAAGCTAATGGTTATTAATTCATGTGGATGAATGTTGTTGAAAAATTTCAACAACTTTGAAAGACTGGGGACATTCTGTGGTAGAAGTGTCTTCTAGTAGCTTTCTAGTTACCAAGTATGGGGGGAGTCCAGCACCGACCATGGGAAGAAATCTAGACACCAACTTTGATGTGACCCTACTCTTTCAATCAACTAAAAATACAGGTTACAAAACATGCAAACCAAATATTCTATTTAAGAGAATTCTAAAGCTTGGGGAACCATTTCTGATAGAATTTGTTTACCCACACAAGGAACATTTCAACTGTGGCTACATTTCGAAAAAAAATCAAAGCAAAGTATTGAAATTTATTGCATCTCATTAAGAGCTATAGAAGCATTAATCCATCACTTGCTAAAGGAAAGACATTCATAGTTTGCTTGCCTTTAACAAATGGAATCAACACAACAAGAGTGGCAACCAGGTAGCAATATCCTAGGAGGAAAACCAAGTGTTTTGCTTAACAACACAATATGTCAGAAAAAGGTCTCATCAGAGAAAGACACATGTTATTAAGAAACAAAAGCAAAAAATCCAAGCCCAGGTACTTTCGTTACACTCTGTCTCTGGATTTTACTTCTTTATTACAGCCTTTACCTGTACTTATGACTAAGAGTACTGGCTCTCACTTCTGAAATCTTGCTGTGATACTTCTGTATCTTGCACTTCACATTCAAGACTCTAGTTATGTTATCTCTTCTATGTGCTCTTTAAAGGATAGGTAATTCTTTAAACCACTGTATTCCTATGCCTGGCACAACTGAGGTGCTGAATGAATGTCAGCTGCATTAAGCAACTATTTATGTATGTAAAATATTAGCTTTTTCATACTATTTTAGCTAGCGAGACTCTGTATGAAAAGTAGATAGTGTGGTGATTAAGAACAAACGCTAGGCTCAGTATTAAAATATCCATTCTTTTGGTTCTCAGTTGGGCACGGCATTCAATGTCTCTTAACTTCAATCTCATTTTTTTAAGTGAAATTAATAATTATTCTGAATCCAGTGCAACTGGTGATGTAGATCCAAGTTCAGAGGTCAGAGAACCAGGAACATAGCTATACAATATGGTGCTATTCATCTCGAAAACGGGGCAGAGAGCACATTTCACATTTGAGAGAAGCTACCTGGAAGACCTGGAGTTCACTCTGCGTTTCCTCTTGACACATCCTTAAATTCTGTCAAGGCCTCTACTCCACTTTTGGTAACAACTGTTTTCTGGCCTGGCCTCCACAATAAAGGACAAAAGATGGGCACAATCACAATAAAGGACAGAAACAGTAAGGACATAACAGAAGCAAAAGAGATTAGGAAAAGGTGAAAAGAATACACAGAAGAACTATACAAAAAAGAACTTAATGAACCAGATAACCACAGTGGTGTGATCACTTACCTAGAGCCAGACATCCTGGAGTGTGAAGTCAAGTGGGCCTTAGGAATCATCACTACAAACAAGGTTAGTGGAGATGATGGAATTCCAGCTGAGCTATTTCAAATCCCAAAAGATGACACTGAAAGTATTGCACTCAATAAGCTAGAAAATTTGGAAAACTTGGCAGTGGCCGCAGGACTGGAAAAGGTCAGCTTTCATTCCAATCCCAAAGAAAGGCAATGCAAAAGAATGCTCAAAGTACTGCACAATTGCATTCATCTCACACGCTAGTAAAGTAATGCTGAAAACTCTCCAAGCAAGAATTCAACAGCTTGTGAACCAAGAACTTCTAGATGTTCAAGCTGGATTTAGAAAAGGCAGAGGAACCAGAGATCAAATTGCCAACATCGGTTGGATCATAGACAAAGCAAGAGAATTCCAGAAAAACATCTACTTCTGCTTTATTGACTACACCAAAGCCTTTGACTGTGTGGATAACAACAAACTGTGCAAAATTCTTAAAGAGATGGGAATACCAGACCACCTGACCTGCCTCCTGAGAAATCTGTATGCAGGTCAAAAAGCAACAGTCAGAATCAGACATGAAACAATGGATTGGTTCCAAATAGGGAAAGGAGTATGTCACGGTTGTGTATTGTCATCCTGCTTATTTAACTTATATGCAGAGTACATCATGAAAAATGCTGGGCTGGATGAAGCACAAGCCAGAATCAAGATTGCCAGGAGAAATATCAACAACCTCAGATATGCAGAGGACACCACCTTGATGGCAGAAAGCGAAGAGGAACTGGAGAGCTTCTTGATCAAGGTGAAAAGTGAGGGTGAAAAAGTTGGCTTAAAATTCAACATTCAAAAAATGAAGGTCATGGCATCTGGTCCCATAACTTCATGACAAATAGATGGGGAAACAACGGAAAGAGTGACAGACTTTCTTGGGTCCAAAATCACTGCAGATGGTGACTGCAGCCATGAAATTAAAAGACACTTGCTCCTTGGAAGAAAATCTCTGACCAACCTAGACAGCATATTAAAAAGCCGAGACATTACTTTGATGACAAAGTTACATCTAGTCAAAGCTATGGTTTTTCCAGTAGTCATGTATGGATGTGAAAGTTGGACCATAAAGAAAGCTGAGCACTAAGGAGTTGATTCTTTTGAACTGTGGTGTTGAAGAAGACTCTTGAGAGTCCCTTGGACTGCAAGGAGATCAAACCAGTCAATTCTAAAGGAAATCAATCATGAATATTCTTCGGAAGGTCTGATGCTGAAGCTCCAATACTTTGGTCACCTGATGCAAAGAACCTACTCACTGGAAAAGACCCTGATGCTGGGAAAGAATGAAGGCAGGAGAAGAAGGGGATGACAGAGGATGAGATGATTGGATGGCATCACCAACTCTATGAACATGAGTTTAAGCAAGCTCCAGGAGTTAGTGATGGACAGGGAAGCCTGGCGTGCTACAGTCCATGAGGTCGTAAAGAGTCAGACACAGCTGAGCAACTGAACTGAATAATTATTCTAGGGTTGTGAAGAATAAATGAAACAATACTAAAGGATTATTTAAATTAAGGAATTTTAAACTATTATGATTAATTAGATTCAACTTACACTTCCCATTAACATCTTCCCTAATGCTAAAATAATATTGTGGAAATTAAAATGATTAAAGATATGAACTTCCCTTGTGGTCTATTGACTAAGACTCTGAGATTCCACTGCAGGGGATGTGGATTTGACCCCTATTGGGGAACTAAGATTCCTCATGCCCTGTGGCACAGCCAAAAAAAAAAAAAAAGATTAAAAAGATTAGTCATAACTGTCAATTTGGGGGTTTATTTGTTAAAAATTTGGGGATATGAAAGAAGATGATATCTTTTCATCTTGTGTTAAAATAGAGTGAAAAGATTGAAAATTGCCCAGTATATAGGGCAAAAAATTCAAAGAGAGTGCTTTGGGTTTCAAAGCAGTTCATCTTCACATCAACCACTTAAATAACCCAACTTGGCTAAGATGAGTTATTAATTTCATTTCAGTTATGAGGGATTATCTATAACTGGCAAACTGTATCTTCTGTAGCTGCAGAATCAGCTTGACCAGCTTGATGCTCATGCCAGAAAAGCCAAATGAATAACAGATTTGCCATGAGCAACTTTCCAAATTTCTTGCAATAGTAATTTGCTTAAAGGTGTAATGTGCCACCAATAATTAGACTGATGCTCTGATAGTGCACGGTAGCATCTGCTGATACCATCCCTTCCTCCTAATTACTATTATTAGAGCCTCTTTGACTTTTTCAATTTCCAATTCCAATGTACTGGTTGTTCAAAGCTGTTTGAGCCATTAAAATGGTTGTTATCCAATCACAGATTAACTCTCTCAAAAATGAACTGGGAGATAACTGGGTGAGGCAACAACTTCACCATAAAAATATGAAAGATATTTAAGTGAGAAAGTTAAGTGTGGATGTGTATGGATGTGTATACATGTCACACACATACAACACATATTTAATTTTAAAAAGTAGACACATAGACACACATACACCCAATAAATATACATTTAACTTCCCAGATTTATAATAAACCCGGGATTTATAATTTATTTATTTATAAACCCGGATTTATAATGTTTGTTGTTGTTCAGTTGCTAACTCATATCCAACTCTTTGCAACCCCATGGATTGCAGCATGCCAGACTTCCCTGTCCTTCACTATCTCCCAGCATTGTTCAAATTCATGTCAACTGAGTCGGTGATGCCGTCCAACCATCCCATCCTCTGTCGTCTCCTTCTCCTCCTGCCCTCAGTCTTTTCCAGCATCAGAGTCTTTTCCAATGAGTCGGCTGTTCGCATCAAGCAGCCAAAGTATTGGGAACTTCAGCATCAGTCTTTCAAATGAATAGTTTGGGTTGATTTCCTTTAGGATTGACGGCTTTGATCTCCCTGATATCCAAAGAAAGAAAGAAAAGAAAGTGAAGTCGCTCAGTCGTGTCCAACTCTGTGACACCATGGACTGTAGTCCACCAGGCTCCTCCGTCCATGGGTTCTCCAGGCAAGAATACTGGAGTGGGTTGCCATTTCTGTCTCCAGGGGATCTTCCCAACCCAGGGATCAAATCCAGGTCTCCCGCATTGCAGGCAGATACTTTAACCTCTGTGCCACCAGGGAAGCCCAAGATGCACCACAATTCGAAAGCATCAATTCCTTTGAGCTCAGGTTTCTTTACAGTCCAGCTCTCATAATTGTACATGACTGCTGAAAGAAAGGTAGTTTTGACTATACACAATTGTGTTGCAAAGTGATGTCTCTGCTTTGTAATATGCTGAAAAGGTTTCTCATAGATTTCATTCCAAGGAGCTAGTGTCTTTTAATTTCATGGCTGAAGTCACCATCTGCAGTGATTTTGGAACCCAAGAAAATAAAGTCTATCACTGTTTCAATTGTTTCCCCATCTATTTGCCATGGAGTGATGGGACCAGATGCCAGGATCTTAGGTTTTGAACGTTGAGTTTTAAGCCAGCTTTCTCACTCTCCTCTTTCATCTTCATCAAGAGGTTCTTTTTTTGTTTGTTTGTTTGTTTGTTTTCATCAAGAGGTTCTTTAGACCCTCTGCACTTTCTGCCATTGGAGTGGCACTATCTGCATATCTGAGGCTGTTTCTATTTCTCCCAGAAATCTTGATTCCAGCTTATGAGTTATCCAGCCTGGCATTTTGCATAATGTACTCTGCATATAAGTTAAATAAGCAGGGTGACAATATACCGCCTTGTTGTGCTCCTTTTCCAATTCTCAATCAGTCCATTGTTCCATGTCCAGTTCTAACTGTTACTTCTTAACCTGCATATGGATTTCTCAGGAGACAGGTAAGGTGGTCTGGTACTCCCATCTCTTTAAGAATTTTCCACATTTTGCTGTGATCCACACATTCAAAGACTTAAGTGAGGTCAATGAAGCAGAAGTAGGAGTTTATTCAGAATTCCCTTGTTTTCTCTATGATCCAACTAATACTGGCAATTTGATCTCTGGTTCCTCTACCTCTTCTAAATCCATATTATATATCTGGAAGTTCTCAGTTCATGTACTGTTGAAGACTAGCTTGAAGGATTTTCAGCATTACCTTGCTAGCATGTGAAATGAGTACAACTGAACAGTATTTTGAACATTCTTTGGCATTGCCTTTTTTTTGGATTAGAATGAAAACTGACCTTTTCCAGTCCTGTGGTCACTGCTGAGCTTTCCAAATGTGCCGGCATATTGAGTGCAGCACTTTCATGGCATCCTTTTTTTAGGATTTGGAAGAACTCAGCTGGCATTCCATCATCTCCACTAGCTTTGTTGGTAGTAATGCTTCCTAAGGCCCATTTGACTTCACACTTTGGGATGTCTGACTCTAGATGAGTCATCACAGCATCGTGGTTATCTGGGTTCCATTAAGGCCTTTTTTGTAAAGTTCTGTGTATTCTTCCCACCTCTTCTTAATCTCTTTTGCTTCTGTTAGGTCTTTGCCATTTCTGTCCATCATTGTGACCACCTTTGCATGAAATATTCCTTGACATCTCTAATTTTCTTGAAGAGATCTCTAGTCATTCCCATTCTATTATTTCCCTCTACTTTGCATTGTTCACTTAAGAAGGATTTCTTATCTCTCCCTGCTGCTCTCTGGAACTTTGCATTCAATTGGGTATATTGTTTCCTTTCTCCTTTGCCTTTTGCTTCTCTTTTATTCTCAGCTATTTGTAAGGCCTTCTCAGACAGCCACTTTATCTTCTTCTATTTCTTTTTCTTGGGGAAGGTTTTGGTCACCGTCTCCTGTATAACGTTATGAACCTCCGTCCATAGTTCTTCAGACATTCTGTCTATCATATCTAGTCCCTTGAATCTATTTGTCATCTCCACTGTATAATGATAAGGGATTGGCTTTAGGTCATACCTGAATGGTCTAGTGTTTTTCCTTACTTTCTTCAAGGTAAGCCTGAATTTTGCAATAAGAAGCTCATGATCTGAGCCACAGTCAGCTCCAGGTTTGTTTTTGCCGACTGTATAGAGCTTCTCCATCTTTGGCTGCAAAGAATACGATCAATCTTATTTTTGTATTGACCATCTGGTGATGTTCATGTGTAGAGTCTACTACATCAGCTTATTCACATGAAATGGGGATAATATTAACACAACCACTATACTTAGATTTGTTTCCCAAAAGATTATAGTGATTTAATTTATTGCTTACATTTAATGCTGAGGGTATCTTGTCCTTCTGTTCATGTTCATGTTGTTATATATTTGTTTTAGGGGGTAGTTGTCTGTTTTCTGTTGATTTTCCATTAACTGAGCAGTTAATAAAGTAAACAACAATTCTTTTGGGCTCAGCCCAGTCACCTGCTTTTTGTATAGATAGCCACAATCTGGCCTCAAACACATGAGCTAAACTTCTGCAATGTGCCTTGAAGAATCTGTATCAATCACAATGACACTAATTATTGCAAATGAGAATGTGATAGGAGAGTCAATATGTTGAACTTTAAATAAATTTGCTATGCTTGAAAATGATTTTCTCATAATGATTATATGTGAACCTGCTATATTAATGAGTGACTATCTGGGCAGAACTGTCTCATTTGGAAGACCTCTAGTTTAAAATTTGGTGTGGTGAACACAAGGTTTTAAGCCAAAACCAAATCAATCCAAAGTCCTTATCTAATTATGCATTACTTTCACAAATCTGAAACTCAGCTCCCTCCTCTGTAAAACGGAGGTTAGTAAAACCTCTCCTGTAAAGTAGTTATGAAGAATAGTGTTGGCATTTATTGGGTGCCTAGCAGAGAGGAGATGCTGAAGCAATGATAATGTTCAGATGCTGAGTACAGACCTAGAAAATAGTACAGAGCCTTACTAACTAAATATTACATACTTCAGGGAAAACAATGCCTTTGAGAGAATTAGTTTCATGAAGAGTCAGAAGTTAGCTTCACCACCTTCATTCATTAAAATACCCTCAAAGTAGAATATTTTAATAAATCAATTGTACAAAGTATGCTTCATTGTATATGTCTGCATTTATCTACCTTTTTGTTTTGTAAACCACATCAAAAATTTCAGTCTTCAGAAGATTCAGTTCCACCCTTAGACTCAACTGACTCAGTAGTAACAATCACACAAATAAATCTTTAACAAACATTTAACATGCTAACTATATTACATGTATTATCTCTCAGCTATCACTTATGACAAAACTATGTGGTAATTATTGCCATTAAAAATAATTTAATAGAGGTTCTGACAAGCTAAAAATTAGCACACATTCATAGATTAACAGAGCTACAATTAGTGCCTCCAACCCAAGTCTAACCTCCAAACACAGCAGAGAACCACCAGAAATTACAACACAGGCAACATCTGCCTGATAATGAGATGGCCCAAACATAGGATCAGTCCCACAGAAAGGATCTGATCTGGAACCAACATGAGGCTGCTGCTGCTAAGTCACTTCAGTCGTGTCTGCCTCTGTGCAACCCCATAGTCGGCAGCCCACCAGGGTCCGCTATCCCTGGGATTCTCCAGGCAAGGGTTGCCATTTCCTTCTCCAACATGAGACTAGACCATGGAAAGGACTTGATTGAAAACAAATAAACAAGGCACATTTTGAATGCAGCAAATTTAATGAGGATATGCATGAGGAATGATTAGAGAGAGAAAGCAGCAACTCTACATTGCATCTGGAAAGGTAGGGTCTTATACAAGAAATAGGAAGTGTTTTGCATAGTCAAAATCCAGGGCAAGGTATCTCTGCTGTGATCATTGTTGGTTCTCTGCCTTTTCTATTGGTTCTTATAATCAAGTACTAAATGGTTTATCTGGTGGGTGGATCTGATACAGATGAAAATAGGGCTTATCTCAGTGTAGACAAAACACTTATCTTTGAATTGTCAAGTTGGTGCTGTAACAAATGTATCTATAGATATATAGATTAAACACAGTCAGATAGGAAAGATCAAAAAGGCTACAACCTATGACCAAGTCAATGCACTACAGAAGAGAAGAAAGTACGCATTAAGCAGTGGGAACAAGTCTGCTAGGACAAACAAAAGATACTGCTGACTGAGCAAGTCCAGCATCACCACACTGCTGTCCCTTTCCCCTTCCGTTTCTAGAGCAGACGTCACGTACCAATCATGACCCTCATTTTCCCTCTTAGAGCTCGCGTGCATGCTCAGTTGCTTCAGCCATGCCTGAGTCTTTGTGACCCCAAGGACTATAGCCCACCAGGCTTCTGTGTCCATGGGATTATTCCAGCAAGAATACTGCAGTAGGTTGCCATTCCTTTCTCCAGGAGATCTTCCCAACTCAGAGCTTGAACCTGCATCTCCTGCTGCTCCTGCATTGGCAGGAAGATCATTTACCACTGAGCCACCTGGGAAGCCCCCACAGAGCTTGCAGAGGCTTTAATTCCTTTTGAAGCCCAGTGAAACAGGCAGCCAGTACTAACTGATATGGATTGATTCAGATGAAATCTAGTTGCTATCTTGAGTATACATTATTGAATAAATGTTTCATGAGCACCACCATAGTAATGCCGGTCCCTTTAGGAACTCCAACTCACCCAAGAAAGTATGATCCTTTTGAAAAGCAAAACAAATTAATTATTATTATTAATTTATCAGAGGAAAGGACAATGTGACAACTTAAGATACTTTATAAAACCAAATTTATATTAGATTTATATAGAACATATAAACCCCTCCTGCAATTAAGAGGTTATCTTTAAAATATTGGGGAAAGACAAAAATGGAAGGAAAAATTTATAAGCAGCAATCCACACCCTTAGGATGCAAACAGTGAAGGGTGTATGAAGTTTCTTCCTTGAATTCTGCTCACCCCCTTAGTTTATTCCATTGGTTATATGAACAAGAAATCTCTATCATGTTATGAACACTGGCAAAGTCAGACAACTGGAAAATTCTGTAATGTTACAGAATGCTATGACTGAAAATAAGTAGCAAACCAGGTTAATTGCTGAAATTGAGGATGCTGAGCAAGAGGTAACATGGTACTGATATCCTGGCAATAGAGGGCTTACAATTGAACACTACTGAGTGGTCTATTCCATCAGGAAGGCAGATAGATAGCTCACCTTTCAGTAACTGCATGAGAAAGGAAAATCTTAAAACAAGGACAAGCATTATAACATCTGACTATGCTACTGAGACGCATGAGACAGGAACTCAAATCACAGAACTATGCCTCAGTCAGAGCTAGACCTGCAGCGATGCTGCCTTGATTCTAAGTCCTCTGAGTGCTGCCTTTGGGAAGCAAAAGGCCTGAAATTCCAAGTCTAAATTCTGGTTCTGCCACTTATTAGTTGTGTAACCTTGGAAAAACTATTTTCCCTTACTGAATTTCAGTTTTCTTATCTGTAATCTACTGTTGGCATGCTTACTCTGTCAGGATATGTTAAAGATTAAATGAGAGAGCGTATTTGTCATGCCTCATAGAGGCATTTGGAATGCCTTACATTAGGTTATAGTGTGCTGGCTTTCCTTTTTGGAAAGTTGTCTAGTAAGATTTTAAATACAAGGTCTCTTTCTCTCTGTAGGCAGACATATCTAGATAAATAGATGGCTCATATATATATGACACATATACATGTCACATATATATATATATATATATATATATATATATATATATCAGAGATGGTTAAGAAACTCAGAGACATATATGTAATATATGTAGTATATGTGTTACATATGCATTATGTAATATATAAATGTAACTTTATAAATATTCTATGGTATTTTGGGAACTTTATCTTGTATGATTATTTGTGAAAATCACATGAGAAGCAACTTAGCCTTCAACCAGATAGCTCTTCATGATTGCATGAAGTACCCACAATATAGTACAGGAGACCAAATAATACAAATCACTATGTTTGAATCTTCAGACACCACTACCCTCAGCTTAAATCTATATAATTATAGCAATATATTTATTCTAGGTCATAACTCTTTCTGTTTTCAAAATACATAGAAAAAAGCATAGAGAAGCAAATGCTGTCTTTTAGATGGTTAAGAAACTAAAAAAAAAATAAAAAAGATTATTTCTTTTCAATGCAATAGCCATTCATGTAGCTTATATAATGATAATTTCCCTTCAATTAGGAACTCTAAGAAATATGAACGAGCTCCTGGATAGCCCATAAATCTGTGTACAATGTATGCTGAATTTTCTATATGTACGTAATGTGTATTTTTGCAGGGAGAAGATCCATACCTTATAAAGATTCTTGAATATGTGATTCCCAGTAAATATAGAAATAAACAGCAACTGCATTTGAGTATGTTTGTTTTGAGTCATATCTCAAAACTAAAATCACAGCTGTATAAAAAAATGTGAATTATTGGAGGTACAGTGAAATATGGTATGGGGTGAAATCCTTTAATTTTCTACTTCTGATTTCAGTAAGGACAAAAAATATGTCCTATAATGTGCAGATATGTTTGTGTGTTTACTCTGAGAAAACAGCCAGGGAATACTAATTTAGGCAAGGGTTTCTAAAGAGTTACTGCATAATACATATATTTTATGGTAATTAAGAATGTCAACAGTGTAAGAGTATCACCTTTTATGGCTCAAAAATCAATACAGATATCACAAATATCAGTACCCAATATTATGGATTTTACTTTTATATGGGAACAGCATTCTTTCATTTTAAATCAGGTAATCTCAAACTCATTCTTACTTTTATCTATATTAAGTTCTATAACACGTCTTATCTATAGAAAAAGAGATTCAACACAGCAAAGAAATCACCCTGAAAAATTCAGGTATTTCCTCTTATGTCCTATAATTTGATAAACTTAGGTTGAAAAATCTTGGTCTTTCTGACTTTTCCTCATTGGAGGAGGAATAGCTAATCCAATAGGTCCATATTACCATCAGGTGGATTCCTGCAAGGGTCAGTCTTGATGTTCAATCCAGCCTGTTTTCTCTGGCCTCCCAGACAGGTGTGTACCTGGGCACTTGGTGGGTTTTCACAGCCAGTTTCCAGGCAGATTGCAGGGTCTGTCCCCATAAGCCCAAGTCAGTCTATATTCTATCTCTTCCAGAGTTCCTTCCTACAACTAAGCCAACACAGTTATATACCCCAAGGTATGGATTTGAGAAGAATTACAAACCCTTCACATGGTATCTAATCCAGGATAGCAGTAATCAAGTTCATATTTTGTCCCATTAGACTCACTACTTCATAACATGGATGTCCCCGGTGACTCAGTGGTAAAGACTCCGATTGCCAATGCAGGAGAAGTGAGTTTGATCCCTGATACAGGAAGATCCCCTGGAGAAGGAAATGGCAACCCACTCCAGTATTCTTACCTGGGGAAGCTCAGTGAGCCTGGAGTGTTACAGTCCATGGGGTCGCCAAGAGTCAGACACGACTTAGCGGACTTAGTGACTGAACAACAACTTAATAGCTAGCACTATGAAACAGAAGGATGAATGGAACCCAAAGCCAAACTTCCAACAAAAAGCATGGACTTAGATTACAACTGACATATATACACTGCCATGTATAAAATAGCTAGCGGGAAAAGTAAAAGTGAAAGTCACTCAGTCGTGTCCAACTCTTTGCAACCCCACAGACTATACAGTCCATGGAATTCTCCAGGCCAGAATACTGGAGTGGGTAGCCTTTCCCTTCTCCAGGGGATCTTCGCAACCCAGGGATCAAATCCAGGTCTCCCACGTTGCAGGCGGATTCTTTACCAGCTGAGTCACAAGGGAAGTTCAAGAAGACTGGAGGGGTAGCCTATGCCTTCTTCAGAGGATCTTCCTGACTCAGGAATTGAACCAGTGCCTCCTGCATTGCAGGAGGATTCTTTACCAACTGAGCTATCAGGGAAGCCTAGCTACTGGGAATCTGCTGTTATAACACAGAGAGCTCAGACTGGTGTTCTGTAATGACCTATACGGGTGGGATGGTTTGGCGGTGCAGAAAGATTCAAGAGGGACAGGATTATATGTATACATACAGCCGATTAATGTCATTGTACAGTAGGAATGAATAAAATATTGTAATAAAACTATACCCCAGTAAAAAAGAAAGATGGACTTTGTAGAATACTCTGAAAATCTAAAGAAAAAAGAGGAAAAAATAAAACAAAAGCAGAAACAGGACCTGCTAACCATGATGTTGATAACCTTGGTATTAGATTCCAGGTACAAAGCATGTAGGAATAACTACAAATATCTTTGCCAAGGTCTCAGGAAAATTTAGATTTGGAGCAACCACTGATCAAAATCTAGTTGCATGTTGAATATAAGGTCAGGACAGAGGCACACATTCAGTATACTGGTGAGACAACAGGTCTGTCAACTTTACACAATTAATTGGTGTTTAAAACAGTTAACGAAAACATCTGCAGCCCACAACCCTCCTGTTAAATTGGCCAAGCACAGCCTTCTCTTAAGTGCCCACAGAATCTAAGTTACATAGTTACAATCCTCTGGGCAAGGATTTGAGCCAAAGGTTACTCACATTTTACAGTATCTACACTCAGTGTCAGAGAAAAACATTTAACTCAAACTTTTCCCTGTTTTAAGAGGGTAAAAAGAGAAAGAATCATGGTGGTTTCAGTTTTTTTTTTTTTTTTAATTAACAAATGAGAGATGTCTTAAAATCCTGAAAATCAGGTGAAAGTTCTGCCTCCTAAGTGGAATATAACTATACAAATCATCTATTTTGGAAAAATTAATGATTCAGTCCATAAAAGTTTATTAACTAACTGATGCATGCAAATGTTTTAGAGCCTAATCACTGGCATTTATTATGTGCTATTTAACATGAAACATAAAGGAATATGGCTAACGAGAGTCCCACAAACTGGTGTTTTGAAACAGTTCAGTGGATTTCAATAGGTGAAACATTTCTATCAACGTAGGTCACAGTATACCCTGAAAGCTCTTTACAACAATTATTTTCGCCCAGATTATGTTCATTTTTGTTCGCCACTTGGAAAAAATAACAAGGTCTGAATTTTACAAAGGAAGGATATTTAAGTATTGCTGAATTAAAACTGACTAGCTATTATAAGTAATTCATATGCTTAAATTGAAGGTTCCTGATATTGGTTACAGTGACATGGTGAACCAGAGTGAAAAAGAACCAGTTTCTTCAAAGGGCTCTTCTTTTGCAGGCTGGGAAACAGGTTGTAGAAACAGTTCCCAAGAAAAATGATCAAGTAATGAATAGGTATCAAGTGGTAATGCTGGTGACTGTGGGTGGGACACTGGATGTGGTCTTAGCTGATATCCAAAAACAATCAACTGAATCAAATCCATTAAGCAAATGACACGCTTATTGGGAATTCAGGGAGTTGAAGAGTTAAAAAAAAATCATTTGAACTGAGGTTATGTGATAGATGATAGAGATGGCTACCTAAATACTGCCTCAGACCAGTGAATGGAGGGGAAGTTGATGTCTGATTCAGCTGTGGGTCCTGACTTGCAGCTTCTAAAAGATAAAATCATAATTACCCAGGGCAATTTCATGAGAATCTATTCAGTATCCTACTGACCTTCCAATTGCTTCTCTTCTGTGGATTTCTGGCTTCTCTGATTCCATCTTCAATTTTATCATTGCATCTCACATGTCTAGATCTTGATCTGAATAGACGTTCTTGTTCAAGCTATAGCTGTGGAAAGACTCTTGCTGTATGCCTCCTGCTCACTTATCATATTAACCTCAAGAGGAGTTTGACTCCTTGTGACTACTATAAATAATGATATCCCACCTGCTGTATTACCTTATCCCCATTTCTTGGTCTAGGTTAGAAGTGCCTCCTCAATGTCAGATCTATTAGCCTTGATACACCATTTATTTCCACACTTGTTAATGTAGGTCTTTCTGGTGATCTGCAATTATTTAAGACCTAATATAAAATAGATTTCATATGAAGGTCCAAAATCAATTTGCAGAGATGTGTGGAAGTCTATGCAAAAAAATGGTTTCTAAGGCCAGATCAAAACTCAGTAAGATAGATTCCAGGGCCACATCTAGATTCAGGGAGAAATAGCATAATTATTGATTCATACCAGTCAGCCATGACACAGGATGCAGAATCGTCCTTTGTGTCCAAGCTGAACCCACAGGGCAATGCAGCATGTTCTCTGCTCAGCTTCCTTTCACTTGAGAGAGCCACCTATCCCTCTTTCTTCAGGCTGCAGCTTCCAACTTTATACTACTGAACACACCTATTCACGTCGCTCTGCCAACTTCACTCATGGAGATGTGCTCTAGGTCTTCTAATCATGTTACCTGTTCATCCACCTAAGTAATTCTCACAAAGCATGAATGCATGACTCCAAAGCATAGTCCTTTCTGAGGGCAGACGTAAGATATCCAGGAGGAAGAAGCATTCTCTTTTTCTGTGAAGCTGCTGTGGATGATACATTTCAGGGTATGTCAGTGGCCATCCGTACTAACTGCATGGAGGAAGACCATATACAGTGGAGGAAAGAAAGGCCAACACATGCATGGACACACACACATACATACACATCAAAGAAGCCGAGATACAGCAGTGCTGAAAAATGGACAAGAGGGTATTCGAGAGGCATTAATCATGTTTCCATTTTCCCACAGGAATTGGGAATTTTCCTTTGGAAAATTACAAAGGAATTTCTTTGCAATTATTTCTTCAGTTCAGTGTATTGCATCATTTTTAGCGAAACATATAAGTAATTTTCTTTCTTCTCAAGCTATGTATTATTTTCCCCATAATATTTATTCATGCTTATGATTTACAAGGTTAGTTTTTAGATAATGGCAATAATTTTTGCCGAGAAATCTCATGGACAGAAGAGCCTGGCTGGCTACAGTCCATGGGGTTGCAAAAGAGTTACACATGACTTAGCCATTAAACAACAAAAATACAACTATAAACAAAAGAGACCAAGACCTGACTTCGTGGAACTCACACTCTAACAGAAAGAGAGACAGTGGACAGATATATAAGTAATTATTTAAAGGGTGCTAAGTAGTGATATATGCTAAGGAAAAGAAAATAAAGCAGAGTAGGAATATGGGTGCTGTTGAGAGCAAAGAGAAGTTAAAATATCTTATGTAGCTATGGAAAGTATTGTGAATTTGGTTTCTCTCATACATCACTAAAAACATGAAAAAACCAGTATAATGTGGGTTCATCATCCTGTTATATTTTTTATCACCTTTTTAATTTTAATGTTCCATATTACCATCATATTCCATTGAAAGAATATATTTCACAAGACTATAACATGACCTTATTTTGCAGTATTTACTCCACATTTTAAATATTTTCATTTTATTTGGTTTTTAATCCTACAGGTACTTAAATATTTATAGTATCAGGGTGCTTCAAAAACTCAAATTCATATTCTTCATTTGAAGCAACAATAACCAGTTTTTTTTTTATAGTTTCTAGCAATGACCATGGTTGCTTTATTAACCTTTGCTGCAATATTGCTGTATAGAAAACAACCCCCAAATCTCAGTGGCTTCTAACAACAAGCATTTTATTTTACACTCATTGTATGGCAGATTTTTTATTCCATGATGGATCAGAAAAGCTTGAGAGATATGAATGGCAACTTGCTTAAGGACATGGCTCAGAAATGGCCCCCTATCATTTCCTTCCAAATTCCACTGATCAGGCCAAGCCCAACATACAAGATGGAGAAGTACACTCCATTCATAGTGGACCATGGCAAGGGCAGAGAGGAAAGAAAGAATTTTTAATAAAAAGTACAATCTACCATTCACCAAGTTTAATTTTCCACATTGAGCATGATAATACCAGGGAGTGATCTAAATACAGCTACACAACAGAAATTCTAGAAACTTGGCCTTATTCAGGTTATGTAGAAAGATCTGCCAGAAGGGAGGCAAGACTTTAAAAAAATTATGTAAAGGTGATGTGCCAATAAAAGGAATATCTCCATGTAGTTGCCTGAACATGTCAAGCTCCCAGACAACCCCCTGCTTTCTACCTGAAATTCCCTGTCCTTCATAACTGATACCCTCTTTTGCAAGCCCTGTTCTATATTCCTTCCTGTCTAATTTAACATTGCTTCCTCCACTGGCCCTTTAAAACAGAATGTGTATATAACACATTTATTGTAATTTATGAGAAATGTTCTAAGATCCAATAGTTTATCAGCACTATAGGTTTTCTGAAGGTGAACACAGTATATTCACCTCTGTACATCAAAGTTTTGCTTAGTTCTTGGCTGCAGGGATATTCAAATATCACACAATACATTTAATCTGAATGATCTTAAAATTTCTTCCTACTCTAATATCAAACACAAAGCGCTGTGTTATCACACTCGTTTGGAATGTTGTTCTAACAAAGTATCAATGGTTTTCAGTCTTAGTGCTAAAAATATTTAACGACAATAATTGAAAAAGTTAGTCTGCTTGTTGCATTTAAAGAGCATTTGCTCCAACACTTAGCTCCCAACCTTGGGTTTCTTATTCTCAGGGCCCTCTTTTCATTCAGCGTTCAGTTGTGCTTAGTCTTTGGATTGCTGTTCATTCTGCCGATCATTGCACAGCAGTGATTTTGGCAGACAAAGCAACTGCTATCCACAGCCAGGTGTTCACTTTGGCACCCTCACCACTGCTGGGGTTGACTCAGATGTTTCCCACACCTGTGAACTGGCTGCCCAATCTTAGCCAGCTCCCATGAACTTAATTATCATGCTCAATTTCAAAATTTAAAAAAAAAATAGTTAAGAGAACATACATACAATTTCAGATGCTGCTGCTTCTTGCCATCCCTTGCCACATCCTCCTCAACAGAGCATTACTATAAACAAATTAGCATTTCTTCATCATCATTTTATCTTGATTTGTGGGATGTGGGAATGGAATACAACTCATTATGTCTGAAGAGCTGATTAATTCCAGTGGTGAAATCATCTCTGTGCTTGCCCATCAGACTGTAGCTAAGGTGTTCAACCTATAATCCATGAGTAAGTGGAAGGTACAGGAATGGCTTTGACATTTAACAAGTCTTTTCTGATGCAGGTTAGAATTTTAGACATCAAAAGATGAAATTTTATATGAAAATAAAATGGAAAACAGAATTAGACTTCAAATACTCTCATAACTTTTCCTTTTCTCTCAGCCAACAAAGCACTGTATTTCTTTAAGGAAGAAGGTTTTTGTAGGCTCTGAATTCCCATTCATTTGCTTAATACCATTCCTACTGCTCCATTTGTTTTGTCTAGTCTACCAGACAAAATTCCATGGGTACTGTCAAAAGAACAGGCATATAGATCAATGGGACAGAACTGAGATACCAGAAATAACCCCATACATTTACAGTTAAATGATTTTTGACACAGGCACCATGACAAATTAGTGGAGAAAGAATAGTCTTTTCAACAAATGGTGCTAGGACTACTGGATATCCACTTAGAAATGAACTAAGTTGGACATCTTCCTCCCAACATAACCAAAATGAATTCAAAACTTATCAAAGAGCTAACTGTGAGAGATAAAACTTTAAAACTCTTAAAAGAAAATAGATATAAATGTTCATGACCAAGAATTAGGCATCTAAGAACTGGTTTCTTAGATACGGCACCTAAAGCACAAACAACCAAGGATAAAAATAGACAAATCATCAAATTTGAAAAATGTTGGCTTCAAAAGACACTATCAAAAAAGTGAAAGAACAAAAAAATGGGAGAAAATATCTTCAAATCATATGTTGATCCCTGGGCCAGGAAGATCCCCTGGAGAGGAAAGGCAACCCACTCTAGTATCCTTGCCTGGGAAATCCCACGGACAGAGGAGCCTGGCGGGCTACAGTCCATGGGGTCACAGAGAGTTGGACGTGATGGAGGAACTAAATGATGACAACAACAAAATAGCACATTCACACGATGGAATTCAGCCGTGAAAAGGAGCGAAACACGGACACACGCTACAAGGAGGAAGCTTGACAGCATTATGCCAAATGAAGGAAGCCGCAAAATACCTCACACTGCGTGATCCATTTACATGAAATGTCCAGAAGAGGCAAATCTACAGAAACAGAAAGTATGTCAGTGGTTGCTAAGGGCTTGGGGGAGGAGGGAATGGAGTGACTGCTAATGGGTATGGGATTTATTTGGGGTAGGCGAAACTGTCCTGGAATTAGGCAGTTGTGTTGTTCTTTTGAATATACTAAAAATCACTGAATCATATACTTAAAAAGTGGTGGATTTTATGATATGTGCAATATTTTTACTACTTCAGGAATAAAAAGTGAGCAATCTATTGATACCTTAAACAACACTGAGGTATCTCAAAATCATTATGCTGAAAGAAGTTACACCAAAAAAGAGCAATACTATCAGACTCCATTTATACATTTGAGGAAATGCAAACTAATCTGTACTGACAAGAAGCAGATAGATAAGTAGGGGACTGATCGGAGGTTTGAGAGGCGGAAGAGATGACAAAGGGCATCAGTAAGCTTGAGGGGATGATACATATTCATCATCTTGACTGTGGTGATGGTTGTATACATATAATAGAAAATTGTACACTCTCTATATGTGTTTATTATATATCAATTATTTCTTTACAATGATTAAGGAGAAAATATACATGGAACTTACTGGTGGTGAATAAACCATCAAATGGGAGGAGACACTCAAATCTAGAGAACTGAGATGATATGGACATACTAGCAGGTTCTTGGCAGTAGGCAAATAGTAGAATGTCTATAAGGAAAAAAAAGCAGTGATGACAGAAAACAAGGTTACAGGCATTTTTAAAACCACCTAAAAATTCTGTGCTAGATAAAGCTCCATGAGAAGTAGACTTTTCCGTATTTAACCTCAGTATGTAAAGCAGTAAGTAACACAAAGTAGCATTCAATAAATGGCTGAATAAAGTATTCTGAGCTTCCAATGACAAAATGATCTGTTTCATTCAATTCCATGATTATTTAAAAGAGGAGGATGTGTGTGCTCTGTTTATATTACAAGCAGACAAAAAAAATCGTACATTTAATTAGAGTCTAAAATGGATTTGTGCACTAAATATGGAGAAGAATCTGTTCTTTTGACCTAGAAATTATGATTTTAAAGCTTCCTATTTGAAACTGAAAAAAGAAAGTAACTTTTTTCACTCACAACTGATCCCAGTTGAGAGTTTACACCACCTGATGTTGTTCCCCAGATTCAAAGTCCTTTTCTCTGCTTAAGTCCTTTTCACCTGTAACACTCTTTGTCTGATCCCTTACATGCAACAGTCGACCTCATATTCCAACAAAGAGGAACTTTTAATCATGCTATATTAGTGCCTCTCTTCACCCAAATTACACTGTATTGGGTCTCCATAGATTTTCCTCACAGCATTAATACATTCCAGTAACAATTTTTAATTTGCTTTTTTTTTTATCTGACTCCTCCAACTGGAATCTGAGATCCATAAAGGAAGCAATCTTGTCCATCTTGTTCTCTGCTGAATATCCAGTACTCAAATACAAAGACTGGCTCACTGTAAACATCTGTGAATGAATGAATGAATGGGTATGACAACTTTAAAAGGAAGGTTTTCATAGAATACTATAAAAGTTTGCTGCTAGTATCTGCAAAAACAGGTAAGGCTCATACCAAGTTCCCAGTTCAGGAATAACAAAGACCCTTTCCCTCCATTTCATCCTGTTCTAACAATTCAATATTTTTTGAACATCTGCTATGATCCAAATTTTTTATTAGGCCCTGAAGATAGAACAATGAAATAAGGCTTTCTGTTGTTTCCCTTGTTTGGAGGACAAGGAACATGGAAAGAGATGAAACCTGAATCAAAACATATCTTCAGGTAGCACTTCCAGCGTGCTTGGTGCAAGAGGAGCAGGGTGCAAGTGATTAAACTGAAGTTTGAAGACAGTCTGTGAATTTTAATTATCTCTACTATCCCTGTCTCCCATTGCCATGGATAATTGAAAGTTGGCCATATTGCTAGGTAACGCTTCATTCCCTGCATAACTTGGCACTCAGAAAATGTTTTGCAAGAAAAGCAATTATAGCAATTGTCTCATAGGGGCGGGTAGAGGATGGATATAAACTGACTCTTGATGTTTTTGCTCTTTGCACATATTTACTAGATTCTTCAACCTAGTTTTGAAAACCTTCAAATACATATGCTCAACTGTTTTACTTACCAACCTGAGAGGGCGGGGGTAGGGTGTGGACTGCAAAAAATGGGTATCATTTCAGGTGCAGTTACTTTCTTCATTCCTCATGTAAGGAAACTCTGAGCAATGACCAGTCTGGCCGCTCATTTCCCCCAACATATGTCTACTCAGGAAGTTATGTGCAAGCTACGATTAAACAAAGATTGAAGACAAATATAAACAAAATGTGCCTTTGGGGGCACATCTGAGAAGGTTCTGGAGTAATTCTGTTTGCCCTGTACATTTATGGGTGCTTTGGTGGAAAAAAAAAACCTTCCTAGATTTTTCAAATTGTTCAAGCACATCTTTTGTTCATTTCACTGCCTTTCCCCAACTGTTTCACCTCCTCAGTCAATGCTTTGTGACTTTGAAACAGTTCAGACTTTCGAAAGCATGGTGCTTGACACAGTCATCCTGAAACTCAAATGCTGTGTTTGTCACATCCATTTTAAGACATTCCCAGACAGTCTTCTAGAAATGCTAGCTGCAGTATCTTTTTAAACACTATTCTTACCTTCTGTGGAATATGCACAGTAGAGATTTTTTTTTTCTCCCCCAGTGAGAGCGACAAGCAGGCATTTTAGTACTGGGCTGAGCAGGATGCATTTAATGTTATCAACACAACTGTCAGTGTTTCCTAGTATGTAATTTGCTGGGGGTGGGGGTGTCTATAACATATAAGGCGTCATACCGGAAGTATATTAAGTGCAGGTGTCTGGGTCAGAATGATTAAAGTCATTGATGCCTGAGAAGCCATGAAGGTTTATACTTGAAAATGCCAATATCTTGAGCTGTATGTGTGGTGTTTGGTTTAAGTCTGGGGTTTTGAGTTGTTTTTATTTTTTGGTAAACCTTTTCCTTTGTGTACTGAATTGCAATGTTCAGGCTGTATCTTAGTTTTCTTTCTAATTCCTTCACTTCCCGTTAACATTTTTTCAAAGAAAAGAGAAAAACACTTTAAAGCTTAAAGCTATCATAAGTTATGATATGGGTAGGATTACTTGACCTTTCATTACCCAGTGAGCTACTCTCAGGCAAGCGATTCCTACAGATTTACATGACTTCTCCTGAAATTTTTTTGCAAGAACAGAAAACTGATTTCTAATCATTGAAATTATTTTTCCTCACCATCATTGGACTCTCACAGAGGTCTCCTACAACTCTAGATAATCTATAGAAATGTTGGTGTAGATGGATGACTCGTAGAGTACTGGAAATGTCAACAACCCCCCAGATTAGGTTTGGACCTTCTGCTACATGCTCCCACAGAGTCCGATGCACCTCCTGTCCTTAACTTAGGACAATGGCAATCAATTATTTGAACGGCTTTTGCTGACTAAGCTCTACATGTGTGTCTTTATGCTAAGTGCTTTGCAAATGTTTTATAATGCAATCTTTATGATGAGCTCGATACTTTAAATCAATATTTTAGAAATGAAAAAAGTGTCTGAGAGATGTTGGGTAGCTTGTTCAAGGTCACATACTTTGTAACTGGCAATGCCCTGACCAATGGTTATATGACTTCAATGGACATGATCTTAACCACTATGCAAAACTGACCCTCCAGCTGATAAGCTAATTTTGGAATTTTTTAAAAGGCATTTTCAACTGTTCTACTGTTCTTTAGGGGTAGTTAACTTAAGAACACAATGTAAAATAGTTGTCAACATCTTGGTGTGAACTACACAGGCTGATGAAGGAATAACTGCAAATGTAGCTACAACAAGCAGAGTTTGAAAGAGTATTGCTACACGAGATAGAAGCAGATTGCAAAAAGTGTGGTGGGTGAATGGGTGATAAACAGGATTTAGTTAGATATGTGTATATACAAACTTTAATTTTGTCATTCTTAGATTTATAAATAGATATGTTCTTGGTCTGTTTTTAATAATAAAGGAATAAATAAGAAGATATAAAATCACCCCAATCCCACCACAGAGAAGTAGCAAATGTCAACATTAGCGCATTTCACTCAGGATACTGAGATGTATATGAAATGTCAATATGAAAATTCAGCCTATAAATGAGTAGGTATAAGCTCAGATAAAACTAAAGTAATACTGTTATTAAAAGGAGATCGACAAAAATTTTATATTAGGGTAAAAGCATAAGTTTCTGTCATAGAAAGCTACAAAAATTAATTTTTCTATTTAAATTAAAATGAAACATATAAATGCAAATACTTTAAGGATATAATGACTGGTAAATATTTTTTCTTTAGCTATGTCATAAATTTTCAGAGAGAAAGCAATGACTTGTATTTTTTGTTTGTTACTGCTTCATAATCATATTATTCTAGATGAAAGGGGAAGCTTTGCCAAGTTTAGTGAAACACATGAATCAACCACAATTGTAGCAATTGTTTCATTTAAACAACTTTCCATGCAATTAGTGACACAGGTGAGGGCATTTAAAATGTATGTTGGTTTTTATCCTGCCCCATTAAAATAAAGAGGCATTTTGTGGAAGCAAAATGATTATCTCTAAGATATTGTTTCTTCATCAAATTTCCCAATTTATTCCACTTCTGAGTTCTCACAGGGCTTGAGTAAAGGCTACAATAATTGAGTTGCTTTGGCTAATGATATCCCCTGATGGGAAGACAGGAAAGTGCAGTGAAGGTCTGAATAGCTGAAGGTACAATTTGGCCTGGCATGAGCCTCCTTTCTTGCAAGAGATGGAAAGAAAAATAATACAAAACAAAAAAGTCAACAACTTTTTGAACTCATGTACTTTAAAGATAAATTTTAAAATCTCCTTAATAGCAAATTGTCTCAGAATCTACGCCTCCACAGTCTGTAGTGCAAGCTTTTGCTTTTTGATATCTTAAACAAATGTTGCATTGTATTTGAACAAAGAATTGAAGGGGAAATCAACTTTTCATCTCAAAGTGTCCTAGCTAATAACCCCTCCACATCAGAAATCAATGTGTCATGCAGTCTGGAGGGAAACTGTTTTGATCTACAGGCCCAAACCCTAACCCAATTCATTCATCAGTCAAAACAAAGTTGTTGTTGTGTTGTTTAAGAGTGGCAGGGATGACAGCTATGGCTAATAGAAAAGAATGGCAAATCCTCTCCTCGTAAAGCAACTGCAAAATCTAACAAATAGACCAAAAGCACAGCAAAACGAAAACCAAGAAAACAATTTCAGGGCTCTGAAAACCATCAGAAGGAACAATACAACCTGGAAAGTATTTCTGGTTTCAAAACTGCTGGACATTGAATAAGAAAATTATAGATCCATGCATTCCAGGCTGGCCACCCACCATGTTCCCAATCTCACTCCAGTTCAGCATGGCAGTTCTGCCAGGCTGGGTCAAGCCACAGGGACTATAAGATTTCCTGCAGCGGGCAAAACGGGTTTACTTTATTGGGAGCAGCAGGTGTCACCCATACTCAGCAACACAGCAGTGGATATAACTTCTCAGACAGAGGTGAATGGAGGAGATCAACAAATATCTATTAGCTTGACATTAGGTGGTTAGAAGATAAGCATATTCCTAATTTACACTGATCATTTTAATAGGAACTTTTAAAAAAGGGAGCAGAAAAATGATAAAATGATTAAAAACTTCCAAATTGATGAAAACAAAAATCTATACAGCCAAGAAAACTCAACAAATCTAATAAATACAAAGAGATTCTTATTTAGATACACAGCATTCAGACTGCTGAAAAACAAAACCAAAATCTTGAAATTGGCAAGAGAAAATCATTCATTAGATACAGTGGAATATTAACTATTTTTTCTCATCAGACACAAGGGATATCATGGGAATTCCCTGGCGGGCCAGTGGTCAGGACTCAGCACGGTCACTGTCAGAACACAGGTGTAACAAATTAATATGTATATTATAATTCTTGAAACAACCATTCGGCAAACCACCACTTGGAAAACAATGAAGAAGTGGATTTAAAAATCAACAGAGGAGTGGAAATGGTACTTTAAGAAATACCAATGGCTGATTCATATCAATGTATGACAAAACCCACTGAAATGTCGTGAAGTAATTAGCCTCCAACTAATAAAAAAAAAAAAAAGAAATACCAATCCATCACAAAAACAAATGCAGTCATGGAGACAAATAGTAAGTGAGATGCGATAAGTGACTGGACATCTAGAAAACAAATTACAAATGACAATGATAAATGCAACCATACCAATTATTACTCTGAATGCAAATGATCTAAATACCCACAATCAATAGGCAAAGACTCAGACTGTATATGAATGAAAAAGCAAAACCAACAACAAGCTGTTATATAGAGTCACCTTAGACTAAGAAACAAAAATAGATTAAAAATAAAAGGATGTGAAAAGATGTATCATGCAAACAGTAAACATGACCGCTGGAATGTTATATTAATGTAAAACAACAGATTTTAAGGCAAAAAGTATTATTAGAAAAAAATAGTGACTGTCATAATGATAAAAGAGTCAACGCATGAGGAAGATATAATAATTATAAATATATGTAACTAAACAAAAGAGGCACAAAATATATGAAACAAAAATGAACAAAACTGAACACAGAAATAAGTAATTCAACAATAGTAACAAGCTTTGATATTTTACTGTCAATAAATGGTAGAACTAATCCAAACAATCATAAATATCAACAGAAGTGTAGTAATTTGTACCCAACATCAGCAAAACTCACATTCCTTTCATGCATCATTCTCCGAAATAGATCACATGCAAGGCAATAAAACAAGTCATAACACATTGAAAAGTAATAAACTCATACACAGTATGTGTTCCGACCACAGCGGAATTACATTACAAATCAGCAACAAAAAGAAATGTGAAAAATCATCTAATATTAATTTTAAATACATCATTCTAAACAACGCATTAATCAAAAAAATAACAGGCAAAATACAAAATATTCTGAAATGACTGAAAATGAAAACACAACATATGATTTATGTGATGCACCTAAAACAGGGCTTAGAGGAAAACTTATAGCCATATGACCTATATCAGAAAAAGATACCTCTAAATAAAAACCTGAGCTTCTACTACCTCAACAAACCAGATACCTATAAGCAAACGAAACCAAAAACAACCAGAAGCAAGTAAAAAGGCATTAGCAGAGGCATCAATGAAATAAAAAGCATGTCAACTGTTGAGAAAAATTGATGAAACTCATAATTTTTTGCTTGAAAAATTCAAGAAAGGTAAATTGCCAAAAACAAGAATGAAAAAATTATATATATATATATATATATATATATACACTAAAAAAATTAGATATATTTATATACACCACAAAATTTATATGCCACAGTTGTCCTAGTCCAGGCTGCTCTAACAACATATCATAGACTAGGTGACTTAAACAACAGAAATGTATTACTTACAGTTCCGCAGGCTAGAAAGTCCAAAATCAAGATGCTGGTTGATTTGGTTCCTGGTGAGAGCCCTTCTCCTTGTTTGCAGATGGCAATCTTCTCATTGCATCCTGGCATGTTAAAGAGAGAAATAAGCTTTGTCATGTCTCTTCTTCCAGAGGCACTAATCTCATCACAAAGGCTCCCACCATATGAAATATCTACACATAACAGCTGTTAGTGGTGAACATGGATGTTTTCCTCCCAAGATGAAAAATGACTCAAGAATGTACATTCTTGTCATATCTGTTCACTATTGTACTAGATAGCCTTGCCATGGCTATGTACCAGGAAAAAAGATAAAAATCGTCTTACTTGCAGATGACATGATTTTCTCTATAGAAAACCCTATGGAAGTCACTAAAATACTGTTAGATTTAATTAAGGATACAAGACAAACCATCAGTGAATAACAAAAAACAAAATTAAGAAAATGATTTCATTTACAATAATATTAAAGAAAAAATATCTAGGAATACATTTAATATTCAAAGAAGGGCAAAACATACTTAAAACCACAAAGTGTTGCTGAAAGAAATTTAAGGAGTTCTAAATAAATGGGAAAATAACCATGTTAATCAATTAAGTAATCTCAGAGACCTAAATATAAGAATTAAACTACAAAACTTCTAGAAAATAGAAAAATCATTGTAATCTTGAGTTTGAAAAAATAATATTGGAGTTCAAACATGCTGCACAAAAGAATTAATTGATAAATTTAACTATATCAAAATTGTCTTTAAGGCTTCAAAAAATATCATTATGAAAATCATATATCTAAGAAAGACTTCTATGCAGAATACATAAATAACCCTTATAATTCAATAAAAATACAACTTAAAAGTCAGCAAATGGTTTGAACAGACATTTAACAAAAGAAGATATATGAACGGCTAAAAGCACTTGAAATATGCTTATATTATTAATCATTAGGAAAATGCTAAATTCAGAAACAGATACAACTACACACCCATGAGAACGGCTCTAATCATAAAAATCAAACAGTATTGTTGGAGAGGATACAGAAAACTAGAACTCTCATGCTGCACTGCTGAAAGTGAAAGCCACTCAGTCGTGTCCAGCTCTTTGTGATCCCATGGTCCATGGAATTCTCCAGGCCAGAATACTGGAGTGGATAGTCTTTCCCTTCTCCAGGGGATCTTCCCAACCCAGGAATCGAACTGGGGTCTCCTGCATTGCAGGCAGATTCTTTACCAACTGAGCTATCAGGGAAACCCTGATACGTACTGCCAGTGGGAAAATAAAAGTGGTACAGACACTTTGGAAAATGTTTCTTAAAAAATTAAAGTTATTTAGCACACAACTCAGCAATTTCACTTGCAGGAATCTGTCCAAGAAAAATGGAAAAGACAGGCCTCCATAAAAACACATGTGTGAGTGTTCACACATCATTATTTCTAATTGCCCCAAATTGGAAACAAGCCAATTTTCCATCAACTGATGAATGAATGAACAAAATGTGGTACACCTGTACAACGGACTACTATTCAGCCATAAAAACGAATGAACTATCTATTCACACTACAAGTTGGATAACCTCAAAACCAGTAGGCTTAGAGACAGGAGCCAAATGTTGGGAGAAAAAAAACTACAATGTATGATTTTATTTATATGAATATTTTAGAAGAGGTATATTTATAGGGAATGAAAGAAAATTCGTGGTTTCCTAGAGTTGAGTGTGGGAATTAACTCTGAGAAATTACGGAATATTCTAAATCTGCATTATGGTGAAATCTGTACAACTGTAAATTTGTTAACATTATAAATTTTTTAAGTTTGTTGGCAGAAACCATTGTTAGATCTGATGCATTTACCTTACAAACTGATCCTTAATTGGAATAATTCACTGAGAAAATAAATTATTCATCCTAAAAAAGAATAAAACATAATTTGTCCTTGTTCTCATGGTGGATTATTGTGGACAGGAAGGACGTGGCATTCCTTTTCCTCCTCTATCTACAAGCTTACTGCCTTCAATTCCTAGAATCTTTCCTTTCCTGTTCTGGGATTAAAGGTATTCTTCAAAAGTAGTGGTGGAGAAGGGGGGGAAATCCATTTTTGACAGCAAAAAAGTAACCAACAAACAAGTTCAATTTCATTGCAACTTTCCCTGACATTTGAGGTTATTTTTCTACTGCTGTCTTGCTGTCATGGTCTACTTAATGGATAAGGTTTAAAAAAAAAAAAAAGGGCAGTGTAATATTTGGTCAAAAACTCAAGTAATGGAGACAGCCAAAAGCAGGTTTAATCATTTTTAATCCTTCCATTTACCAGTGCAAGCACACTGAGAAAGTTACTTGACATGTTTCATCCATAGTTTCCTCCTCTAGGAATGGAGGTGATGCTAGTATCTGTTTTCCTTACAGAGTTACTTTGAGGATTAAATTAGATTATTACATATAAGAACTTATCACAAGTTTTTGACATTTCAAATATATCCGAAATATGATCACTTTTCACCTCTTCCCAGGCAATTTCCCTAGTTCATGGGAACAGCATTCTCTCCCCTATGACTAAAATAGCTTCTGGTCTCTCCACTTCTGCCTTTTCCCTCCTATTAACTATTGCTTACATAGCAGAAGATACTTCCAAAGTGTAAATCCGATTATGTCCCTCTCCTGCTCTGAAATCCCTCAGCAGACCCCTACAAATCCCTAGATTATGTGGCTCCCATCTATCTCTCTGGCCTCATTCCTACCAATATTCTCCTTGATCACTGACCAACCTGATCTTAAAATTTCTCAAACTCAAGAAATTATTTTGCAATTTACAGTATTTGCCCCTCCTGTTCATTTTGAAATATTCTTCCCATAGTTAGTCAAATAACTTACTCCCTGACCTCACTCAAGACAAGTGACACCCCCTCAAGGATGCCTTTCCTGAGTCCTCTAAAAAGCAACCTCCTGTCACGCTGTGTCCCTTTAACTTTATTCTTACTACTGAATAACACGTATTAATTTTTAGCTATTACATTTTTTGTCCCTTCTAGAATGGTGATTGCAGCCATGAAATTAAAAGACGCTTACTCCTTGGAAGGAAAGTTATGACCAACGTAGATAGCATATTAAAAAGCAGAGACATTACTTTGCCAACAAAGGTCCATCTGGTCAAGGCTATGGTTTTTCCAGTGGTCATGTATGGATGTGAGAGTTGGACTGTGAAGAAAGCTGAGTGCTGAAAATTGATGCTTTTGAACTATGGTGTTGGAGAAGACTCTTGAGAGTCCCTTGGACTGCAAGGAGATCCAACCAGTCCATCCTAAAGGAGATCAGTCCTGGGTGTTCATTGGAAGGACTGATGCTGCAGCTGAAACTCCAATACTTTGGCCACCTCATGCAAAGAGCTGACTCATTGGAAAAGACCCTGATGCTGGGAGGGATTGGGGACAGGAGAAGAAGGGGATGACAGAGGATGAAATGGCTGGATGGCATCACCGACTCGATGGGCATGAGTTTGAGTAAACTCCGGGAGTTGGTGATGGACAGGGAGGCCTAGCGTGCTGTGATTCATGGGGTCGCAAAGAGTCAGACACGACTGAGCGACTGAACTGAACTGAACTGAGAATATAAGCATCATAAAAGGAGGCCCTTTGAGTATTTCTATGTACTGCTATGTTTTCTAGGACCTACAACAGTACCAGACATATAGTAGACTCTCAATAAATACTTGCCTAATAAATGAATGATAAATAGTAATTTCTCAATATATTTAAACACTATAATTGAACAAGATTTTAAGTGACTTGATTTAACATCAGCTAAAACACATAACATTGCAATCAAGTTTCTAATCATAATTGACTACAACAAAGTCCTCACATCTCTTAATGATCATTAAAAAATTGAAACAAAACAAGACATAATTTCCATTTCTATTGTTTAACATGTCCATAAATCATACAAGTACTTATATGAAAATTAAATGGAAAATAAAATTAACACATTTCTCTGAAAATTCATTACTGACATATTACAATCTTTCTGTTTCTATTTCACCATTAAACTTATCTCCTTTCGGGAGCCTCATGGATATTTTAAGACTTCTAGAGGTAACAGTAGTCTCTTAAGAGAACAGGAATTTATTCCTCCGAGCAATTAATCATGGCCTCCTGGAAATGTCTTATAGACCGTCTTCCCACAGCTATTTATCTCCTTCCCTATAAACTGCCTTATTACACAGTTTAACTGTTTCAGCTTTCTGTTATATGTCATATTTACTTTGTAACAACAATAAAAAACCCACCCATAAAACATCATGTATGATCCAAAACTCCAATCTCATAAAGTGCTATGGGAACAAAACACCAGTTGCTGGTTGATAGAGATCCTTATTTTGGCTACAGGTTTGAAGACCTTCTCAGATCCAACTGGCTTTTGGAGCCTTTTACTGAGGGTTGATAACTTAAATGCACACAGTGATAATCCTAGGATCCATGGTTAGCTAGAATCTTCTAGAAAGTTGTCTTTTTTATTGGTCCCAGGAGAATTTACTGGCAAAATGGAGGGCCACTAGCACCCAGAATGAACCTCTGTATTCCCCTAATTGGGTTGTTTTTGTGTTTTAACCTGGCCTAGCCATCCTTTCCACCTTTCTCTTCCTACTGTCCTCCACCTATCCTTGAGAATCTTATTTAAAGAGGCAGGTGGGAGACAAAAGCCAACTGAACCCTGCCTAAATTGATTTTATAATAAAGTTTTGCTTAAGTCTTTTTAAATCAAATTTTGGTGGGGTTAGTGTTCCTGGAGAAGTTACATAAGTTAACTTTGCCTATGTATCTGTCATTTTACCTCCCACTAGCAAGGACATCATCAGGAAACTGAGATAAAAAGATACCAGAATTAAAAAACAAACAAATAAACCTCACCAAAGTGTCATAGCGCTGGTTACAGTAGCAGTCTTAGAACAATCTTGGGAAGCCTCCACACCATGCAGGCCCCAGCCTAGCCAGGCTTCACTCCCTTACTGGCCTTTCCAGCCTGGTGGCTAGGCCTGGCGGGCTGCTGCATTGAACCACCTTTAACAGTAGGTGTCAGGTTCCTTGCCCAGCATCTGATGGCAAGACCAGACTTCTCCCCTCTCCTCCTGCTGGCTGGCTCCCTCTGCTTCCAGGCTTCCCCCCAGGGGGCATCACAGTCTTCACTGGCCTTCTTTGTCTCCCAGGCCCTTCTTCTAGTGGGCCTCTCACTGTTTCTACTTCTTCTGGAAGTTCTGGGCCTGCTGGTCCTCCCTCTGGGCCTTGAGCTGCCGCGTCTCCTTTTTGGCTACCAGGCTGGCCTGGAATTCCGTCAAAGTCTTGTGTGTGAAACCACAGGACAGCACGTTCCCCTCCCTGACACCCTCCTGGGTGAGGTGTTAGGCTATCGCCAGCCCAGTCCCAGCAGCGCCGGGCAACTCCCCGAGAAAGCTGGGTAACTGTGCTCACAAACCAGCTCTGCCTCAAGGCCCGAGCACAAGGCCAGAGCTCACCCGTGTCCTACTGTGAGCTCCTGTCGGGGGAACGTCTGCGGGAGACGCTTCGTCATCCCACAACTTGCTCCCACAACTTGGACGCTATAATCCGGAAGTCCAGGCCCTGGGAGGAGGGGCTGTAATTGGTGAGCCCGCAGCGCTTGATGGTGTTCGGGTTTGCCTTGCGCTTAATGATGGGAGAACAGGTTCTGGAACGCGGTATTCATGAGCTTCAGGCGCACGCCGTGGGGCCAAAAGCTGCTCCGCTGCAGGAGTGAACGGTGGCCACACTGCCGCAGAAGCACACAAGACGAGCACTGCGAGGAAGCCACACCAGGCACCAGCGTGTACCTGCTGATGTGGAAGGTCAAGGGCAGGGCTCCTACAAGGCCCATCAGCTTAAGATAAACATCGATCTCCATTTCGCTCGAGACCAGGAAGTCCGCGACCCAGAAGGGCCAGGCCACACCACATGGTCCTGCAAAGAGTTTTTCTTTTCGTCCCTGCAGGCGAGCGGTGAGGCTCCACGAGAGGCGCAGGTGCAGGCTGAACTGGTGCTGCTCTCGCCATGCGGGTCAGATTCAACGAAAAGGGCCAGGCGCGTGCCTCGTGGCTGCTGAGCTGCGTGCTCCAGGGCGCGTGCGCGCACTCTCCAGCGCCCCTCGGCGAAGCCGCCTCCGCTCACCCCTTCCAGCACTGCTCTGCTAGCTTCCAGCAGCGTTGTGAAGAGTAACCGGAAGCCAGTTGTGTTATATGCGCAGAAGGCTCTAAAAACCTGAGAGAACTGAGATTCCTGGTTCTGACAGAGGTACAACGTAGAGTATGTTCAGTTCAGTTGCTCAGTCGTGTCCGACTCTTTGCGACTCCATGAACCGCAGCACGCCAGGCCTCCCTGTCCATCACCAACTCCCGAACTCCACCCAAACCCATGTCCATTGAGTCCGTGATGCCATCCAACTATCTCATCCTCTGTCGTCCCCTTGTCCTGCCTTCAATCTTTCCCAACATCAGAGTCTTTTCAAATGAGTCAGCTCTTCGCATGAGGTGGCCAAAGTATTGGAGTTTCAGCCTCAGCATCAGTCCTTCCAATGAACACCCACCCGGGACTGATCTCCTTTAGGATGGACTGGTTGGATCTCCTTGCAGTCCAAGGGACTCTCAAGAGTCTTCTCCAACACCACAGTTCAAAAGCATCAATTCCTCGGTGCTCTTTATAGTCCAACTCTCACATCCATACACGACCACTGGAAAAACCATACCCTTGACTAGATGGACCTTTGTTGGCAAAGTAATGTCTTTGCTTTTTAATATGCTATCTAGGTTGGTCATAACTTTCCTTCCAAGGAGTAAGCGTCTATTAATTTCATGGCTGCAGTCACCATCTGCAGTGATTTTGGAGCCCAGAAAAATAAAGTCTGACACTGTTTCCACTGTTTTCCATCTATTTGCCATGAAGTGATGGGACTGGATGCCATGATCTTAGTTTTCTGAATGTTGAGCTTTAAGCCAACTTATTCACTCTCCTCTTTCACTTTCACCCTTTCTGCCGTAAGGGTGGTGTCATCTGCATATCTGAGGTTATTGATATTTCTCCCAGCAATCTTGATTCCAGCTCTGCTTCACCCAGCCCAAGGTTTCTCATAATGCACTCTGCATATAAGTTAAATAAGCAAGGTGACAATATACAGCCTTGATGTACTCTTTTCCTATTTGGAACCAGTCTGTTGTTCCATGTCCAGTTCTAACTGTTGCTTCCTGACTTGCATACAGGGAGAGAGCAAATTAGGCAAGATGTCCACAGTCAGGCTTGCTCGCCCCACATTTTGTGAATAATGATTATGTAACTTCTGAAACCACTTAAAGGACTGCATGTGCATCATGAGGTACTCACTTGGCCATGGGCTACTTTTGTTCTGTAAGCACCTGTAAGTTCCACCTGGAAAGCCCTTGGCGGGGTTGGGGGTGGGAAGGTTATGCTATGTCTGCTGCTAGGCTGCTGTGCCAGCCAGCGGGGAACAAAGGCACCTGCAGTTCCGACAGCTCCTTGCGTTTCCTTCCAGCCTGTTAGCTCATACCTTGCCTACCCTGGGTTCAATGAAAAGCAAGACAGTTGTTCTCCTACAGTTATAGAACACACCTACCAGGCTCTCCAAGGGATCCATAGAACTGCCCTGGTCGTTAGAACTGAGGTTGGCCACAGGCACCCACAGTCCCTCTGCTCTGGGATTGGGAGAGATTCACAGCACATGTGCAACTCTCTGCAAGGATCGAGCCTCACATGTCCTCTGTCAACCCTTTCTCTCAACGTTTTTATGTCCGGGGGTGGGGAGGGAGGGGTGATTTCTAGAGCCATGAACTTGTTTTCAAGTATATCCTTTGCATACTTCATATTACTCTGGCTAATTACTTGGAATTTTATGTTTGGATTGATCTTAGTTTAAAATTGCTAGTCACATCTCTGACAAAGTGATGGGTGTAGGATTTAAACATAGGTCAACGTAACTCCAAAGCACATGCTCTGTAAGATGTCCCAAAAAACACAAGTCCCCTAACCCTCCTTATCTCTATCAATATCATCCTGCCTCTTTGACCTCTTTAAATGCTCCAAAAAAGTAGCATTTTTGCCACATTCTCTTAGAAAATTTTAGTTTGATTTCTGAAGGAGAATCTCTTACATGTTAACTTTAAAGGACCCACTATTATGATATCTCTTCTCTTTCCTTTCATATTCTTTATCCAGGAAGTTTTTTGTGGGGACACCTACATGGTAATTGATGTTTCCACCCAACATCTTAAAAATATGACAATAGTTATTTTCCTTCTCAGATAGGCCTTGTATAATCAGCACCTATATTAATATCAGAAATATTCTCCTGAACATTCTATATTATTCCATAATTTTCAATAAATAGATTTTGCTGAATGACAAAATTTGTTCTGTTTTCCCTTTGTAATATGTTTAATCACAAACTAGAAACTCAGATAGACCTGTTTTTACAAACTATGGATAACTCCAATAGTTTTCAGATTTTTATTTTTTTTAAAAGGATAAGAATGGCAGCCTAATGTATGCAAGAAATTTTAACTGGGAGTCAGAAGATTAATAATACCTTCTCAGACACCCACAGAAGATTGTTGATAAATGTATATAATAGAACTTTATAAAACATAAAGGGATTTTAATACTATTACCCACCCCCACTTCTCACTTCATAATGCACAGAGAAATATTGGTTACATTTATCAAGAAAATGCACATAATTCAAAGATATCTAGTTGGAACAACACTTTATTACTAAAAGGTCTATATTTATCAGCACTGGAATTTCCCCTTATGAAGTTAGCAAGAGTACTTTGGAGGGGAACATTGCTTTAATTCTCATTCACTAAATTATTTGCAAACTACTGAATACTTTGAACTATACTTCAAGACTTTTGTAATATATCAGGGTCATGATAGGTTTTGAGAAGGCAAAAGATACAGACATCACCTTTGTATTTTACCTTTATATTTGTGAGTTATTTATCTTGCATTTCCCCCTGTTTCACTTATGCCTTCTATTCAAATAATATACAGTGAGATCAGACCACAAGAATTCCAAATGCTCAGTCTATGATTGCCAGCGATAAATAGGTTCTCCTTCAACTCCATTTAAATAACAGTCCCTGAATCTTAATATAGCAAAAGGAGTCTGAAATAAAAATATTGTTCTTCTTTACGTAAAACATTCCTCCACACACATTTCAGTAATACCAGCATCTCTAAATCATCCCTTTGATAATTATTGAATAAAACATAGTTTCCAATTACACAGAAGAGAAATTATATAAGTGCAAGTTGAAGTAATAATAGATTTAATTTAAATGGGCACATGTTGAAATTGCCTTTCAGGAGAGGCAGGTTGGTCATTTCCTAGAGGGAGAAAGGTAGGCACAGTAATAAAAAGAAAATGTAAGTATCCTATAAATAAATATCCAATTTAAGTCAATTTAAAAATCAAATGTTTTTTCTTGCAATCTCATTGCATTAGTCAAGTTTTCCAATGAATAATTCTGTATTCTCTGAATGCATGAACACTGTAGTCTTTGTCAGAATTTACACTGATAAAATGATATGGGAACATACAGCACTAATCTTAAACTGAACAGTTTAGGTACTTGATGTGAACTATGTTAGCTCCATATTTATGTTAATTTCTACCATAACATGACAGAAGTTTGTTTGATGATCTGTAGGTCTTTTAGAAAGTACTTAAACCTCCCTTTTGGTTTGTGATCCATAGTACTTATAAATATAAAACTATTGCTATCCTAATATATACTGTATGTGGTAGATATACATATATTCATTGATTTTGGTTTGGTTTTTACTCCCAATTTCCCCTGAGGTTGTCCAATCCTGAAGTCATGTCAGGCTCTTTGCAACCCCATGGACTACGGCATGCAAGACTCCTCTGCCTCCACCATCTCCCCAAACTTGTTCAGATTCATGTCTTTGTGTTGGTGATGCTATCTAACCATCTTATCCTCTGCTGCCCAGTTCTCATTTGCTTTCCATCTTTCCCAGCATCAGGGTCTTTTCCAGTGAGTCAGCTTTTCACATCAAGTGGCCAAAATATTGGAGGTTCAGCAGCAGTCCTTCCAATGAATATTCACATTTTCCCTCAGTTCAGTTCAGTCACTCAGTCACATCTGACTCTTTGCAATCACGTGGACTGCAGCATGTCAGGTTTCCCTGTCCATCACCAACCCCCAGAGTTTATTCGAATTCATATCCATTGAGTCGGTGATGCCATCCAACCATCTCATCCTCTATCATCCCCTTCTCCTCCCAACTTCAATCTTTCCCAGCATCAGAGTCTTCTCAAATGTGTCAGTTCTTCGCATCAGGTGGCCAAAGTATTGGAGTTTCAGCTTCAGCATCAGTCCTTCCAATGAATACTCAGGACTGATTTCCCTTAGGATGAACTGGTTGGCTCTCCTTGAAGTCCAAGGGACTCTCAAGAGTCTTCTCCAACACCACTGTTCAAAAGCATCAATTCTTTGGCACTCAGCTTACTTTATAGTCCAGCTCTCACATCCATACATGACTACTGGAAAAACCATAGCTTTGAATAGACAGACCTTTGTTGGTAAAGTAATGTCTCTGGTTTTTAATATGCTGTGTAGGTTGGTCACAGCTTTACTTCCAAGGAGCAAATATCTTTTAATTTCATGGCTGCAGTCACCATCTGTGTGATTTTGGAGCCCAAGAAAATAAAGTCTGTCACTGTTTCCATTATTCCCACATCTGTTTGTCATCAAGTGATGGGACTGGATGCCATGATCTTAGTTTTCTGAATGTTGAGCTTTAAGCCAACCTTTTCACTCTCCTCTTTCACTTTCATCAAGAGGCTCTTTAGTTCTTCCCTTTCTGCCATAAGGGTAGTGTCATCGGCATTTCTAAGGTTATTGATATTTCTCCCGGCAATGTTGATTCCAGTTTATGCTTCATCCAGCCTGGCATTTTGCATGATGTACTCTGCATGTAAGTTAAATTAGCAGGGTGACAATAAACCGCCTTGATGTTCTCCTTTCCCAATTTGGAACCAGAATCCTTGCACCTCTTCTTAATATCTGCTCCTTCTTAATATCTTGCACCTCTTCTTAATATCTGCTCCTTCTTTTAGCTCCATACCATTTCCGTCCTTTATTGTGCTCATCTTTGCATGAAATGTTCCCTTGGTATCTCTAGTTTTCTTGAAGCGATCTCTAGCCTTTCCCATTCTATTATTTTCCTCTATTTCTTTGCATTGATCACTGAGGAAGGCTTTCTTATCTCTCCTTGCTATTGTTTGGAACTCTGCATTCAAATGGGTATATCTTTCCTTTTCTCCTTTGCCTTTAGCTTATCTTCTATTCACAGCTATTTTTAAGGTCTCCTCAGACAACCATTTTGCCTCTTTGCATTTCTTTTTCTTGAGGATGGTCTTAATGACTGCCTCCTGTACAATGTCTCGAACCTCCGTCCATACTTCTTCAGACAGTCTGTCTATCAGATCTAATCCCTTGAATCTATTTGTCACTTCCATTGTATAATCACAAGGGATTTGATTTAGGTCATACCTGAATGGTCTAGTGGTTTCCCCTACTTTCTTCAATTTAAGTCTGTATTTGGCAATAAGGAATTTATGATCTGAGCCACAGTTAGCTCCCAGTCTTGGTTTTGCTGAGTGTATAGAGCTTCTCCATCTTGGCTACAAAGGATATAATCAATCTCATTTTGGTGTTGACCATCTGGTGATGTCCATGTGTAGAGTCTTCTCTTGTGTTGTTGGAAGAGGCTGTTTGCTATGACCAGTGTGTTCTCCTGGCAAAACTCTGTTACTTTGACCTGCTTCGTTTTTGTACTCCAAGGCCAAATTTGCCTCTTACTCCAGGTAGCTCTTGACTTCCTACTTTTGCATTCCAGTCCCCTATAATGAAGAGGACATCTCTTTTAGGTGTTAGTTCTAGAAGGTTTTGTAGGTCTTCATAGAACAGGTTAACTTCAGCTTCTTCAGCATTACTGGTTGGGATATAGACTTGGATTACTGTGATATTGAATGGTTTGCCTTGGAAACGAACAGAGATCGTTCTGTCATTTTTGAGATTTTGGATTGTTTTGTTGACTATGATGGCTACTCCATTTCTTCTAAGGGATTCTTGCCCACCGTAATAGATATAATGGTCATTTGAGTTAAATTCACCCATTCCAGTCCATTTTAGTTCACTGATTCCTAAAATGTCTGTGTTCACTTTTGCCATCTCTTGTTTGACCACTTCCAATTTGCCTTGATTGTGGACCTAACATTCAAGGTTTCTATGCAATGTTGCTCTTTACATTTTTCCTATTCGACTATAAACTTTGAGACTAAGAATGAGTTATCAAGTTATCAACTCGTATATACTAAGTGATATGCATGCATGCTAAGTCGCTTCGGTTGTATCCAACTCTTTGCAACCCCATGGACTGTAGCCTGCCAGGCTTCTGTCTGTGGGGATTCTCCAGGCAAGAGTACTGGAGTGGGTTGCCCTTGCCGTCCTCCAGGGGATCTTCCTGACCCAGCAATTGAACCTGCGTCTCTTATGTCTGCTGCATTGGCAGGAGGGTTCTTTACCACTGGCACCACCTGGCAAGCCTGCTAAGTGATACAAACACACACACACTCGTATATATAGAGAGAGGTTTTGTTTTTAATTCAAAAAATGTTTAAGGTCTATATGTTGCCAGTTATATATCTAATTGCTTCTTGCTACTGTAATCCATAGTGTCCAATATATGCATTTAATATTTATTTGTATAATTATGCATATTGTTGTTCAGTCTCTCAATCATGTCCAACTCTTTGTGACTCCATGGACTGTAGCACACCAGGCTTCCCTGTCCTTCACCATCTCCTGGAACTTGCTCAAACTCACATCCATTGAGTTGGTGTTGCCATCCAGCCATCTCATCCTCTGTCGTTCCTTTCTCCTCCTGCCTTCTATTTTTGCCAGCATCAGGGTCTTTTCCAATGAGTTGGCTCTTTGCATCAGGTGGCCAAAGTATTGGAGCTTCAGAATCAATCCTTCCAATGAATATTCCAGGTTGATTTCCTTTAGAATTGACTTCTTTCCTTTAGAATTGATCTCCTTGCTGTCCAAGGTATTCTCAAGAGTCTTCTCCAGCACCACAGTTTGAAAGCATCAATTCTTCATAAACTTGACACACATATTTATGTATACTGTGTGCATATATATAATATATAGAGAGAGATGAGCATGTTTAGACAGATGTCAATATTCATGAGTGTGTGTGTTCATACAAATTGTATGGTCAGGCCATTGAAGTTGGCTGTTATCTTGTTCATCCCCTGGTTAACCAGTCCCTGCTTCGCTTACATGACTCCTCTTAATTATAGGGCTTAGTTAGTAATACCTACCTGCTTGCCCTCTGTCCCAGCCACTTCTTTCCCTGTTAACTGATGAGTCAGCCTGAAGTCAATTCCCGTCTAAGTGGTAACTGATCTTTCTCCTTGAGGAGCAAAAATTGCTGCTATGTCCTATCTGCTGTCTGCCGCCCACAGTGGGCTATTGCTCTAGAATCTCAGGTTTAGATATGCAATACCATCTGTCCAATAAGCTGTTGATGTCTGTTGCTGTCTCCAGGCTCTTTCTTCAGTCCTAAAGCTGGGCAACTACAAGGCTTGCAGGCCTGCCGAGTTCAGCTCAGCACAGATAGTCAAGAAGAGGAGGAACACAGAAAAACTAGCACTATAAAACAAAAGATACTATGGAGTGTAAGGGAGTGCAGTTCTTTTTTTAAAGAGAGGATTAATTAAAATATATTCTTCATCTTGGATATATAAGTACTTTTATGGCTTGTCATAAAAAATGCTGCTTCTAAAACCACTTCAAGGAAAACAAAATTACTGTGCCCTATAAAATCTGTTAGAGGGACAGAAAGTGGCTTCTGTGTTGACAATGACCTGATGCTGAGAGAGTCAGAATAAAATCGTCTCATATATTATGAGACCAGAGATCCTAGAGGTTTCTCAACATTTTCTATTATCATGGAGTTGTAACTTTTAGACATGGGCATTTAAATAAAATGAGATTCTCTTTTTGTAATGTTAGATGGTAAAGCAGTTTCTCCAACATCACTTTAAAGAAGCATTTTTATAACACCATATGTGTAATACACTTTATATAGATAATATGTTGTATACCATCTATGCCTGTATATACTATATGTATAAAATGAAAAAAGCGAACTCTAAAATAATATACGATTGTTTAATATGTTTATTTGGTTAAATTGATTCAAGCTTAGATTCTTTCCCTTGAATCTCAAACAGGCTGGAACAACAGAGGTGTTACAAAGTTACATTTCTGAGACATGTATTTTGTCTGCTGTTTCTTCACCAGTCCTATTAGAAAGAAGAAACTGAGAAATTAAAAGTCTGTAGTAACAGTTTTAGGCTTGAGATGAAATAAGCTTTTGACTGTGGATATTTCTAATTTACAGATAAAACTAAGGCTCGTTAGTCCTAAGTAACTTTCTCTGAGATTTCATTTAGTGAGGAGACTATATAAGATTTATATGTAGCTCTGTCCGTCTACGCTTAAACTGAGGCTTCTTGGATTAAAGCAGGAGTCTGCAGACTTTTTCTCAAATAGGGCCAGATATAAACACATATTGTGTCTGTTGCAACTACTGTCAATATAGGAGAGAAGGATGTGTAGACTACATGTAAACAAATAAGCGGGGCTATATTCTAGTAAAATGGTGTTTATAGACAATTTTAACTTCATAAGATTTACATGTCATGAAGTATTATTCTCCCCTTACTTTTTTCAGCTATTTGAAGTATAACAAATTCTTTGCTTACATGTTGTATACAAACAGGTGGGAGAATGCATTTAGCCCATAGCCTGTAATTTTTCAACATCTGCACAAAGCTGTGTTAAACTTCAGCAGTCAGAAAAGGGTTGAATTTTGTGTTTCAGTTTTGAGATCTTGCAGCAAGATTATTTGGCCTTAAGAATGTAGGTGAAGTGATTTTTATGGCATCAAAAATAGATACCCAAAAGCCAGACAAAAATGCACACCCAAAGTTAAGATTAAAGTTAGTAATGATAAATATATGAGTCATTCCTATGAGGTTATAACTCAAGCTGAAATAGTATTTGAAAATGTGACTTTGGAAACAGAATTATGCTCGGAAGGAGAGAAAATAACAAGAAAATGTGACGTGTATGGAGATATCAATAAAAAGGAAAGAATGAAGGTGAACAAATTCATGGGAGATAATTTCCTGAAAGGAAAGCAGGGCTAATAAAAATCCAAGAGGACAGGGAAAAATTCATGGCTCCATTTAGCAACTGAGTAGGTTGACAATGATTTCTGATAGAAGAATCAGTGGAGACAGATTAGTGTGGGAGCAAGTTACAGATGCTGAAGTAGGAGGCAGAAGTAGGAGATCTGCCCTTCCATTAGAAATTAACTTTATTAAAGGAAATAGTATATGTAAGTTATCTAAAAATTCAATGTTTAATGATTGCTTACTTTACAGAAACCTTTATATTTCATAGGTAAGCTCTGAAAGCAATAAATAGAGGCAGTGGGGTTTATAAGCAGATCTGTAATCTCTGCAAAGATTTAGAAACTGCTAAGGTTTGGTTGTCATATTCTGGGGCTTCCATGAGCTTTTATCTATTTATTAGCTTTGTCTTATGTTATTGATACTTTTATTTCAGTGTGTTGTAATGGATGTGACATATCTCTAATATGGAACTTGTGAGTCTGGCAGTCTTTCAGCCTTAAATGACATGCTGACTCAGATTTTGGCCTTTAGGTTTCTCTTCATAGGAGGTTAAACTGGGTTAAAAGTAGATCCCAGATTGATATTTTCAGGGCAGGAGAAGTTGGAGAGAATGAAAATATGGAGTGTGAAAATGTACTCACTCTAGAGTATAAAATAATTTTCAATAGCAAATGTAAGCTATGAACATAGGGATAAGTTATTCCTGATTTAACATCCTATGAGATAGCATATGAGCTTCCCAGTTGGCTCAGATAGTGAACAATCTGCCTTCAACACAGGAGAACTGGGTTCTGTCCCTGAGTCGGGAAGATCCCCTGGAGAAGGAAATGGCTACCCACTCCAGTATTCTTGCCTTGAGAATTCCGTGGACAGAGGAGCCTGGTGGGCTACAGTTCAAATGATCACAAAGAATCGGACACGACTGAGTGACTAACACTTTCACTTTCAAAATAACCTATCATCAGTATTGAAGAGACATTACCTTAAGGAATAACTGCAGAGTTGTGAGGAGTATTAAGAGAATGCAGAAGGCATGTTAGCAAAAGCGAGAAGCTGCTTGTATGCTAAGGACTGAAGAGGCGAGTGGACAAATTAATTTCCAGAATTCAGTGACACCTGAGGCCAAGAAGGAGAATCAGGTCCCACAAGCTCCAAACATGGAGGGAATAGCTACTGCTAGAGATTCGACCGTTCAGAAAAAGTGTTGCAATCAGAGAAGACATAATAGTTCTTGGCATTTAACAAAAATAGCTATAGATAATATCTTTACTTGGAAGATATTGGCTAATGTTGCATTTCAGATATCTGAAAATATTTTAAGTCAATTCAGTCGCTCAGTCATGTCCAGCTCTTTGCAACCCTATGGCTAACTGAATGGTTTACTTCATTTGATTATAGTGTATCTGAACATCTTGTGATAAATACGTATTGTATTCTATTTTCTGAATTGAAATACATAGTGAATTTATCTCAAAAATATGAATTTCTCCTTTTGCAGTCTTTAGTAACCAAAATTCTGTCATGTATTTCACGTATTTATGATCAACTTTGGGCTTTCCAGGTGGTGCTAGTGGTAAAGAACCCTCCTGCCAATGCAGGACACATAAGAAACTCAGGTTCGATCTCTGGGTTAGGAGCATCATCTGGAGGAGGGCGTGGAAACCCACTCCAGTATTCTTGCCTGAGAATCGCATGGACCAAGAATCCTGGTGAGCTATGGTTCTTGGGGTCGCAAAGAGACAGACACGACTGAAGCGATTTAGTATGCACACACACACATAATCAACTTTAGTGCATCAATTCAATTTAAAAATGTTAACCCCAACATTTTTGACATATTGTTTGGCTAGAAAAACAAAACTGTATTCTACCAAACCAATTTATATTTATTTTTATCTTTTCTATGTAGTATCTCTACCTGCTTTGAATTGGATTAATTCATTGAGTCTCTAAGTGTCTCAGGCATAGTATTTTCCTAGGCACCATGGAGGGTACTTGAATTGCAGGCAGGTGGCTCAGCAGTTAAAGCGTCCGCCTGCAATGCGGGAGACCTGGGTTCGATCCCTGGGTCGGGCAAATCCCCTGGAGAAGGAAATGACAACCCACTCCAGTATTCTTGCCTGGAGAATCCCATGGACAGAGGAGCCTGATGGGCTACAGTCCACGGGGTTGCAAAGAGTCGGACACGACTGAGCGACGCGACTTTCTTTCTTTCTTTATGGATGGTAGTAATTAGAAAACAGCATTCCTAGTATATGATGCCTAAAATCAGGTTGTAGGGAATAGTCATCTACAAACAAATACATTGAAATTCAGAAGAGAAAAAGCTGGTGGAAAAGAGATAAAGCAACAGCTTCATGAAGGATGTGATATCTGAGCTCAAAATTTAAGAATGGGATATGCGGAATGCAGGTTATTTTCCAATTACAGGAAGCAGAGACAATGCCACCTTTTAATTGTGATAATTGCAAATAAGTAGCCCCTGGGTACAACCAACACCATTGTAAATGGAAATAAATCAGCAGTGATGCAATCCTTGGGATAGATTGCTCTCTGGGGAAATACAATTCTGGCTACCAGATTCTGTATCCATGGGCAAAGTGATGACATAATACTTCTAATAATGCTGAGTAAGCACTTTGTTCTGATCTGCTATAACCACAGAATTTCTAGAAAATCATAGAACACACGATGTGATCATCTCCTCATAAGTTCATTCTAAACCTTTGGTACTTGGTACATCATTATCCAATTTGGACCGGCAACAGTATATTTCATTTCCTTGGAATTTGAGAAAATAGAATGAGATGATTTGTACTGAAAATCAAGACGCAAGTTTGTGAAAATAGCTGCCAGCTTAGTTGTCTCTAGTTAGTTTTTAAATTACCAAAAGGAGAACTGATGTCTGGGGGGAAAAAAGAAAAACAGAAGATACAGAGTCTTGAGAAAGATATACATCACAAACCTGATTAAATGATGCTTATTCCTTTACAGTCAGATTATTTTCTTACCAATGTGAAACTTACCATTTTAAAAATATTTGTAGTTACAAGTATCTGCTCAGTATTAACTCTATTTTCTTTCTTTCTTTCTTTCTTTTTTTTCTGAAAACTTCACCAGTATCTGTTTGGCAGCAGTGTGGTCTCAGTATGATGTGGTGCTATTGCAAGCAAATTCCGAATGTATGTTCCCATTTTAGAGCTTCCAAAGCAATTGGCTGAGCCCTTTGTTGGAAATGTATCATGGGTCAACTTATTCTTTTGCCTAAACCTTCTCTGCCCCTGAAGAACTGTTCTCAGGAGCACTCACCAATAAATCCCACTGGTACAAATATCAGTCTGTCAGAACCCATATCACAAAGAACCCAACATATAAGCTGGATGTCCACTTTCTCCAAGTTGATCTGTAGATTAAATGCAATTCTAATAAAATCCAAATAGATTTCTGATGAAAGTGAGAAGGATTCTAAAAGTGTGTATAAAATGTGTAGGATCTAGAAGAGTCTTCTTTGGGAAGAAAAAGTTAGAACTGATACTTACGTGACTTCAAGTTTTACTCTATAAGCCCCAGTAATCAAGAAATGATGGTATTTGTGAGAGGATAAACACATGGTCAACTGAATAGAATTGAGAGACTAGAAATAGAACCCTACATAGAGTGAATTGATTTTTGATCAGAGCAAGCAAAGAGAGTCTGGACCCATAGAGGCTAGATTCGTGGAAACGTGAAGTACAAACTCCCCAAACAGGCCACTGAGAGTGATGGGTCTACTACCACTTTTATTCTTTGGTTACTGAACCCAGATATTTTACTTGTTTGGGAAACAGCACCATATAAGGCCATTGAATTAGAGTTTATACTGCATTCTGGTTGGATGGAGCATCCTTCTTGTAGCATAAGATCTCAAAGTGGGAACATCATCTTTGTCTTCAAAAGACCATTTCATCTCCTTATCAGTGTGGACTAGTGTAAGTGATAACACCAGTGAATCCCAAGACTTTGTGCTGTAATTTATGCAATTCTTTTTTTTTTTTTTTGCACCTGCATTACTTTATTGCTATAAAAGTTTCTCAATCTAAACTTGAAATTTCACTAGTCTACCTCACATTTTATAATTCTGAATTATCTTAGGTTGTATCTACAGTATGTTCTTGTCCTTTCATTCACTTTGGTAAATACATTAAAATTCTCCTCCTCAAAAAAAAAAAAAAAAAAAAAAAGGAGTCACGTGCCCACTGCCTCACCACTACTGGTTCTTATGAAGGTCAGCCTCCATGATGGTACACATTGATGTTTATTTCCATGTGTACATCCTCTTCTGTAGCCTTCTCTCACACTGAATGGTTAACCTGCATAATCAATAGGAGATTGTGGAAACAATACTGAGTGAGATATAGTGGAAATAGATATCCACATACAATTAATGCTTCAGATGAGTAACACCTCAGATGACAGGTTGAGTGCAACTTTAGCTGACATAATTATCTAGCTAAGCAACTCCCAGACTCCTAACCCTGAAAAACTGTGTAATAAATACATATTTATTGTTTAAATCCACTAAATTTAGGAGCATTTTGATGCTGCCATAGATAACTAATGTAACTATAGAATGTGTTCCTTAGTTGTAGTGCAGTTTTACATGTGATCCCCTTATGTGTACCAAACACTAAATTCTCGGAAAATGGTACTGGGTAAAATCCCATAAGGAGAGAAGAAAAATTCAATTCCATAATGTGTGTTGTTTCCATTCAAAGTGGAACACTAAAAAAAAACAAAAAACAAAAACAAAGTGAATCACTGTCCTTTCTGAAGCAATTAGATGACCATCCCTTAGAAGATGGCGCTATATTGGGAACCGAGTGTAGGGTCTATTGATGGCAGTTGGACATATGGCATCAGCAATAGCCAACTTGCCCTTGGAGTCCGTGCTGTTGGGCATCTATTCCTGCCATCACGGCTTCTCCTCCCATGTGCCCACTCTCCCACTGGTGACTCTTGCAGAGGCCACAGTGAAGGAACTATTTAATGTCAGCTGGCAAGGTCATTTTGCTTATGTATGAATGTAGAGCCTACTCTGTAGGCAGATGAAAGGTGCCCCTTTACTTTGGAGGAGATACCCTTGCATGCCCCATACCACTGGGTATTTAGAAAAATACACTGATGTGGTAAGCTCTTAAATCTTCTTAGAGTTTATCTTCTTTTCTAAAGATTATACATGTCTTACCAAGACTTCCAGGAGCATGCTTGCTACTTTTTGCTCATTCAGTCTGATTAACCTGATATATAGTGGACTAATGTGACATTCATGGGAGTATCTAGGCAGACCAGACACCTATGCACTATGTTTTGACTCATGATATGGACCAGTATATGATCCATCTTGGTACACAATGCAGATACATTTGAAAAGTGCATGGATTTTATAATTATTAGGTTTAATGATTTATAAATTAAGTGTAATCAAGTTTTGTGATTGCCTGTTTAATTCTTTTATATGTATTGTATGTATGTATGTATGTATCATGTTACTGTATCTGTGCCTATATTATCACAATTGATATTTTTATCTCAGTTGTCTAATTACTGAATATATGGTATTAAAATTTGAAACTATGTGTATCCATCTATTTTTGTGTTTTCTTATAATTCTTTAATGTCTTATAGTTCTATTATTACATTCATAAACATTTAGCATTTATGTATCTTCTTACTACATTAACTATTTTATTATATTATTCCGAGAGACTGTTTTTATACATTTAGGTCAACTTCGTCAGATATTAATATAAACATAACATGTTTCTTTTTTAATTTTTTTTAATTTATTTTTAATTGAAGGAAATTGCTTTACAGAATTCTGTTGCTTTCTGCCAAACACCAACATGAATCCGCCATAGGCATACACAGGTCCCCTCACTCTTGAACCTCCGTCTCATCTCCCTCCCCATCCCTCCCTTCAGATTACTACAGTTTGAGATCAAACTGTTTGAGTTCCCTGAGCCATGCAGCAAATTCCCATTGGCTGTCTAGTTTGTATATGGTAATGTAAGTTTCCATGTTACTCTCTCCAAATCACACCCTCTCTCTCCTCCCCTCCTACCCCCTGCCATGTCTGTAAGCCTGTTCTCTATGGCTGTTGTCTCCATTGCTGCCCTGCAAATAATTTCATCAGTTCAGTTCAGCTCAGTTCAGTCACTCAGTCATGTCTGACTCTTTGCGACCCCATGGACCACTGCATGCCAGGCCTCCCTGTCCATCACCAACTCCCGGACTTTACTCAAACTCATCTCCATTGAGTCGGTGATGCCATCCAATCATCTCATCCTCTGTTGTCCCCTTCTCCTCCTGCCCTCAATCTTCCCCAGCATCAGGGTCTTTCCCAGTGAGTCAGCTCTTCACATCAAGTGACCAAAGTATTGGAGTTTCAGCTTCAACATCAGTCCTTCCAATGAACACTCAGGACTGATTTCCTTTAGGATGGACTGGTTGGATCTCCTTGCAGTCCAAAGGACTCTCAAGAGTCTTCTCCAAAACCACAGTTCAAAAGCATCAATTCTTTTGCGCCCAGCTTTCTTTATAGTCCAACTCTCACATCCATACATGACTACTGGAAAAACCATAGCCTTAATGAGATGGACCTTTGTTGGCAAAGTAATGTCTCTGTTTTTTAATATGCTGTATAGGTTGGCCATAAGTTTCCTTCCAAGGAGTAAGCGTCTTTTAATTTCATGGCTGCACTCACCATCTGCAGTGATTTTGGAGCCCAAAGAAATAAAGCCAGCCACAGTTTCCACTGTTTCTCCATCTATTTGCCATGAAGTGATGGGACTGGATGCCATGATCTTAGTTTTCTGAATGTTGAGCTTTAAGCCACCTTTTTCACTCTCCTCTTTCACTTTCATTAAGAGTCTCTTTAGTTCATCAGTACCATATTTCTAGATTCTATATATGTGTGTTAGTATATGATATTTATTTTTCTCTTTCTGACTTCACCCTGTATAATAGGCTCTAGGTTCATCTACCTCATTAGAATTGACTCAAACCCTTTCCTTTTTATAGCTGAGTAATATTCCATGTGTGTATGTACCCAGCTTCTTTATCCATTCATCTGTCAATGGACATCTAGGTTTCTTCCTTTCTAGCTATTGTAAATAGTGTTGCAGTGAACTTTGGGGTACATGTGTATTTTTCAATTTTGGTTTCCTCGGGATATATGACTAGGAGTAGGATTGCTGGGTCATATGGTGGTTTTATTCCCATTTTTTAAAGTAATCGGGTGGAATCGGGTGGAGAGGGAGGTGGGAGGGGGGATCGGGATTGGGAATACATGTAAATCCATGGCTGATTCATATCAATGTATGACAAAACCCACTGGAAAAAAAATAAAAGAAAATAAAATAAATTAAAAAAAAAATTAAAAAAAAAAAAAAAGTAATCTCCATACTGTCTTCCATAATGGCTGTATCAATTTGTATTCCCACCAACAGTGTAGAAGAGTTCCCTTTTTCCTATATCCTCTCCAGCCTTTATTATGTGTAGACTGTTTAATGGTGGCAATTTGGACTGGTGTGAGGTGATATTTCACTGTAGTTTTGATTTGCATTTCCCTAATAATGAGAAATGTTTCAAATCTTTTCATGTTTTTCTTAGCCATCTGTCTGTCTTCTTTGGAGAAATGTCTGTTTAGGTCCTCTGCCCACTTTCTGATTAGTTTGTTTATTTTTCTGGTTTTGAGCTGCATGTGTTGCTTGTATATTTTGGAGATTAATTCTTTGTCAGTTGTTGCATTTGCTGTTATTTTCTCCCATTCTAAGGGTTGTCTTTTCTCTTTGCTTATAGCTTCCTTCATTGTATTAAAGCTTTTAAGTTTAATTAAGTCCCATTTGTTTATTTTTGTTTTTATTTCCATTACTCTAAGATGTGGGCCACAGAGAATCTTGCTGTGATTTATGTCATAGAGTGTTCTGACTAGGTTTTCCTCTAATACTTTTATAGTTTCTGGGCTTACATTTAGGTCTTTAATCCATTTTGAATTTATTTTTGTGTATGGCATTAAGAAATGTTCTAATTTAATTCTTTTACAGGTAACTGTTCAGTTTTCCCAGCAACATTTATTGAAGAGGCCGTCTTTGCCCCATTGTATATTTTTGCCTCCTTTGTCAAAAATAAGGTACCCATAGGTGCATGGCTTTGTCTCCAGGCTTTCTATCTCGTTCCATTGGTGTGTACTTCTGTTTTTGTGCCAGTACCATACTAAACATACCATGTTTCTTATGCCTAGTGTTTTCCTAGTATGTAGTTTCATCCTTTTAAATTCAACTTATGTTCTGTCTTTGTATATAAAGTGCTCACTCTTGCTATCACAAAATAGTTGAGTTTCTTTGAGTTGAGTAAAATGAAGGAAATCCTGTTACATGTTTTTAAGGAAAACATGCACACAGATACATGTGTGGGTGTGTTCCTCCTCTTCCACACTGTTTTCTAAATCTTGGCTTACTTATATAACCTGTTCATACTTGTGTGTGGTGTGGTGGGAGTTGTGTGTTGATTTTCAGTCAGCCTGGCTGCAGGCTCCTCAAAGGTACAGTATCTTGAGTTTTCTGTCATTGTGCTGTTTCTCTTCAAGGCCAGTTTGTTGGAGTGCTTTGGTAGGATTCTCATAAATGGTGATCTATAAAATATGGCATTTTTTCTAATAAAAAATTCAATTCACAAAAAAAAAAAAAATAGTTGAGTTTTTTATACAGTCTGACCACCTCTGGCTTTTAATTACAATGCTTGAAAGTGAAAGTCACTCAGTTGTGTCTGACTCTTTGTAACCCCATGGAGTATACAGTCCATGGAATTCTCCAGGCCAGAATACTGGAGTGAGTAGCCTGTCCCTTCTCCAGGGGATCTTCCTGACTCAGGAATCAACTGGGCTCTCCTGCACTGCAGGTGGATTCTTTACCAGCTGAGCTACCAGGGAAGCCCAATTAGAATGCTTAGTGCATTTATATTTAATATCATTAATTATATAGCTTGGTTTACTTCAACTGCTTGCAATATTCTTTAGTGATATTATCTGGTTTGGCTTTCTTTTTCTCCCTTCCTCACTTCTTTGGAGTTGATCAAATATGTTTTATTATTTTGCCTTCTTTATAGACTATTTAGCCATACTTCTTTAAATTATAATTTTACTAGTTTTCCTATGGGCAGTAATATGCTTCTTAATGTATCAAGTTTACTTAGACTCAAGTATTACAAAATTACAAGGAAAATGTCAAAACAGTAGTGAAATTTCATTTATTCCCCATCCTCATTACTATTGTTTATAGTAATAAACAATATAGTGTTATTGTTAGTGTTATATAGTGTTATACATTTGCTTTAAATAGTCATCTTCAGAAAAATGTAGAGAAAAAGTGTAGTTTATATTTATCTACATAATTTACCATTTCCTATGTTTTTCATTCCCTCTGGAAAAGCTAAATTTCCACCAGCTGTAATCTCTCTTCAATCTCAAAACTTCCTCATTTCCTGAAATTTCAGCATGCTACTGACAGTTTTTCTCAGCTGTCATTATCTGAAATTCCTTTATTTCTCTCTTTTTAAGGGATATTTTCATTGTTTACAGAATTTTGGGTTGAATATTCAGCACTGCTTTACTTTCAGTTCTTTAAGGGTGTTGATCCATTTTTCCTTTGCCTCCCTTGTTACAATAAATCATCAATCCTTCATAATCTTATTGTTCTGTATCTAATATTTCTTTTTCTCTGCCTGCTTTTAAGATATTCTCTTTATTTTCACTTCGCACCATACTTAAGTATGCTGAAAAGGCCCGCTTGTGAATGTGAAGTCAGGTGGGCCTTAGGAAACATCACTACAAAGCTAGTGGAACTGATAGAATTCCAGTTGGGCTATTTCAAATCCTAAAAGATGATGCTGTGAAAGTGATGTACTCAATATGCCCTCAAATTTGGAAAACTCAGCAGTGGCCAAAGGACTGGAAAAAGTCAGTTTTCATTCCAATCCCAAAGAAAGGCAATTCCGAAGAATGCTCAAACTATTGCACAAGCATTCATTTCACATGCTTTCAAAGTAATGGTCAAAATTCTCCAAGCCAGGCTTTAGCAATACATGAAGCGTGAACTTCCAGATGTTCAATCTGGTTTTGAAAAAGGCAGGGGAACCAGAGATCAATTGCCAACATCCATCAGATCATCAAAAAATCAAGACATTCCAGAAAATCATCTATTTCTGCTTTATTGACTATGCCAAAGTCCTTGACTGTGTGGATCACAATAAACTGCGGAAAATTCTGAAAGACATGGGAATACCAGAACACCTGACCTGCATCTTTGAGAAATCTGTATGCAGGTCAGGAAGCAATAGTTAGAACTGGACATGAAACAACACACTGCTTCCAAATAGGAAAAGGAGTATGTCAAGACTGTATATTGTCCCCCAGCTTATTTAACTTACATGCAGAGTACATCATGAGAAATGCTGCGCTGGAGGAAGCACAAGCTGGAATCAAGATTACCGGGAGAAATATCAATAACCTCAGATACGCAGATGACACCAGCCTCATGGGAGAAAGTGAAGAACCAAAGAGCCTCTTGATGAAAGTGAAAGAGGAGAGTGAGAAAGTTGGCTTAAAGCTCAACATGCAGAAAACTAAGATCATGGCATCTGGTCCCATCACTTCATGGCAATAGATGGGGAAACAGTGGCTGACTTTATTTTTGGGCGGCTCCAAAATCACTGTAGATGTGACTGCTGCCATGAAATTAAAAGATGCTTACTTCTTGGAAGGAAAGTTATGGCCAACCTAGACAGCATATTAAAAAAACAGAGACATTACCAAAAAAAGTCCATCTAGTCCAGGCCATGGTTTTTCCAGTGGTCATGAATGGATGTGAGTTGGACTATAAAGAAAGCTGAGCACAGAAGAATTGATGCTTTTGAACTGTGGTGTTGGAGAAGACTCTTGAGAGTCCCTTGGACTGCAAGGAGATCCAACCAGTCCGTCCTAAAGGAGGTCAGTCCTGGGTGTTCATTGGAAGGACTGATGTTGAAGCTGAAGCTCCAAAACTTTGGCCACCTGATGAGAAGAGCTGACTCATTGGAAAAGACCCTAATGCTGGGAAAGATTGAAGGTGGGAGGAGAAGGGGCCGATAGAGGATGAGATGATTGGATGGCATCACCGACTCAATGGACATGAGTTTGAATAAACTTTGGAAATTGGTTATGGACAGGGAAGCCTACTGTGCTGCAGTCCATGGGGTCTCAAAGAGTCGAACACAGCTGAGTGACTGAACTGAACTGACTAATTATAGTGCACTGTGTTATGATTTTCTTTGTATTTAACCTTCTTAGAATTGAAACCCAACAGTTGTAAGTAATTTGATCTTTCTTATGAATTTACAAAAGCTTCAGCAGTTATGCTTTCAAATATTCTCATTGACCATTCTCTCTCTCATTTCATTCTGGAAGTCACTGAGTTAACATTTTTTTTGCTCATTTTTCCAACATTTCCCCCTCTATTCTTCAGAGGGAAATATATTCTATTAATTATGTCTCAAATTAATGTCCCTTTTATTTCCTGACTCTGTTTCTAATAAGTTTATCCTGTAATATTTTTCAGATATTTTTCAATTCTGAAATTTCTGTTTGATTCTTTATATAGCTTCTGTTGTTGTTCTAAAATTTGCTGTTTACTCTTTCCCATCAAACACTTTTCTTTGTTTTAAAATGTATTAATAATAACAACTAATTTTAAACTCTTTGTATATTAATACCAACATTTGTGTTTATTACCTTTTAAAAACATTGGAAACAGGTCACATTTTCATAATTTTTTGACTATCCACACATTTTTTTTAAATGTTATCTTCACATTGTGTTATGTACTGAGTGGAGCTGAACTTTGATGCCAGTTTTTGAAAGTATTTTGAACTTTTGGCAGGTGGTTAAATTGCTGACAGGTCTTTATTCCTTCTAGGCTTACTTATACTCTTTGTTAAGGTAAATCTATTGTCATTCAGAATTTCGACTTAGAGCAGTTCCTCACCATAGTAAGGCATCCTAACCGCTAAGATGTAACATTTTTTTTTTTCTTTCTTTCTTTTTTATTTATTTATTTTGTCATACATTGATATGAATCAGCCATAGATTTACACGTATTCCCCATCCCGATCCCCCCTCCTACCTCCCTCTCCACCCGATTCCTCTGGGTCTTCCCAGTGCACCAGGCCCGAGCACTTGTCTCATGCATCCCACCTGGGCTGGTGATCTGTTTCACCATAAATAGTATACATGCTGTTCTTTTGAAATATCCCACCCTCACATTCTCCCACAGAGTTCAAAAGTCTGTTCTGAATTTCTGTGTCTCTTTTTCCGTTTTGCATATAGGGTTATCGTTACCATCTTTCTAAATTCCATATATATGTGTTAGTATGCTGTAATGTTCTTTATCTTTCTGGCTTACTTCACTCTGTAGAAGGGGCTCCAGTTTCATCCATCTCATTAGGACTGATTCAAATGAATTCTTTTTAACGGCTGAGTAATATTCCATGGTGTATATGTACCACAGCTTCCTTATCCATTCATCTGCTGATGGGCATCTAGGTTGCTTCCATGTCCTGGCTATTATAAACAGTGCTGCGATGAACATTGGGGTGCACGTGTCTCTTTCAGATCTGGTTTCCTCAGTGTGTATGCCCAGAAGTGGGATTGCTGGGTCATATGGCAGTTCTATTTCCAGTTTTTTAAGAAATCTCCACACTGTTTTCCATAGCAGCTGTATTAGTTTGCATTCCCACCAACAGTGTAAGAGGGTGGGCTTATATTATATGCACAAGGCACTCAGTGCGATCTTTCCATTCTAGGTGGACTGGAATCCCAGTGGCTCTCAGAACAACACAGCCTACAGTTCCAGCACTGCACAAGCTCTGGTATCATTCAGCTTTCAGCCTCAAAGCACAGAGATCTCCGCTAGGCCTCAGGGAATCTCACCTTATGCATGTACAGCCTAGCTCTTGGCCAAGGATCCGCAGTGAATGACCACACAAACTTCTAAAATGTTTCCTCTGTACAGCTCTCCCTATTTCAATGTATGCCCTGCAAATTCCAGCTGCTTAAGCAGTCCACGACTCTGATTTTTTTATTCTCAGCTTGGAGAACAGGGTTTCTCAGCCTCCATCTCACAGTTCTGTGCTATGGCCGGAAAATGTTAGTAGTTGATCCTCCACTTTTAAGGAATTAAAATACCCTTCAAGGCTTATTTTAAATGCTACTAAACTTTTCCTCATCCCTACTTCCAAGAATCACCAGCAGTTATCCAGATATTCTCTTTGTATGGATCTCAGTAACATTTAAGTAGTATCTGGCCTTCAGGACAAATATGTTCTTGCTTAATATCTATTGTTTAGAACAAGTGCTTTAAGGACAAGTATATTTGTGATGGTGAGAGGGAGTAAGAATGGGATTCAGTTTTAGGAACTCATGAGATTTAGTATTAGAGATGGCTCTGCCATTTTTTAGTTTCAACTCACATAGTCTTAGAAATTTAAGCTCTCTGAATGTGAAATGTCAAATTTATGGTGTCTCAGATCAACTAGTTTTCAATCAAGATCAAGTTGTCATGAGGATCAACTGAGATAATATACACAAGTGACATTTAACCAATAAAGGGCTTATAAAAGTGCTAAAGTATTATGGGCAGGTCAACATCATCTGCATAATAACCCTAATACCTCATAAGGTAAAGTTTTGCATTAAATTATTTTAATGGTGGTGATAAAATATCTCTCTAGGGAATATTTAAATGCACACAAAATTCATGGCCTTGAAGGGTAATATTTACTACTAAAATAAATTCTGTTTTGCTTTTTACATTTAAAAAATTAAACCTTGAAGAATGTAGAACATCACAATGTTGAATAACAGGGTTTTCTTGAGTGAATGAAGACTCAGAGGTATCAACTAACAAAAGGCTGCAGTTCTTTAGCACTGCTCACATACAAGAGTAATAAACAGCAGTAAATGCCAGTCTTTGTTATGAAACAGTCTTTTTTTAATATAACCCCATTCTGCACAACTTTCTGTGCATTATTATGCTTGTAATATCTGATGGTACACAGTGATAGAATATCAGAGAAATGACAAAGTTTGCACCAGCCAAGGTGAGGGAAAGGATTAAAATTTGGTGACATAAGCAAATTTAATTATTTCTTAATGTACTGGAGAAGGGTACCTCTTCACTGCCTTTGTGGAGGGCTTTTTTGAGGATCTACTTCATGTAGTGAATAAAACACTCTAAAATTTCATGTACTGTACTTTCAGTAGTAACTCTTACATGACTATATTTATGTAATGAATTTTCATCATAATATGCTAACAATAGAACATAGCTTCACTGGAGAAGAAAATTGGACACAGTGGAATGCTATGTGGCAAAACATTTTATAAAATTATAATAAATAAGGATGTCTAACAGGTTTAGTAAACACACTGAACTCAGTGGGGTACAGTCAAAAAGTAATTGTTTTTCTACCATCAGGGTCTTCAGATACACTATGTGTTATCTCCATTCCCTCTCCCTGGACATCTTTAACAGATAAGTTGCTTTTCTGATAACTTCTAGGTATTAGCAGAGTGTCATTTTCATGATTAAAACATCTAGTATAATCTTGAATCAAAACTAACCTCTCACACAATTCAAACATTTTCTTTCTACCCTAGTCCAAGACTAAAGTTTTGACTAAATTTTAATGACTAAAATTGACTAAAAGTTTGGGATCTGCAAGAGGAAAAACAGGTTTTGCTATGGTTCTTTTCCCCTCCATAGATTTTGTGAGGTAAGGGAGAAGAGAGAAAAGATGAGAGAAAAATAAATTCTTTTTACTTACTTAATGCTGGTTATAGTCCTCTGGTGATTGCTTAGTCAGGGATCCAAACGTTGGCTCTTTCACCGATGTGCGTTGAAGGATCTGGGGAGACTGTTCAGAGGGGTCTTCACTCTGCATCATTCTAACACTGTGATTCACGATGTGGTGACTTCATTCAGACTTCTCGGTCCCCTTCCTTGTGGCAGTCTCACCTCAACACCCGGAGTCCTTTCAATATGACAATCTCACGTGCTGAGCCTAGAGCAGAACCTCTTGCTCACTCTGGCATCTTACCTCTATGAAGGCTTTCCATTTGCCCCTACTCACATGGCTTGAGACAAGGTAAATCATAGCCCTTCACTTATTAAAATAGGAGGGAAATACATTATAAAAAAAAAAAAACAAAAACACTGGGCTTTCACATCGTCTCTTCAAGGAAGTCTCTGTGGAATACTCTTCTATTTTACTTGATAGATAGAAGGTGAATATTTTCTATGAAGTGAATTTGGTCTCCTCTTCAATTAGTCCAACAGATATGTCTGTAGCCACTCTTGTTAAAATGTAGGAACGTTTTCCAAAATTTACTCAAACTTGCGGGCAGTAGCCAAAGATCTACGATGAAGTTAATGACGCTTAAGTTCCAGGTTTGTTCACTTGCACACGCTCTTTCTAAGGCACTATGCCTAATTTTGAATTTGTAATTTTTTGTTCTTTTTCTTAAAGGTGCCCCCCATAATATTGAAGTTCCAAAAGTATTGTTTTGCCTTTCTCTTGTTGTTATTCAGTTGCTCAGTCGTGTCTGACTCTTTGCAACCCCATGAACTGCAGCACACCAGGCTTCCCTGTCCATCAGCAACTCCCAGAGCTTGCTCATAATCATGTCCATTGAGTTGGTGACGCCATCCAGCCATCTCATTCTCACTTGTTGCCCTTTTTCATCCCGCCTTCAATCTTTCCCAGCATCAGGGTCTTTTCCAGTCAGTCAGCTCTTCACATCAGGTGGCCAAAGTATTGGAGATTTGGCTGCAGCATCAGTCTTTTCAGCGAATATTCAATGTTGATTTCCTTTAGGATTGACTGGTTTGGTTACCTTGCAGTCCAGAGGACTCTCAAGAGTCTTCTCCAGAACCACAGTTCAAAAGCATCAATTTTTCAGCACTCAGTCTTCTTTACGGTCATCTCTCACATGCATACATGAATACTGGAAAAACCATAGCTTTGAATCTACAGATCTTGGTTGGCAAAGTGATATCTCTGCTTTTTAATACACTGTCTAGGTTTGTCATAGCTCTTCTTCCAAGAAGCAAGCGTCTTTTAATTTCATGGCTGCAGTCACCATCCACAGTGATTTTGGAGCCCAAGAAATTAAAGTCTGTCACTGTTTTCACTGTTTCCCCATCTATTTGCTATAAAGTGATGGGACTGAATGCCATGATCTTAGTTTTTTGAATGTTGAATTTTAAGCCAGTTTTTTCTCTCTCCTCTCTTTCACTCTCCTTTCACTCACCTTTATCAAGAGGCTCTTTAGTTCCTCTTTATTTTCTGCCATTAGGATGGTGTCATCTGTATATCTGAGGTTATTGATGTTTCTCCTGGCAATCTTGATGCCATCTTGTGCTTCATCCAGAGGGGATATTTGCACAGTGTTCAGAACAAAGGCAAAAATTATTTAACTGGCTCAACTGACACCAATCTTTGTCTTTCTCTTACCAACTTCTCTCCTCCAAACTCCTACCCATATGTGCATGTCTAACTCTTCCTAGACTCTAGGGAATTTAATAACTTAACATTTTGTAATAATGACATTGTAATAATGTAATGATGTAATTGATTTAATGTAATAATGAATTGTGAGAATTGATTTAAACATGCAATAATTTGGTACAAATCTCCAAGATGTATTATACCGACACATAAGATCTCAGCATCTTGAGAGGTTTCGTATGGCATCCCAAACAGGAAACTACTGCCATGAATCATTTAATGCAGAAATAAACTTAATTTGGACATTTTGAAGAGGAAGTTAATGCAGCAGGTGTTGGGCTGACATATCTAATAATATGGGCACTCAATAAAGTTGTTAACTAAATTAGGTGACACACGAGAGAACCATTGGGAAATTGATCACAATATGACACAGTGAGGCAATTCAGATATTATTTCACTGGATTTTGAAAAAGCCTGTCTACTATTTTGAACCTGAAGAAATTAAAAGTGTGGTCAAACTGTTGCTGCTTGACCTCAGCCAGACTTTCAGGCCCCTGCCTTCCTCCACAGCCTCCAAACTTTGTGCGTCAGTTATAGCAGAGTTTAATTTTGTTGACAAAGTTTGATAGGGACTGCCTGGGCACTGTGTTAAGATGGCATTTTTCTACCTCTGGATTCAGTTGAAAAGCATTTCATGGTTAATATGCGATGCTGCCATAGGAATTGCAATGCAAACTGATGACGTTTATGCTGTGTACCTGCCATTCAGGTATGAGGATAAGCAGATGTGCTGCCTGGTAACTGTTCTCATCATTATATCGTCCTACACCCATGTGTCAAGAGATACCCCACAGTCTATCTTGGCATTTTTATGATTAAATTTTGTACAATCTGAAATAAATGCAAAATGCCTACATCTTGTATATCCATTTAAAACATGTGTGACCCTCAGCAGCGCATCATAGCAGGCAATGATTGGAATACCTGAATAGGGCTTTTTCTTTCTCTATTTCTAATACCTCATCTTCAGTGTATAAAATGTAATACCATGTATTATTTATCAACAGCAGTGCAGTGCTGCCAAGCAAATGTCAGTCAGTGAGATTACCATATATATGGCTGTACATCAAAATATTTTTCTCTGGTTTTCGATTATCCAACATTCTGGAAATGTAACAAAAGTTAAGGCAAATAAGAAACTTTTAGTCCAGTGGTGAGAGTGGAGAATTTTTCTCCATAACAAATGTGTTGAAAGAGTCCAGGCGAGAAGAAAAGGCTTCTTTTAGTTGCTACACCAGAGCTGACAGACCTTGGTGATCCAAGTTGGCAGACATGTATCACAGCCAAGCTCCCTAGACGCCACTGTCTCTCATTCTGATATGAGCCATACTCACTCACATGGCTGCTTCAAGGCACTGAGTCAGGGACCTGAAGGTAGATGCCTGAGACCAGAGAGAGGTTGGTGTTTTCTCTCTTAAAGTTCATGGGATTTTTCTTCACCGTCATTTAAATATTTCAGTATCTAACACCCTTGAGAGGGATGAAAAAAAATGAGTTTAAGACCTACTATGCTTACTCCTTGGAAGGAAAGTTATGACCAACCTAGATAGCATATTGAAAAGCAGAGACATTACTTTGCCAACAAAGGTTTGTCTGGTCAAGGCTATGGTTTTTCCAGTGGTCATGTATGGATGTGAGAGTTGGACTGTGAAGAAAGCTGAGTGCCGAAAAATAGATGCTTTTGAACTGTGGTGTTGGAGAAGACTCTTGAGAGTCCCTTGGACTGCCAGGAGATCCAACCAGTTCATCCTAAGGGAAATCAGTCCTGGGTGTTCATTGGAAGGACTGATGCTGATGTTGAAACTTCAATACTTTGGCCACCTGACGCGAAGAGTTGACTCGTTGGAAAAGTCCCAGGTGCTGGGAGGGATTGGGGTTAGGAGGAGAAGGGGACGACAGAGGATGAGATGGCTGGGTGGCATCACCGACTCGATGGATATGAGTTTGAGTAAACTTCGGGCGTTTGTGATGGACAGGAAGGCCTGGCGTGCTGCGATTCATGGGGTCGCAAAGAGTCAGACACGACTGAGCGACTGAACTGAACTGAACTGATGCTTCAGGCAGTGGACTCAGTACTTTATACATATTTATTCATTTAAATATACATCTACTCTCTGAATACATTTATGTATACTTAAATCCACATTTTATAGATGAAGAAACTGCAGATCAGAAAATTGACATAATTTGAGTAAGATTACCCAAAATTTGGGCTAAGTGGTTGTTGTTTAGTCACCCAGTCTTGTCCAGCCGTTTGCAACCCCATGAATTGCAACAAGTCAGGCCTCCCTATCCCTCACCATCATTGAGCTTCAATTTGTTTTTTCTACTATATCCCTCTACCTCATGAGGAAAAATCACTTTTCCCCCAGTTTTTTGTTGTATTTTGTTTCATCTGCTTGAATCTCCTTGACTGTCTACATCTTACCACCTTGTAGATGAGGTCACTTTCTCACCATATTTTGCAAATTTGACCAACTTCTACAAGAAGTATAAACTAAGTAGTTTTCTCTAATTTGGCTGTATTTCACATTCAATATTTTTCAAATAGTTCCTCTTTTTGCTTTTAAGGTAATTAGAGGTAATGATATTTAGAGAAAGGTTGGTCTATCACCTCATCTGAAGCTTTATTTTTGTCTTCTAGAAGGGCAGCAGAGCCTCAGGGCAGGTGGCATTCTCTGTGATTATCTGAAAAATACCAACCCTAGAGATTCCACTTACCCTTGCAGAAGTTAATATCAATAACACCTTTTACTATATTAGGCATCTCCCTGTACTCAAGGATCTTCTCCTCCTTATTGCTTTCCATTTCTAAAGGCTGACCTTCACACATTCTCTTAGTTCTGACCACAGTCTTTATCCTTTCAAATCCATCACCTGTATTTATTCCTCTTCCTGCTTAGTGAATCACTATGTCACATCAAGTTCATTATTCTGCAGTCTCCAATATGGCTCCAGTTATTTATATTTTATATATATATATATATATATATATATAACTTCATTTGGGATGGAGATTGCAAATATATTGTTTTAACAAAAATAGCCTTTATGGGAGTTCCCTGTTGGTTCAGTGGTTGAGACTCCACACTCCCAATGCAAGGGCCCTAGGTTTGATCCCTGGTCAGGGAACTAGATCCCACATAAGGCAACTAAGACCTGGTGCAGCCAAATAAATAAATAAATGTATTTTTTAAAATAACCTTTGTCCATTGAGTACTTACCATATGTTATTTTGTGTTCAGTCACTTAGTTGTATCTGACTCTTTGCAACCCCATGAAAGGCAGCACACCTGGCTTCCCTGTCCTTCACCATCTCCCAGAGTTATCTTACATTCAGGTCAGTTGAATCAATGATGCCATCCAATCATCTAATCCTCTGTTGCCTCTCTTCTCCTCATGCCCCCAATCTTTCCCAGCACCAGGAGCTTTTCCAATGAGTCATCTTTTCAAATCAGGTGGCCGAAGTATTAGAGCTTCAGCTTCAGCATCAGTCCTTCTAATGAATATTCAAGACTGATTTCCTTTAGGATGAACTGGTTTTATCTCCTTGCAGTCCAAGGGACTCTCAAGAGTCTTCTCAGCATCACAATTTGAAAGAATGAGTTCTTCAGCACTCAGCCTTCTTTAACATCCAACTCTCACATCCATGTATGACTACTGGAAAAAACATAGCTTTGATTCTACAGACCTTTGTTGGCAAAACGATGTCTCTGATTTTTAGTACACTATCTAGGTTTGTCATAGCTTTTCTTCCAAGGAGCAAGAGTCTTTTAATTCCATGACTGCAGTCACCATCTGCAGTGATTTTGGAGCCCAAGAAAATAAAGTCTGTCACTGTTTCCATTGTTTCTCCATCTATTTGCCATGAAGTCATGGGACAGGATGCCACGATCTTGATTTTTGAATGCTGAGTTTTAAGCTGACTTTTTCACTCTCCTCTTTCATTTTCATAAAAAGGCTCTTTAGTTCTTCTTCACTTTCTGCCATAAAGGTGGTGTCATCTGCATATCTGAGGTTATTGATAATCCTCCTGGAAATCTTGAATCCAGCTTGTGCTTCATCCAGCCTGCCATTTTGTATAATGTACTCTGCATATAAGTTAAATAAGCAGGGTGACAATATAAAGCCTTGACGTATTCCTTTCCCAATTTTGAGCCAGTTTGTTGTTCCATTTCCAGTTCTGCTGTTTCTTGACATGCATACAGGATTCTCAGAAAGCAGGTAAGGTGGTATTCCGATCTCTTTAAGAATTTTCCAGCTTGTTGTAATCGGCACAGTCAAAGGCTTTAGCATGTTCCATGAAGTAGAAGTAGATGTTTTTCTGGAATTTCCTTGCTTTTCCCATGAGTCAGTGGATGTTGGCAATTTGAACTCTGGTTTTCTGTATTTTCTAAATCCAGCTTTTACATCTGGAAGTTCTCGGTTCATGTACACCTTAAGCCTAACTTGAGGGATTTTGAGCATTAGCTTGCTAGCCTGAGATGTCAATGCAATTGTGTGGTAGTTTAAGCATTCTTTGGCATTACCCTTCTTTGGGATTGGAATGAAAACTGACCTTTTCCATTCGTGTGGACACTGCTGAGTTTTTCATTTTTTGCTGGCATATTGAGTGTAGCACTTTCACAGCATCATCTTTTAGGATTTGAAATAGCTCTTCCAGAATTCTATCACCTCCACTAGCTTTGTTAGTACTTCCTAAGACTCATTTGACTTCATATTCCAGGATGTCTGGCTCTAGGTGAGTAATCACACCATCCTGCTTGTTGAGTTCTTTAAGACCTTTTTAGTATAGATCTTCTGTGTGTTCCTAACACCTCTTCTTAATATCTTCTGCTTCTGTTAGGTCCATGGCATCTCTGTGCTTTATTGTGCTCATCCTTGCATGAAATGTTCCCTTGATATCTCTAATTTTCTTGAGTTATTGAGTAGTAGAATGGAGATTGAGACTAGCTTCTGTTTTACCTCTGATATACTGTACTCTCCTGATCATGTTAACACCCTAGTAGAGTATGTTATGCATCATACTTAAAGGTCTCTTCTAAAGGATTAGCAATATGTTCTCACAGGAAAATTTTCATAACTGTTACATTGTAGTAAATACTTTGAATCAGCCTACAGTTCTAAAGTGTGGCTCAGTTGGTAAAGAATCCGCCTGCTATTCGGGAGACTTGGGTTGGATCCCTGGGTTGGGAAATCCCCTGGAGAAGGGAAAGGCTACCCACTGCAGTATTCTGTCCTGGAGATTTCCATGGACTGTATCTTCCATGGGTTCGCAAAGAGTCGGACACCACTGAGCGACTTTCACAGTTCCAAAGTACTAAACAGCTTATAAAAAATGTCTTCTAAATAAACACCACAAAAAACAATACAAAAGCTAGATGGTATTTTGTAATTTTTTTAAAAAAAAGAAAAGAAAAAGTACAGGGAAAATTGCCAAAACTTAGTTAAGTCTTCAGGTTTTCATATTTTTCACAGAAAAACAAAGCAAAACAAAACCTTACTAGGGATAACATGGAGGCCAGGAACTTTCTATTACGAATTCCTAAATTGTCTTCATGTACTTGTTAAAAAGGGTTATTTGTATTTTTAGACTTTTTCTTTAATCAGAAAACCCACACTACAAAAATTAGGCTATTCCTACATACCCACTCTCAGTTACCCTAGATAACCCTGAATTACTCATTTTAGAACATCATTGTTAATGTGGTATAAGGATTTCTCCCGTATAGTTAAGTGCTAAAGAAAATGGGTTATGGTGTCACAAAGACTTCTGTTTATATCATGTATATAGAAGTTTGATCTTAAGTGAGTTCCATGTTCTCAATTTCAATTTATTTGCCGCTAAAAATATGGTTGATGATGCCTATAATTCATGGCTGTTTTAAGGTTAAATAAAGTACTTCAAAGATATTGGTTTCTTCCACTTCTTCCAACTTCAACATCTTAGTCAAGGCCATTTTGTGTCAAAGAAATGAAGCTCATTTAAACTAGTTTAGGCATAAAATGAAAGTTGTTGAAAAGATATTCTGCAAATTCATTCCAAGTAAAAGATAATTAATTAGGTGTCAAGATGGGTGGTAAGAATAAACAGCAAGCTATCAAGAGCCCAAGCAGTTATTTTAAAAGTGTCTTTTCTCTACTGCCAAAGGGATACTTAACCTATTTCTCTACCTCATTTTAAAAAAAATCAAATGTAATTGATTTAAGATGCTTTGTTAGTTTCAGGTGTAGAGAGAGTGTTATGTATTTTTTCAGATTACTTTACATTTTAGGTTATTACAAAATATTGAATACTGTTCTCTGTGCTACACAGTAAATCCCTATTGCTCATTCATTTTATACGTAATGGTGTGCATCTGTTCACCCCAATTTTACTAATTTATACACCCCTCCCTTTCCCATTTGGTAACCATCAGTGTATTTTCTATATGTGTGAGTCTGTCTCTCTCCTATTAGTAGAATCATTTGTATTTTAATTCCACATATGAATGATTTTTTTGTTGAGTCGCTAAGTCATGTCTGATTCTTTGCAACCCATGGACTGCCACTCTCCAGGCTTCTCTGTCCTTCCTTATGTCCCAGAGTTTGCTCAGATTCATGTCCATTTACTCAGTGATGCTATCTAACCACCTCATCCTCTGCCACCCTCTTCTCTACTTTCCTTCACTCTTTCCCAGCATCAGGGGCTTTTCCAATTAGCCAGCTCTTTGCATAAGGTGCCCAGAGTACTGGAGCTTGAGCTTGAGCATCAGTCCTTCCCGTGAATATTCAGGGTTGATTTCCTTTAGGATTGACTGGTTCAATCTCCTTGCAGTCCAGGGAATTTCAAGAGTCTTCTCAAGCATCACAGTTCAAAACATCCATTCTTTGGTGCTCAGCCTTCCTTATGGTCCAATTTTCACATCCGTAAATGACTACTGGAAAAACCATAACTTTGACTTTATGAACCTTTGTCAGCATAGTGATGTCTCCTTTTTTCTATGCTGTCTAGTTTTGTTACAGCTTTACTTCCAAGGAGCAAGTGTCTTCTGATTTCATGGCTGCAGTCACTGTCCACAGTGATATTGTCATCCAAGCGGGGAAAAAAATACCTGTCACTGCTTCCATTTTTAACCCTTATATTTGCTATGAAGTGATGTGACCAGATGCTATGATCTTAGTTTTAGAATGTTGAGTTTCAATCCAGCTTTTTCACTCTCCTCTTTCAACCATATTAAGAAGCTCCTTAGTTATTCTTCACTTTCTCCCATTACCATGGTATTGTCTGCACATCAAAGGTTGTTGATATTTTTGCCCACAGTCTTGATTCCAGCTTGTGATTCATCCAACCTGCCTTTTTGCATGATGTACTCTGCATATATTTTAAATAAACATGGTGACAATGTATAGCCTTCATGTACTCCTTTAACAATTTTGAACCAGTCAGTTGTTCCATTTCTGGTTCAAACTGTTGCTTCTTGACCCACATATAGGTTTCTCAGGTGACAGATTAGGTGATCTGGTACTCCCATCTCTTTAAGAATTTTTCATAGTCAAAGGCTTTAGTGTAATCAGTGAAGCAGAAGTAGATTTTTTTTCCTGGAATTCCTGTGTTTTTTCTATGATCCAACAGATGTTGGCAACTTGATCTCTGGTTCCTCTCCCTTATCCAAATTCAGCTTGTACTTCTGGAAGTTCTGGATTCAAGTACTGGTGAAGCCTAACTGGAAGGATGTTGAGCATTACTTTGTTAGCACATGAAATGAGCACAACTGTATGGTAGTTTGAATATTATTTTATATTGCCCTTACTTAGAAATGGAATGAAAATTGACTTTTTCCAGTCCTGTGGCCTTGGCTGAGTTTTCCAAATTTGCTGGCATATTGAGTGCAGCACTTTAACAGCATCATCCTTTAGGATTTTAAGTATCTCAGCTGGAATACTGTCAAACTCCACTAGATTTGTTCATAGTAATGTTTCCTAGGGCCCACTTGACTACCCTTTCCAGGATGAGCATCTCTAGGGGAGTGACACCACCATCGTGATTACCCTGGTCATTAAGATCTTTTTTATATAGTTCTTCTGTGTATTTTTGCCATCTCTTCTTAATTGTTTCTGCTTCTCTTAGGTCCTTACTATTTCTGTTCTTTATTATGTCTTTCCTTTCATGAAATATTCCTTTGATATCTTCAATTTTCTTGAAGAGATCTTGTCTTTCCCAATCTATTATTTTGGTCTATTTCTTTGTGTTTGTTTAAGAAAGCTTTCTTATTTCTCCTTATTCTCTGGAACTCTGCTTTCAGTTGGGTGTATCTATTGCTTTTTCCCTTGCCTCTCACTTGTTTTCTTTCCTCAGCTATTTGTAAAACCTCCTCAGACAACCACTTTGCCTTTGTATTTCTTTTTCATTGGGATAGTTTTGGTCACTGCTTCATGTACAATTTTACAAACTTCCATCCATAATTCTTCAAGCACTCGGTCTACCAGATCTCATTCCTTGAATCTATTCATCACCTCCACTGTATAATCTTAAGAGTGTTGATTTAGGTCATACCTTAATGGCCTACTGGTTTTACCTACTTGCTTCAAGTTAAGCCTGAAATTTCAATATATGAATGATATCATATGTCTTTCTCTGTCTGATTTACTTCACCGAATATGATAGTCTCTAGGTCCATCTACGGTGCTGCAAATGACAATATTTCACTCTTTTTATGGCAGAGTAATATTCCATTTTATATATATATACCACAACTTTTCTATCCTATCAACAACCAGTCCACATTTATGTTGCTTCTATGTCTTGGTTTTATAAATAGTAATGCTATGAATATTGGGCTTTGCTGGTGGCTTGGCTGGTAAAGAATTTACCTGCAATGTGGGAGACCTGGGTTCAATACCTGGGGTGGGAAGATCCCCTGAAGAAGAGAACCCACTCCAGTATTTTGGCCTGCAGTATTCCATGGGCCGTATAGTCCATGGTGTTGCAATGAGTCATTGTGGTCCATATGTGTTTTTGAAATAGAATTTTTAACTTTTTGGTTACACACCCAGGAGTGGGACTTCTGGATCATATGGTAACTCTACTTTTGATTTTTAAGGAACCTCCATACTGTTTCCCATAGTGGTTGTACCAATTTATATTCCTTCAAACAGTGCAGGAGCATTCTCTTTTCTCCATTCATTCTCCAACATTTAATATTTGTGCTTCTTTTAATTATAGCCATTTTGACCAGTGTGAGGTGTTACCTCACTCATTGTGGTTTTGATATGTATTTTTATCATAATTAACAACATTGAGCATCTTTTCTTAAGCTTGTTGGCCATCTATATTTGTTCTTTTAGAAAAATGTCTGTTTAGGTCTTCTCCCCATTTTTTGATTGGATTATTTGTGTCAGGTGGGTTGATATTGACTTGTATGAGCCATTTTCTATTTCACATTTTATTATTATTTCTTTTTAAATTAGAGAATAATTACTTAGCATACCCACCAGAGACTCTTAGAGGGCACAAACAAAACCCTGTGTGCTCTAGGACCCAGGGGAAATGAGCAGTGGCCCCCACAAGGCATGGAACCAGACCTGCCTATGAGTGTTTGAGGGTCTCCTGCATAGGCGTGTGTCAACCGTGGCCTGCTGTGGGGACAGAGGCACTGGCAGCAGCAATCCTGGAGGGGCAGCTTGTTGGCATAAGTCCTCTTAGGGTAGGTTGCCATTAGCCCTACTTTAGAGATATGGACTGGGCAATTCACAAACTGGAGAATAGTAATACCAAAGAAGTTCTCACACTGTTGTGAAGGCTCTAGGCTCCACATCAGACTTCCCAACCTGGGGATCTGGCAGAGGGACTGGGAATCCCCAGGGAATTTGACTTTGAAGATTAGCATTTGGTTACAGAAATTCCACAGGGCTGGAAGCAGCAGAGACTCTTGAAGGCACAAACTAAACCTTGTGCACACTGCTTCATGGGAAAGGAGCAACGACCCCACAAGAAACCGAACCAGACCTGCCTGTGAGTATTTGGGAGTCTCCTGCAGAGGTGCGGGTCAGTAGTGGCCTGTCCTGGGGACAGGGGCACTGGAAGAAGCAGTCCTGGATGGCGCAGCCTGTTGGCATAAGTCCTCTTGGAGGAGGTTGCTGTTAGCCCTACCATAGAGACTGCAGACTCCCAGACTGAGCCACCTTAAGCCAAGCAACTAATAAGCCCCACTCATGGGCAGAAAATTGGATTAAAGATTTACTGAGTATGTCCCTGTAGGCTTCCATGGTAGCTTAGAAGGTAAAGAATCAGCCTGCAATGCAGAAGACCCAGTTTTTGAACCACAGGTCGGGGAGATCCCCTGGAGAAGGGACTGGCTAACACACTCCAGTATTCTTGCCTGGAGAATTCCATGGACAGAAGAGCCTAGTGGGCCACAGTCCATGGGATCACAAGGCTCTACCCACCAGAGCAAGACCCAGTTTTCCCCAAAGCCAGTCCCTCCTATCAGGAAGCTTGCTCTAGCCTTTTTTCCTCATCTATCAGTGGGCAGAGAGAAGAAGCAAGAACTACAATCCCATGGCCTCCAAATAGAAAACCACTATGACATAAAACTAAGCAAATGATCACACAGATCACAGCCTTGTGTAACCCAACAAAACTGTGAGCCATGCCATGTAAGGCTACACAAGATGGACAGGTCATGGTGGAGAGTTCTGACAAAATGTGGGGTACTGGAGAAAGGAATGGCAAGCCACTTCAGTATCTTGTCTTGAGAACCCCTTGAACAGTATGAAAAGGCAAAAAGATATGTCACTGAAAGATGAGCCCTGCAGGTTGGTAGGTGTTTAGTATGCTACAGAGGAATAGTTCCAGAAAGAATGAAGTAGATGAGCCAAAGTGGAAAAGAATTCCAGTTATGGATGTGTCTGGCAGTGAACATGAAGTCCAGTGCTGTAAAGAACAATATTGTATAGGAACCTGGAATGTTAGGTTCGTGAATCAAGGTAAATTGGATGTGGTCAAACAGGAGATGGCAAGAGTGAACACCAACATTTTAGGAACCATTTTAGACCTAATCTAAAATGGATGGGAATGGGTGAATTTAATTCAGATGACCATTATATCTACTACTGTGGGCAAGAATCCCTTAGAAGAAATGGAGTTGCCCTCATAGTCAACCAAAGAGTCCAAAATGCAATACTTGGGTGAAATCTCAAAAACAACAGAATGATCTTGGTTTATGTCCAAGGCAAACTATTCACACAGTAATCTAAGTCTGTGCCCCAACTACTAATGCCAAAGCAGCTGAAGTTGAATGGTTCTATGAAGACCTACAACACCTTCAAGATCTAACACCAAAAAAAAAGATGTCCTTTTCATCATAGGGAATTGGAATGCAAAAGTAAGAAGTCAAGAGATACCTGGAGTGACAGGCAAGTTTGGCCTGTACAAAAAGAAGCAAGGCAAAAATTGACAGAGTTTTACCAAGAGAACACCCTGGCCATAGCAAATGCCCTCTTCCAACAACACAAGAGATGGCTGTAAACATCAATTCAGTTCAGTCACTCAGTCATGTCCAACTCTTTGCAACCCCATAGACTGCAGCACTCCAGGCTTCCCTGTCCATCACCAACTCCTGGGGCTTACTCAAACTCATGGCTATTGAGTCAGTGATGCCATCCAACCATCTCATCTTCTGTTGTCCCCTTCTCCTCCTGCCTTCAATCTTTCCCAGCATCAGGGTTTTTTTCCAATGAGTCAGTTCTTCGCATCAGGTGGCCAAAGTATTGGAGTTTCAGCTTCAACATCAGTCCTTCCAATGCATATTCAGAACTAATTTCCTTTAGGATGGACTGATTTGATCTTCTTGCAGTCCAAGGGACTCTCAAGAGTCTTCTCCAACACCTCAATTTAAAAGGATCAGTTCTAAACATGGACATCACCAAAAGGTCCATACCAAAATCATTGATTATATTCTTTCCAGCTGAAAATGGAGACACTCTATACAATCAGCAAAAGCAAGACCTGGAGCTGACTGTGGCTCAAATCATGAGCTCATTATTGCAAAATTCAGACTTAAATTTAAAAAAGAAGGGAAAACCACTAATCTATTCAGGTATGACCGAAATCAAATCCCTTATGATTATATGGTGGAAGTGAGAAATCGATTTAAGGGATTAGAACTGATAGAATGCCTAAAGAACTATGGATGGTGACTGGTAGCATTACATAGGAGGTAGTGACCAAAATTATCCCAAAGAAAAAGAAATACAAGAAGGCAAAATTGTTGTCTGAGGAGGCCTTACAATTAGCAGAGAACAGAAGAGAAACAAAAGGCAAAGGAGAAAAGGAAAGATATAACCAAGAGAATGCAAAGTTTTAAAAGAATAGTAGAGAGATATCAGAAAGCCTTCCTAAGTGAATAGTGCAAAGTATAGAGGAAAACAATATAATGGGAAAGACTAGAGATCACCTCAAGATAGAGATACCAAAGGAACATTTCATGCAAACATGGGTACAATAAAGGCTAGAAATGGTATGGACCTAACAGAAACAGAAGAGATTAAGAAGAGGTGGCAAGAATACACAGAAGAATTATACAAAAAATGGTCTTAATGACCTGGATAATCATGGTGGTGTGGTCACTCACCTAGAGGCAGACATGCTGGAATGTGAAGTCAAGTGTGTCTTAGGAAGCATTACTGCAAACAAAGCTAGTGGAGATGATGGGATTCTATCTGAGCTATTTAAAATCCTGAAAGATGATGCTATGAAAGTGCTGCACTCAATATGCCAGCAAATTTGGAAAACTCAGCAGTGGCTACAGGACTGGAAAAGGTCAGTTTCATTCCAGTCCCAAAGAAGGGCAATGTCAACAAATGTTTAAAGCACCACACAATTGCACTCATTTTTTGTGCTAGCAAGGTAATGCTCAAAATCCTTCAGACTAGGCTTCAGCAGTACATAAACCAAGAAATTCCAGATGTACAACCTGAATTTTGAAAAGGTAGAAATACCAGAGATCAAATTGCCAACATCCTATGGATCATAGAAAAAGGAAGGGAGTTCCCAAAATACATGTACTACTGCTTCATTGACTGTGCTAAAGCCTTTGACTTTGTGGATCACAACAAACTCTGGAAAATTCTTAAAGAGATGAGAATACCAGACCACTTTACCTGCCTTCTGAGAAACCTGTGTGCAGGTCAAGAAGCAACAGTGAGACAGTTATGAATGGACTGGTTCGAAATTGGGAAAGGAGTATATCAATGCTATATATTGTCACTGTGCTTATTTAACTTATATGCAGAGTACATCATGCAAAATTCCAGGCTGGATAAATCACAAGCTGGGATTATGATTGCCAGAAAAAGAGCAATAACCTCAGATATGCAGATGATACCACCCAAATGGCATAAATTTAAGTGAAAGTAAAGAGCCTGTTTATGAAGGTGAAAGAGGAGAGTAAAAAAGCTGGCTTAAAATTTAACATTCAGAAAACTAAGATCATGGCATCTGGTCCCATCACTGCATGCATGGGAAATTGATGGGAAAAAAATGAAAACAGTGTCAGATTTTATTATCCTGGGCTCCAAAATCACTGGGAAGAAATCACAGCCAAGAAATTAAAAGATGCTTGCTCCTTGGAAGAAAAACTATGGCAAAGCTTGACAGCAATATTAAAAATCAGAGACATCGTTTTGCCTCAAAGTTCTATATAGTCAAAACTATGCTTTTTCCAATAGTTGTGTATGGATGTGAGAGTTGGACCATAAAGAAGGCTGAGCACTGAAGATTTAATGCTTTTGAACTGTGATGCTAGAGAAGACTCCTGAGAGATCCTTGGACAGCAAAATCAAACCAGTCAACCTGAAAGTGAAACCCTGAATATTCACTGGAAGGACTGATGCTGAAGCTCCAATATTTTGGCTACCTGATGCAAAAATCTGATGCATTGGAAGAGATCCAGATGGTGGGAAAGATTGAGGGCAGGAGAAGGGGGTGACAGATGAGCTGGTTGGATGACATCATCAACTAAATTGACATGAGTCTGAGCAAACTGCGGGAGATAGTGAAGGACAGGGAAGTCTGCTGTATGCAGGTCATGGTCACAAATTGTTGGACACAACTTAGTGACTGAAGAACAACAACAAATTGCTTAGCAATATTGTGATGGTTTTTCCATGCATTAACATGAATCAGCCATAGGTAAACATATGTCCCCTACCTCTTGAACAACCCTCCCATTACCCACCCTCTCCATCTCACCTCTCCAGGTTGTCATAGAACTCCATCTTTGGGTTCCCCGGGTCTTACATCAGACTCTCACTGTCTCTCTGTTTTACATATGGTAATGTATATTTTTTTAATGCTATTCTCCCAAATCATCCCCCCTGAACTTTCCCCACTGCATGCAAAATTCTGTTCTTTATGTCTGCCTCTCCTTTGCTGCCCTGCAAATAGAATCATCAATACTATCTTTCTAGATTTCACATATGTGTGTTAATGTATGATATTTGTCTCTTTCTGACTTACTACACTGTATGTAATAGGCTCTAGGTTCATCCACCTCATTAGAGCTGAGTCAAATGAGTTACTTTTTATAGCTGAGTAATATACCATTGTGTGTATGTACTACAACTTATTTATCCAGTCATCTATCGATGGACATCTATGTTGCTTCCATGTCAACCTATTGTAAATACGAAATTTAGTGTTGCAATAAGCATCGAGGTGCATGCGTCTTTTACAATTACGATTTCGTCAGGGTATATGCCCAATAGTGGGATTGATGGGTTATGGTATTTTTATTCCTAGTTTTTTAAGGAATCTCCATACTGTTCTCCATAGTTGACCATATCAATTTGCATCAATCAAGAGTGTAGGACAGTTCCCTTTTCCTCATACCCTCTATAACATTTATTGTTTGTAGACTTTTTGATGATGGTCATTCTGACCAATGTGAGATGATCCCTCATTGTAGTTTTTTATTTTTTAATTTATTCCTTTATTTTAAGTGAAACAAAGATGAATATTTTTAATGATAAAAGGTGAAATTCACAAAGAAGATAGACATTATAAACCACTAGATGCCTAACAACAAAGAATGATACATAAAGCAAAAATCAGAAGAAATATAAGGGCAAAGAAAAAAATATATATTCATAGTGAGACATATTAACATTTTTCTGAGAATATTTTAATTGCTGAAAAAATAAGAATGGAAGCATCTTAAATGATATCATTAATAATATAAATATAATAGATTTATATTTAATTAATTTATATTATTCTTATATCCTACACAAATATATTTAAAATTTTGCATTTCATATGTTGTTATTAGATGTCCATAGGACATTTAGAGAAACTGGCAAAAAGATAAGCATTACTAAATTTCAAAAAGTAGAATTCATTTTTCTGTGAGTGATTCAGTTATACATATATATGAAATTATTTTCCATTGTAGTTTATTATAAGATATTGGTTATAGTTCCCTGTGCCATACAGTAAATCTTTGTTCCTTGTTGGATATCTATTTTTTAAATTAGAAATCTAGCATTCTGTTGAGTATTCTAAGTCAAACAAGTGGAATCAAAATTTTTTAGTCATAAATATTTTAGGCAAAAATTCATGTTTTAAAAAATATATATTATGCATATTATTTTTATAAAAGTATATAAAAGCTTTTCTACTACACCTGATAAAGTCTCAAGAAAAAACATCAAAAAAAAAAAAAAAAAAGAAGAAGAAACTGGAAGGCGTAAACTAAATGCAATGGGAGCACTGAATATGAAATAGAAAAAGTAAACCATTCATGGGATTCTCCAGGCAAGAATACTAGAGCGGGTTGCCATTTCCTTCTCCAGGGGATCTTCCTGACCCAGGGATCAAACCCAGGTCTCCTGCATTGCAGGCAGATGCTTTATCCTCTGAGCCACCAGGGAAGCCTGAACCAAACTAGATAATAGTAAGATTCTCACAAAGTCCAGTTGTTCTTAAACATGACTTCTCATTAGAAAAACATCTGAAGCTCTGGCGGAAAATAAACAGTACCTGGGCATTTATATTTTTCTAAAAATTCCAAGGTAATTCTGATATGCATCTGGGTTTTAAAAATAATTACAGATTTTTCTATTAAATGTTATTTTTGGAGATACAGAATTCTATTATTTTTCTGTTGACCAATCATGATACAATGGTATTATGCTCAGTTGTGTCCAACTCTTTGCAAACCCATGTACTATATAGCCCACCAAGCTCCTCTGTCCATGGGATTTTCCAGACAAGAATACTGGAGTGGGTTGCCATTTTCTTGTCCAATACAGTGGTATTAAGTGAGTAATAATTACATAATCACAATAGTGAAAGATGTTTATCAGTTTACAAAATTAATAACCATACAAAAAATAAGATAATTGTAATTGCAAGCCATAATGGGAACATGATTAACCTTACAATATAAAATAACTACATACAATTTTGGGGGAGGGAGTCAAGCAGAGTGATGCGGTAAGTGGAAGTGCATACATGAGCATGTCTTTTGTTTGGTGCATTTAATCCAGTTATATTTAAGGTAATTAACAATATGTACGATCCTATTACCATTTTATTAGTTGTTTTGGGTTTATTTTCTGTGGGTAGGTCTTTTCCATCTCTTGTTTTCTGCCTATAGAAGTTCCTTTAGCCTTTGTTATAAAGCTGGTTTGGTGTTGCTGAATCCTTTTAACTTTTGCTTGTCTGGAAACTTTTGATTTCTCCATCAAATCTGAAGGGGAGTCTGGCTGGGCAGAGTATTCTTGGTTGTAGGTTCTTCCCTTTCATCACTTTAAATATATCATTCCATTCCCTTTTGGTTTGTAGAGTTTCTGTTGAGAAATCAGCTGATAGCCTGAAGGGAGTTCCCTTGTATGTTGTTTGTTGTTTTTCCCTTGTTGCTTTTGATATTTTATTTCTGTCTTTAACTTTTGTCAGTTTGATTACTTTGTGTTTTGGTGTGTTCTTCCTTGGATTTGTCCTTCCTGGGACTATCTGTCCTTCCTGGACTTGGTTGATTATTTTCTTTCCCATGTTAGGAAAGTTTCCAGCTGTTATCTCTTCAAATATTTTTCTCAGGTCCTTTCTCTCTCTTCTCCTCCTGGGACCCCCTATAATGAAAATATTTGTGCATTTAATGTCCCAGAGGTCTGTTAGGCTGTCTTAATTTCTTTTCATTCTTTTTTCTATATTCTGCTCTGTGGCAGTGATTTCCACCATTCTGTCCTCCAAGTCGTTTATCCATTTTTCTGCAACAGTTTTTCTGCTGTGGATTCCTCCTAGTGTATTATTCATCTCTGCTTGTCTGTTCTTTAGTTCTTCTAGGTCTTTGGTAAACATTTCTTGCATATTCTCAATCTTTGCCTCCATTTTTTTTTCTTAGATCCTGAATCATCTTCACTAACAATATTCTGAATTCTTGTTCTGGAAGGTTGCTATCTCCACTTCATTTAGTTGTTTTTCTGGGGATTTATCTTGTCTCTTCATCTGGGACAGAACTTTCTGCTGATTACTTTCTGTTTTCATGCTGATTAATTTTTTCTGTAAGGTGGTTTTTGTTTTAGTCATTGTGGGATTGTGGTTCTTTTTGCTTCTTCTGTCTACTCTCTGATGGAGGAGGCCAAGATGCTTGTGTAAGCTTCCTGATGGGAGGGACTGGTGGTGGGAAAAAACTGGATCTTGCTCTGGTGAGCAGAGCCTTGCTCTGTAAAGCTGTAATCCAATTATCTGCTGGTGTGTGTGGTTTCTCCCTCCCTGGTAGTTGTTTGGTCTGAGGTGATATAGCCCTTGGATCTATGGGCTCTATGGTGGGGTTAATGGTAACCTCCAAGAGGGTTTGTGCCAAGGGGACCTGCCTAGACTGCTGCTGCCAGTGCCCCTCTCCCTGTTGGGAGGTCCTGCCCACCCCTGCCTCCAACACTGGAGGAGACCCTCCAACACTGGCTGGTAGTTTTGGTTCAGTCTCCTATGGAGCCACTGCTCCTTTCCTCTGAGCCCTGGTGAGTGCAAGATTTTATTTGTGCCTTCCTAGACAGCAGAGGAACCAGAGATAAAATTGCCAACATCTGCTGGATCATTGAAAAAGCAAGAGAGTTCCAGAAAAACATCTATTTCTGCTTTATTGACTATGCCAAAGCCTTCGACTGTGTGGATCACAATAAACTGTGGAAAATTCTGAAAGAGATGGGAATACCAGACCACCTGACCTGCCTCTTGAGAAACCTGTATGCAGGTCAGGAAGCAACTGTTAGAACTGGACATGGAACAACAGACTGGTTCCCAATAGGAAAAGGAGTATGTCAAGGCTGTATATTGTCACCCTGCTTATTTAACTTATATGCAGAGTACATCATGAGAAACGCTGGGCTGGAAGAAGCACAAGCTGGAATCAAGATTGCCGGGAGAAATAACAATAACCTCAGATATGCAGGTGACACCACCCTTATGGCAGAGAGTGAAGAGGAACTAAAAAGCCTCTTGATGAAAGTGAAAGAGGAGAGTGAAAAAGTTGGCTTAAAGCTCAACATTCAGAAAACTAAGATCAAGGCATCTGGTCCCATTACGTCATGGGAAATAGATGGGGAAACAGTGGAAACAGTGTTAGACTTTATGTTTTTGGGCTCCAAAATCACTGCAGATGGTGATTGCAGCCATGAAATTAAAAGACGCTTACTCCTTGGAAGGAAAGTTATGACCAACGTAGATAGCATATTAAAAAGCAGAGACATTACTTTGTCAACAAAGGTCCATCTGGTCAAGGTTATGGCTTTTCCAGTGGTCATGTATGGATGTGAGAGTTGGACTGTGAAGAAAGCTGAGCACCAAAGAACTGATGCTTTTGAACTGTGGTGTTGGAGAAGACTCTTGAGAGTCCCTTGGACTGCAAGGAGATCCAACCAGTCCATCCTAAAGGAGATCAGTCCTGGGTATTCATTGGAAGGACTGATGCTGAAGCTGAAACTCCAGTATTGTTGACTCATTGGAAAAGATCCTGATGCTGGGAGGGATTGGGGGTAGGAGGAGAAGGGGACGACAGAGGATGAGATGGTTGGATGGCATCACCAACTCGATGGACATGGGTTTGAGTAAACTCCAGGAGTTAGTGATGGACAGGGAGGCCTGGTGTGCTGTGATTCATGGGGTCGCAAAGAGTTGGACACGACTGAGCGACTGAACTGAACTGAACTGAGACTGGAGTCTCTGTTTACCCCCATCCTGTGGAAATCTTGTAATCAAATCCTACCCCTTTAAGGTCAGATTCCCTAGGAATTCCCAGTCCTTTTGTCAGCTACCCAGTCTGGGAAGCCTGACATGGTGTTCAGGACCTTCACAATAGTGAGAGAATGTCTTTGGTATGATTGTTTTCCAGTTTATAGGTCACCCATCCGGCAGGTATGGGGTTTGACTTTGTCTTACTTGTGTCCATTTTACCATCTCTCTGTGGCTGCTTCTATGTCTTTGGACATCGTGTATCTTTTTTTGGTAGGTTCCAGTGTCAGGCTTGGAGAAGGCAATGGCAACCCACTCCAGTACTCTTGCCTGGAGGGTCCCATGGATGGAGGAGCCTGGTAGGCTGCAGTCCATGGGGTCGCGAAGAGTCGGACACGACTGAGCGACTTCACTTTCACTTTACATTTTCATGCATTGGAGAAGGAAATGGCAACCCATTCCAGTGTTCTTGCCTGGAGAATCCCAGGGATGGGGGAGCCTGGTAGGCTGCCATCTATGGGGTCGCACAGAGTCGGACATGACTGAAGCGACTTAGCAGCAGCAGTAGCGTCAGGCTATGGATTGTTGTTCAATATCTAGTTGTGATTTTGATGCTCTTCTGGGAGGAGATGATCAATACCTCATTGTAGTTTTAATTTGCATTTCTTAAATAATGACAGATTTTGAGCATTTTTCATGTGTTCCTTAGCCATCTGTCTGTCTTCTTTGGAAAAATGTCTGTTTAGGTCTTTTGCCCTAATTTTCTGATTGGGTTGTTTGTTCTCCTGATATTGAGCTGCATGAGCTGCTTGTATATTTTGGTGATTAATTCTTTGTCTGTTGTTTTGTTTGCTGTTATTTTCTCCCATTCTGAGGTTGTCTTTTCACCTTGCTTCCTTATATAGTTTCCTCCATTGTGTAGGAGATTTTAAGTTTAATTTGGTCCCATTTGTTTATTTTTGGTTTTATTTCCATTACTCTAAGAGTTGGGTCATAGAGGATCTTGCTGTGATTTATGTCACAGAGTGTTCTGCCTGTGTTTTCCTCTAAGCATTTTATAATTTCTGGTCTTATGTTTAGATCTTGAATCCATTTTGAATTTATTTTTATGTATGGTGTTAGGAAGTGTTCAAATAGCATTCTTTTATAAGTAGTTGACCAGTTTTCCCAGCACCACTTGTTGAAGAGCCTATCTTTTCTCCATTGTATATCTTTGCCTCTTTTGTCAAAAATAAGGTGTCCATAGGTGTGTGGATTTATCTCTGGGATTTCTATCTCATTCCATTGGTCTGTATTTCTGTTTTTTGTGTCAGTACCATACTATGCTGATGCTGTAGCTTTTTAGTATAGTCTGAAGTCAGGAAGGTTAATTCCTCCTGTTTCATTCTTCTTCCTCAAGATTGCTTTGGCTGTTCGGGGTCTTTTGTGTTTCCATACAAATTGTGAAATTATTTGTTCTAGTTCTGTGAAAAATACTATTTGAAGTTTGATAATCAATCAGTCAATTCAGATGCTCAGTTGTGTCCGACTCTTTGCAACCCCATGAACCGCAACACGCCAGGCCTCCCTATCCATTACCAACACCCAGAGTCCGCTCAAACCCATGTCCATTGAGTCAGTGATGCCATCCAACCATCCCATCCTCTGTCATCCCCTTCACCTCTTGCCCCCCATCCTTCCCAGAATCAGGGTCTTTTCAAATGAGTCAACTCTTCGCCTCAGGTGGCCAAAGTATTGGAGTTTCAGCTTCAACACCAGTCCTTCCAATGAACACCCAGGACTGATCTCCTTTAGGATGGACTGGCTGGGTCTCCCTGCAGTCCAAGGGACTCTCAAGAGTTTCTCCAACACCACAGTTCAAAGCATCAGTTCTTCTGTGCTCAGCTTTCTTTTTTTCAGCATTGAATCTATAGATGGCTTTGGGTAGTATAGTCATTTTCACTGTACTGCTTCTTCTAATCCAAGAGAAAGGTACCTCTTTCCATCTGTTTGTGTCATCTTTGATTTCTTTTGCTAGTGTCTTATAGTTTTGTGCATACAAGTCTTTTGTCTTTATTCTTAAGTATCTTATTCTTTTTGTTGCAGTGATAAATAAGATTGTTACCTTAATTTCTCTTTCTGATTTTTCATTGTTAGTGTATAGGAATGCAAAGTATTTTTATGTATTAATTTTATATCCTGCAACTTTACTATATTCATTGATTAGCTCTAGCAATTTTCTGGTGGCATCTTTAAGCTTTTCTATGTAGAGAATTATATCAGCTATGAACAGTTTTACTTATTTTCCAATCTAGATTCCTTTTCTTTCTTTTTTTTTTTCTGATTGCTGTGACTAGGACTTGCAAAACTATGTTGAATACTAGTGCTTAGAGTGGGCACCCTTGTCTTATTCCTAGTTTTAAAGAAAATGCTTTCAGTTTTCCACCATTGAGGATAATGTTTGCTGTGGGTTTCTCATATATGGATTTTATTATGTTGAGGTATGCCTACTTTCTGGAGAGTTTTTATCAAAAATGGTTGTTGGATTTTGTCAAAAAATTTTTGCATCTTTTGAAATGATCATATGGTTTTTATCTTTCAATTTGTTAATATGGTGTATCACGTTGGTTGATTTGTGTTTATTGAAGAATCCTTGCATCCCTGGGATAAAGCCTACTTGAACATGATATATGGTTTCTTTATAGTTTTAAAATTTAAAATTAAACTTTAACATTTTAAAGTTTTTTAAATCTTTAAAATTCTGTTTGCTAGAATTTTGTTGAGGGATTTTGCATCTGTGTTCATCAGTGATATAGGCTTGTAACGTTTTTTTGTGTGGCATCTTTGTCTGGTTTTGGTTTCAGGATAATGGTGGCCTCATAGAATGAATTTGGGAGTTTTCCTTCCTCTGCAAATTTCTGGAAGAGTTTGAGCAGGATATGTGTTAGCTCTTTTCAAATCTTTTGGTAGAATTCAACTGTGAAACCATCTGCCCCTCGGCTTTTGTTTGCTGAAAGATTTTTTATTACAGTTGATTTCTGTTCTTGTGATTTATCTGTTTATATTTTATGTCTTCCTTGTTTAGTTTTGAAAGGTTATACATTTTTAAGAATTTGTCTATTTCTTTGCCTGACATGGAGTTGCTCATAGTAATCTTTTATGATCCTTTTTATTTCTGTGTCTGTTGTAACTTCTCTGTTTTTGTTCCTAATTTTATTGATTTGACTCTTCTTTTTTTTTTTTTTCTTGATGAGTCTGGTCAACAGTTTGTCAATTTTACTTATCTTCTCACAGAACCAGATTTTTAGTTTTTCTGATCTTTGCTACAGCCCCCTTCATTTCTTTTTCATTTATTTCTGCTCTGATTTTCATGATGTCTTTCCTTCTACTAATTTTTTTTCTTTTTCCTTTTTTTTTCTAGTTGCTTTAGGTGTAAAGTTAGGTTGTCTATTTGATGTCTCTCTTGTTTCTTGAGGTAGGCTTGTATTGCTATAAACTTCCTTTTAGCACTGCTTTTATTGTGTGGCTCAGGTGGTAAAGAAACTGTCTGCAATGCAGGAGACCCAGGTTTGATTCCTGGGTCAGGAAGATCCCCTGGAGAAGGAAATGGAAAACCACTCCAGTATTCTTGCCTGGAAAAGCCTATGGACAGAGGAGCCTGGCAGGCTACAATCCATAGGGTTGCAAAGAATCAGACACTACTGAGTGGTTAACATACATTTTGGTTCTCCTGTTTTCATTGTCATCTGTTTCTAGGTTTATTTTTATTTCCTTTTTTATGTCTTCAGTGATCTGTTGGTTATTCAGAAGAGAATTGTTTAGCCTCCATGTGTTTGTTTTTTATAGTTTCTTTTTCCCTGTAGTTGATACCTAATTTACATAGTTGTGATCAGAAAAGATGCTTGAAATGATTTCAGTTTTTTAAATTTATCAAGACTTGATTTGTTGATCAGGATGTGATCTATCCTGGAGAATGTTCCATGTGCACTTGAGAAAAACTGAAATATGTTGTTTTGGGATGACATGCCCTATAGATATCAATTAAGTTCAATTGGTCCAATTTATCACTTAAAGTTTGTGCTTCCTTATTAATTTTCTGTCTCAATGATATGTCCATTGGTGTGAATGGGGTATTAAAGCTCCCCACTATTATTGTCTTACTGTCAGTTTCCCCTTTAATAGTTGTAAGCATTTGCCTTATGTATTGAGGTGCTCCTATGTTAGGTGCATATGAATTTACATTTGTTATGTCTCCTTCTTGGATCAATCCCTTGATCATTAAGGGATTTCCTCCCTCTTTGTCTCTTATAACCATCTTTCTTTTAAAGTCTATTTTACTGGATATGAGTATTGCCACTCCCACTTACTTTTGAGTCATGTTTGCATGGAATATCACTTTCCAATCCCTCACTTTCAGTCTGTATATGTCCCTTGCATTGAGGTGGGTCTCTTGTAGACAGCATACACAGGGGTCTTGTTTTTGTATCCATTCAGCCATTCTGTCTCTTGATTGGAGAATTTAACCCATTTACATTTTAGGTAATTATTGATGAGTATGATCATGTTACCATTTACTTTATTGTTTTGAGTTTGTTTTTATATACCTTTTCTATATTTCCTATTTATATGCCTTTCTGTATTTCTCTAGAGAAGTTCCTTTAGCATTTTTTGAAGAGCTGGTTTTCTATTTCTCCTTTGAATCTGAATGAGATACTTGTTAGATAGGGTAATCTTGGTTGTAGGTTTTTCCCTTTCATCACTTTAAGTATATCCTGTCATTCCCTTCTGGTCTGTAGAGTTTCTGTTGAAAAATCAGCTGTTAGCCTTATGGGGGTCCCCTTGTATTTATTAATTGCTTTTCCCTTGCTGCTTTTAATAATTGTTCTTTGTGTTTAATTTTTGTTAATTTGATTAATATGTGTCTTGGCATGTTTCTACTTCAGTTTGTCCTGTATGGGACTCTCTGGGCTTCCAGGACTTGGGTGGACACCCCCCCCCCCCATTTTAATCAAGTTTTTTACTATAATATTTTCTTCTCAAATATTTTCTCATGCCCTTTCCTTTTGTCTTTTTCTTCTGGGACACTTATGATTCAAATGTTCAGGTGCTTAATGTTGTCCCAGAAGTCTCTGAGGCTGTCCTCATTTCTTTTTATTCTTTTTTCTGCTCTGCTTCAGTTATTTCCACCATTCTATCTTCCAGCTCTCTTTTCCTTTCTTCCACCTCATTTACTTTGTTCTTGGTTCCCTCCAGTGTATTTTTAATCTCATTCCATGTTTGTTCATTGTAGCTTGTTTATTCTTCTAGGCCCTTGTTAAACATTTTTTGTATCTTCTCAATCTATGCCCCCAGTCTATTTATACATTCCTCCATTTCTTATTCAAGATTTTGGATCATTTTTACTGTTATTATTCTGAATTCTCTTTCAGGTAGACTCTGTATTTCTTCCTCGTTTGTTTGGTCTGGTGGGTTTTTACCATATTTCCTCACCTGCTGCATATTTTTCTGTCTTTTCATTTTACTTAGTTTACTGTGGAGTCTGCCCTGTGGGTGTGGCAGGATGGACCAGTGCCTTGTGAAGGCTTCCTGGTTGGAGGTCATGTGTCTGTGTTCTGGTGGGTGGAGCTGGGTCTCGTCTCTCTAAAGGGAAGTGCTGTATCCAGTGGTGGGTTTTGGGGTGTCTGTGGTTTTGGTATGGCTTGGGCAGCCTGTCTGCTCACGTGCAGGGTTGTGTTCCTGTTTTGCTGAAGGATTGGCGTGGTGTATTTGGGCATTGTGGTTTGCTGGGCTTTGGGTGGATTTGGTTTTAGTGCTGAGATGGAAGACTTTGGGAAGGCTCTCACCTATTAATGTTCCCTAGGGTTTGCAGTTCTCTGATGGATCAGTCTTGAGCGCGGTTCTCCCACTTCAGGGGTTCAGGCCCAACCCCCTACTGTAACACCAAGACCTCACAAGCTACACAACACAGATGAAAAATCCCCGACTCCTGGTGAAGGCAACATTCAATAGCCCAAAACCCCCAGTGAGACTTACACCAAAGTCCTCTCATATTCCTAGGAAGGTCTCTGGACCTGCTGTGGGCAGTGTGGGATCAGATCACTCTCAGATCTGCCTTATTCCAGTTTGTACTTGCTCATAAAGTTCAGAGTTTCCCCTGAAGTCCACAGTCTATTCCCTGCCCATAACTAGGGGTCAAAGGCTTAGGCTCATTCAGGGCTCACTTGCTCTCTTGGGCTGGAGAGATGGGAAAATACGGCAGCCACGATTGTGATGTACTGGGGAGTACCTGCCAGAGATGTTATTACATCTAGAGACCTGTCAGATGTTATAATAGTCTGAGGCAGGTCATGTGTTCTTCCAGAGAAAATGACCCCAGGTCGTGGGTCCCTGAGAAGTACCAAACTGTTTAACCTCCAAGTAAGGTGCAGACAGTAACCTATGCCTGCTCACAGCCTGGTGGAAGCTGCCACCTCTGGGGTCAGGGCTGCATTAGCAGTGTTTTGTCCACTGCCTCGGCACCTTCCCCAGCTTTGGCGGTGGCCGTCACATCTAATTGCACTCCTGTGTCAAAGTAGCCCTCCCAGCAGTATCCTCACAGCTGCCAACCTCTCATCTCTCCCTGGGATCTGTGCCAGAGACTCAGCACCCTGCCCCTGCCCTCTGTTGCAGGTGGAGGCCAATCAGCTGCCTCAGCTCTACTCCATGCGGATGGAGGCTTGCTAGCTCCTTCTTAGCTAAAAATGCTGTTTGGCAGTGGCTTCTGTGGTGAATTTTCTTGTCCTCTGAGCACCCACTGTTCCACTCCACCCTGAAGTTCCACAGACCCCGACCTTGCCTATGAGGGGGTTTCCTAATGTGCGGAAACTTTTCCTCTTTCACAACCCCCTCAGAACCCAGGATATCCTGAAATCCTTTGTATCTCTTTATATCTTTATCTTTTGCCCTATCTCCTCCCAAGGATATTGGCTTGCCTTTTTGGGAAGTTTGGGGTCTTCTGCTGTCTATCAGAAGTTTTTCTGTAGGAATTGTTCCATATTCTGATGAATTTTTGATGTATTTGTGGAGAGGCAGGTGATCTCCACATCTTACTCCTCCTCCATCTTCTTCTGTCTCTGTATGAGCCATTTTATATTTTGAAAATTAATCCCTTGTCGGTCACATGGGTTCCAAATATTTGCCCCCAGTCTGTAGGTTATCTTTTCTTTTAATTGATGGTTTCCCTTGCTGTGTTAAAGGTTTTAAGTTTGATTAGATCGCATTTGTTTATTTTTGCTTTTTTTTTTTTGCCTTTGGAAAACATTGCTACCATTTATATCAAAGCTAATTTTGCCTATGTTCTTTCTAGGAGTTTTAGGCCTTATATTTAGGTCTTTGAAACATTTTGAGTTTATTTTTGTATATGGTGTGAGGAAGTGTTCTAAAGTCATTGATTTGTATGTGGCTTTCCAGCTTTCCCAACACTACTTGCCAAAGAGACTGTCTTTTCTTCATTTTATATCCTCACTGTCTTTGTTAAAGATTAATTGACAGTCAATGTGTGGGTTTATTTCTGGGCTCTCTATTCTGTTGATCCATATGTCTGTTTCTGTGCCAATACTATTTTGATTACTGTAGCTTTGTAGTATTATCTGAAGTCTGGGAGGGTTATGCCTCCACCTTTGTCCTTTTTCTTCAGGATTGCTTGTGCAGTTCTGCGTCTTTGTGATTGCATATAAATATTAGGGTTATTTGTACTAGTTCTATGAAAAATATCAGTAATCTGATAGGGATCACATTAAATCTGTAGATTGCTTTCAGTAGTAAGGCCATTTTAGTAACAGCGATTCTTTTAATCAAAGAGTGTGAGATATCTTTCTATTTCTTTGAATCTTCTTCAGTTTCCCTTATCAGTGTTGTATACTTTTCAATGTATAGATCTTTCACCTCCTTGGTTAGGTTTATCCCCAGGTATTATTTTTTATTCAACTTTAAACAAGATTTTACTTTCTTACTCATATCTCATTGTACTGTAAATAAACGCAACAGACTTCCGTATATCAATCTTGCATTCTGCTACCTTGTTGAATTCAATTATTCTAAATTTTTTTGTGTGGCATATTTAGGATTTTCTGTATAGAATCACATCTTATGCATGTAATGACAGTGTTACATCTTCCCTTCCAATTTGGATACCTTTTTTTTTTCCTTGTCTGATTATTGAATAGAAGCAATGAGAATGGACATCGTTGTCTTGTTCCAGAATTTAGTAGGAAGCCTTTCACCTTTTCAGCATTGAGTATTATGTTGACTGTAGGCTTATCCTAAATGTTGACATATTTTCCCCCTATAGTCACTTTGGTAGGAGTGTTTATCATGAATGAACGTTGAATTGTATCAAATGGTTTTTCTGTATCTGTTGAGATAATCATGTTTTTGTTTCAATACTGCAGTGAATCACATTGATTTTGCATATGTTGAACCAACCTTGTGACCTTGGAATGAGTACAACTTGAGCATGGCGTATGATCCTTTTTATGTATTGTTGGATTCAATTGGTTAAAATTTTATTGAGGATTTTTTGTATTTCATTAAAGATATTGGCTTGTAATTTCTTTTGTAGTATCTTTGTCTGGTTTTGGTATCAAGGTGATGGTGGTTTCATGGCATAACTTTGGGAATGTTCCAAACTCTTCAATCTTTTGAAATAGTTTAGGAAGGACATGTATAAGTTCTTTAAATGTTTAGTACAAATCCCAAGTAAAGCCATCAAGTCTTGGACTTTTGTTCGCAGGGTGTTTTATTATTACTATTACAGATTATATTTCACTTCTAGTGATTGGTGAATTCAAATTACCTGCTTCTTGTTGACTCACTTTTGGCAGATTGCATGTTTCTAGAAACATGTCTGTTTCTTCTAGGTTGACCAATTTGTTGGCATGTAACTGTTCATACTTCTTGATGATTTCCTTGTACTTACATGTTGTTGGTTGCTACTTTTCTCTTGTATCTCTTAATTAGTTTATTTGGGTTCTCTCTGATTTCTTGATTAACCTGGCTAGAAGTATGTCACTTTTGTTTATTCTTTCAAAAAGCTATCTCTTGGTCTTACTGAACGTTTATGCTGTTATTTTGATCTCTATTTTATTTCCTTTCTGATCTTTATTTCCTTCCTTCCACTGACTTTAGGCATTGTTTGTTCTTCTTTTCATAATTCTAGGTTATAGGTTAGTTGTTTATTTGAGATTTTTCTTTTTACTTGAAGAAGGCCTGTATTGTTCTGAACTTCCTCTCCTAGAGCTGCTTTTGCTGCATCCAGTAGTTTTTTTTTTTTTTTTTAAGGCTGTGTTTTCATTGTAATTTATCTTGAAGTAATTTCCATTTTCTTCTTTTATTTCATCATTGACCCATTTTTTTTTTAAATAGCATGTTGTTTAATCTCCATGTAATCGGTTTTTTTCTCCCCCTTTTTTCTATGATTGATTTCTAGTTTGATACTAATATGGTCAGAAAGGATGCTTGAAATAATTCTGTGCTCTTAAATTTGCTGAGGCTTGTTTCATGTCATAGTATGTCATCTATACTAAAGAATGTTCCCTGTGTGCTTGAAAACAACCTGTATTCTAGGGCTTTTTTGGTTGCAGTGTCCTGTAGATGTCAGTTAAGTCCAAGTATTCCATTGCATCATTTAGGATCTCTGTGGCCTTATTGATTTTCTGTCTGGGAGATCTGTCTGTTGATGTTAGTGGGATGTTAGTCTCCTACTATTAATGTTCCTGAATGTCTAGAGCACTGTCGTTCTTGGGAAACAGTGTTCATTGTTGTTTCAAGTAGACGCTGGCAGGCACTGATAGGAGTGGATGCCTGCTTGCTTTCCTAAGAATTACCATATGGTTTCTTTTCTACAGAATTCTAAGCAGTGATAGAGAGAGGAAAAGGAAGCAGCAGACACTGGCTGGCTTCACTGCTGATAACCTGGACTATGTTGTTGTTGTTTTTCAGTGGCTAAGTCAGGTCTGACTCTTTGTGACCCCGTGGACGGCAGCATTCCAGTCTGTTCTTCACTGCCTCCAAGAGTTTGCTCAGGTTCATGTCCAGTAAGTCCACTGATGCCATCCAACCATCTTATCCTCTGCTGCCCCCTTCTCCTTTTGCCTTCACTCTTTCCCAGCATCAGGATCATTTCCAACAAGTTGCTTCTTCACATCAGGTAGCTAAAGTATTGGAGCTTCAGCATCAATCCTTCCAATGACTATTCATGGTTGATTTCCTTTATGGTCGACTGATTTGATCTCCTTGCATTCCAAGGGCCTCTCAAGTGTCTTCTCCAACACCACAATTCAAAAACATCAATTCTTCAGCTATCAGCCTTCTTTACGGTTCAACTCTCACATCCATATGTGGCTACTGGGAAAACCATACCTTTGACTATACAGACCCTTTGTTGGCAAAGTGATGTCTCTGCTTTTTATATGCTATCTAGGTTTGTCATAGCTTTCCTTACAAGGAGCAAGTGTCTTTCAATTTCATGGCTTCAGTCACCATCTACAGTGATTTTGGCACCCAAGAAAATGAAATCTGTCACTGCTTCCACTTTTTCCCCTTCTATTTGCCATGAAGTGATAGGACCAGTAGGTAAAAGCTCTGAATCATTACCCGGAACTTCTGAAAAAGGTTCTCTACTTTTTATCTGAAAATGTTAACAAATGCTGAGGGTAGGCTCCTAAGAAAGCCTCCTAAAACCTTATTTCTTCCATCTCTTCTTTCACCTAGACTACCCAACAGATGTGTTATGTCTAACAGCTGATTTGTGAGTTTTAAGATAAGTAATCACCGTAAGGTGACCATTACAGATGTAATTAACTAAAGAATTTTCTCTTATTTTCTGGAGACAACAGTATGTTGATTAAGAACTAGCTTCAGGAATAGTAAATCTATGGCTGATTCATATCAATGTATGACAAAACCCACTGAAATGTTGTGAAGTAATTAGCCTCCAACTAATTTAAAAAAAATAAAATAAAAAAAAAAATTAAAAAAAAATAGTAAACTCATCTACCATTACCTTCTTGTCATGGAATATTTAGTAAAACTCATGGGTTGCACTACAAGGCAGATTTGATAAATTTTCAATTCTTAATGCATTTCCTTCCTCCCATCCCTCCTGCTTTATAGCCCTCTTCCTTCCTTGATATTAATATGTTGCTCTTCTCTTTCTGAAATTAGAAACAAAATGAAAGCCACCTATCCCCTTACTTGTGATATTGTGCTTGAACTGAGCTTACATAGTCTCTGAGTAAGAATTCTGACAAGATATTTTATTTCTTTGGGTCTCAGGTTTGGGGAGGCTTCCTAGGGACTTCCCTGATGGCTCAGATGGTAAAGAACCCACCTGCAATGAAGGAGACCTGGGTTCGATCCCTGGGTTAGGAAAATTCCCATTGACAGAGGATCCTGGCAGCTTGCAATCCATGGGGTTGCAGAGTCAGACATGACTGAGCAACTGCTGGCACTAGGATAAAGAACCCGCCTTCCAGTGCAGAAGACATAAGAGACACGGGTTTGATCCCCGGGTCAGGAAGATCCCCAGGAGAAGGAAACGGCAACCCACTCCAGTATTCTTGCCTGGAGAATCCCATGGACAGGGGAGCCTGGAAAGCTACAGTTCATAGGGTCACACAGAGTTGGACACAACTGAAGTGACTTAGCACACATGCACGCACTATTAATGTATTACTGTCACATTTTCTCTTTATGTCTGTTAGTATGTGTCTATATGTTTAGGTTCTCTTATATTTGGTGCATATATATTAATAAATACAATGTCCTTTTCTTGTATTCATCCCTTCATTATATAGTTTCCTTATTTATATTTCTTTATAAAGTTAAATATCTAGTTTGTCTGATATAAGTATTGCTACCCCTGTTTTCTTGTCATTTCCATTTGCGTGAAATATTTTTTCATACCCTCACTTTCTATTTGTGTGTGTCTTTTGCCCAGTGTAAGGTTCTTGTAGGCAGCATATTACAGAATCTTGTTTTTGTTTTTTATCTAATCTGCCACTCTGTGTCTTTAGATGAGAACATTTAGTTCTTTGACATGTAAAATAATTATTGATAAGCATGTATTAATTGCTGTTTCCAGTTTATTTTCTAGTTCTTTGTTTCTTCTTTTTCCTTTTGGACTTTCATGGGTTTTTTTGTATTAGACTTGAGTTCCTTTCTCTTTGGTTTTTGTGAGTCTATTGTGTCTTTGATTTCTGGTTACCCTCATTTTCAAATATATTAACCCATAACTATATCTACTTGCTCTAGATTAATAGTTTTATAAATTCAAATATACTCTAAAAGATCTACATTTTATATTCTCCTCTGCTGCATTTTGGAGTTTTGATGGCCTGTTTTCTATCTTTATCCTTTTGCTGTTAATTGTAGTTATAATCATTTTTACAAAAATTTCTTGATTTTTAATCTTTATACTAGCTTATTTAAGTGATCTTCAATTCTTTTATATATTTGGCTCTCCTGTTGTGTTTTCTCCTTTCCTATAGATTTATGCTGCATTTCTATTTAGAGAAGACCATTCAGTATTTCTTTTAGGTTAGGTTTAGTATTGCTGTATTCTTTTAGTTTTTGTTTATCTGAGAAATTATTAGTTTCTCCTATTCTAAACAATAATCTCTCTGGGTATAGAGTATCCTAGGTTGAAGTGTTTTCCTTTTCACATTTTTAAATATATCATGCTACTTCTTGTGACCTGCAAAATTTCTGTAGAAAACTCAGCTGATAGACTTGTGAGGGTTCCCTTAAACCTGACTCTTTGTTTTCTCTTCCTGCCTTCAGAATCCTGTCTTTGTCCTTACCTTTTGTGGTTTTAATTATATCTTGGCATGGATCTGAGTGGGTTCATCTTGTTTGGACCCTCTGTGCTTCCTGTACCTGGATATCTATTTCCTTGTTTAGGTTTGGGAATTTTACACTCATATTTCTTTGAAGACTTTTTCAATCCCATTTTTTCTTTCTTCTCCTTCTGGAACCTCTATAATGCAGAGACCAGCATAGTTTATATTAGTTATCCCATAGATCTCATATGTTGCTTTGGTTTTCACTTTTGTCTTTCTGTCTGCTGTTTTAATTGGGTGACTTCCATTATTCTGCCTTCCAGATCATTTGTTCATTCTTCTACACTATTTAATTTGCTATTCATTGCTTTTAGCTCTGTATTTATCTCAGCAATTAAGTTAGTTAATTTTGATTGGTTCCTCTTTATAGTTTCTACCTCCTTGTTAAAGGGGTATGCACTTCTGTCCATAAATTTTCTTAATCCCTGTAGCATTTTTATTGCCTCCTTTTTGAACTCAGCATCTAGTAAGCTGGAGAAGTCTATTTCATTGTTTGCTCTTTCAGGGGATTTCTTTTTTCCTTTAATTAGGAGTTGTTCCTCTGCTTTTCCATTTTAAATTTCTGTGTCTCTATGAACTTAGGAGAAACAGTTATCTGCTGTGGTTTTAAAGGGCAGTTTTGATGTGTGAGTATCACTGTGTAGACTGTGAGAGCCCAGTATTTTTGCCGTGAGAGCTGTTTTTGTATGGATCCCTGCTGTGTCTTTCCTCAGAGTGTGCTGGCCATTATCCCCTTGATAAGGGGGTGTGCTTGATGTTGTAGTGACTAGGCTGCACCAAATGTTGGGGAGCATCTCTTCTTTGCTCTGTGACTGCCACAGCCCTATTGGGGACAGGGTTTGCTCCGCGGTTGTTGAAGTAGAAGCCCTGAAGGTCCAGTTCAGTAAGTCTTCATTGTCCTTAAGTGTGTTCTCTATCCTCAAAGAAGTGAGCACTGAAGCAGGCGAGGCTTATCACTGTGAACCTATGTGCTGCCCATGCAGGCATCCTCTGTTTTGTTCAAATTACGGCTTTCATCCTGGGTCCCAGAGAGTGTGAGATTTTATGTATACCTTTAAAGAGTTCAGTTTCTATTCTCCTGAGAAATTAAACCCCACTGGCTTTGAATGCCAGATGCTCTGGGAGCTCCTCCTCTTGGTGCAGGACTCCCAGGCTGGGGAGCCCGATGTAGGGCTCTGAACTCTCAGTCCCATGAGAGAGAACCTCTGCAGTATAATTATCCTCTAATTCCTGGGTGTCCAACTCGGGACTTGATAGTATCGTGGTCCACTCCTCCTACTCATCTCTTTGTTGCCCTTCCTTTGTGTCTTTAGTTGTCGAAGATCTTTTCTGCTAGATTCTGGTCTATTTCACTGATGGTTGTTCCACAAATAGTTGTGATTTTGGTGTGCTTGTGAGAGGAGGTGAGCTCATGGTCTTTCTACTCCACCATCTTTAATGATCTCCAGCTTTTACATTATTAAATTGTTAAGAATTCAGTGACACAGTCAAGTGTCTGGTTCACAGTAATACCAACAGCTAAGAATGATTGAACATCTGCTCTGTGATAGGTGTGTTCTAATTGTTTTTCTTGGCTGACACTCTTAATATAGTGATCCTGTGTTACCCGATTTATACATGAGGAAAATAAAGCAGAAGTGTCTGCTCAATTTCACATATCCAGAAAATGATAGGGCCAGTATTCAAACTCAGTCAATGTGTTTCCCTAAAACTAGGGCTCTTAATTATGCCTTTAATCAGTAAATAGCAGAGCCTCAGTAATACCAGCGGGTCTCCTGATTTGTTCTATGTTGAATCATATCATGCAATGCACACCTTCAATGATCTTTCAGTAGTAATAATGTAACTTAGTTCTATAACATAGATTGTTAATCTACAGCTGTCCCTAGTAAAGTGTGCACCAGAATCATCTTTGCATTTTTTTTTTAAACACAAATGCCTGTAACCACTGAGTCTTGTGACATTCTAAGGGTGAAGCAAAAAAAGGAGTAATTTTGGTTAGCTTCATAGTTGATTTCCTACTCAAGAACCAATAAATCCATTTGGGGGAACTTGTTTAGCACAGAAGGGCTCACTTTCTACATGAGACTCAACTATAGTGCCTATAAAGCAGAATGTCCAAGGGTAGGGCTAGGAAATTCAGCAAATTTCTCAGAATAATGTTTTGCACAACAAAATTTGATGCTCATTAACCTAAGGTTAAGACTTGAATGATCAGCCAAGTCTCTCTTCCTGTGAAGCAACAGGAAAGTCACAGACAGAAGTGGCGGTGATGTCTCCCACTACCCACCATGACAGGGAGCTCCCTGGCCTTCATCTCACCCACAGAGTGGTCAGCGGCTCTGGTGCTCTGGTATCTTCCCTGTTAGGTATGCTGCCCTCCCACCATCAATTGTTATGCATTTGGATTGTCTTTGGGCAAGTCAGCCCCTTCAGCGTTTCCTCAATCAACTCACAGCGAGAAAACTCATGTTAAAGAAGCTTCTAAGTCAGCCACAAGGTTGGCAGTTTTAATTTGATGTGATTTATAAATTGCTGCTGCTATTGATTCTGTTGTTGCTGGTGAACCCTGCTGCTACAGGAGGCAGCTGCCTTCTGTAGTTGAGGTGTGCCTGTATCCACTAATGGCTGTCTTGGTCACAGATACGATTTTATAACAGATGTCATTTACCTAGACCGACACTGCACGTGGAAATCCCTGCTGTTTGCCTTTAGCACACCAGAGAGAGGAAGCCGTCTCCTTGCTGCACGCCAAGTTGTATCGCTGCCGGCTAATGATTCAGAACGCAAGAGCTACCCTTTAAAAAAATTCCACTGGGATACTTTTCTCAGTATGGCAAAAAAAAAAAAAAAACAAAAAAAACCCCACCATTTTTCGCATCCCATTACTTGTGAAATAGGCAAGGAAACTTGGTATAATAACAAGAAGTGGAAGAATGATCAAACATAAATAGTTATACATCTGAAGTCCAAATCTTGCATGCACTTTTTGTAAGAAGCATTGTGGTGAAAGCTACTTCATTTCTTTTGACAATAGCTCATTTTATTTTCAACTCTTTTTTTTCTTAGTTCTAGAACACCAAAAATTTTAAGATATACCAATCATTTTTTAGTAGTTTTTCAGGAACAAAATTTTTAAATGGAAAAAATGTATATTTACATTCAGTTGTTTTGCATTTTATTTTTGGTGGTGTCGGGTTTTCATTGCTGTGTGCCAGCTTTCTCTAGTTGCATTGTGCAGGATTCTCATTGCAGTGTCTTTTCTTGTTGCGGAACATGAGCTCTAGGCTCATGGGCTCAGGTATTGTGGTACACGCATGTAGAATCTTCCTGGGAAAACTGAACCCATGTCCTGCAGATTCTCAAACACTGGACTAGCAGGGAAGTCCTCCATTCAACTGATTATAAAATACAACACAGACTAAGAAATATTAAAATGTTAAAAAGTACCTTGAAGCAAGCAAATATAGTACATTTATTATGAGATTCTTTAGGCCTTTAAAAAAACTTTGCCCTCAGTGGCCAAGAATCAATTTATAATTGTGTTACAAGGCCTGAGGATAACACTTCCAATCACATATTAAATTTGATCAGCCTGGGCTCCAATTTGACTTGCTGTGTGTAATGTATTCTATTATATTTTTTCTCTTTAAAGAAAAAAAAAAAAAACTTGTGAGAAAATAGGTCTGCTTATTACTATCATTAATAGCTAACACTTGCTATATGACCAGTACTTTCTGAGCATGATCTCATTAAATACACACAAAAAACCCCAGGGACTAGATACTATCATTACCCTCTGGAGTAATAATTAGTGCTATTCACAAATGTTTCTTGCGATCCACCTCCTGGGTAATTGATATGATTCCATGCCCCCAAATTCCCTCTCCTTTTTGATATTAGGCTTGCCTATTGACCTGAATCCTGAGTTACCATAAGTAGCAGAGCACCCTGTCTGCCCACCTTGGACAGGAGAGAGAAAAAAACTTTTATTAGAACACCAAGATATGGGGCTTGCTTGTTACCAGCACATAATCTATAAAATCCTAACTGATTTATCCTCATTTTTTAAATTAAGAATCTAGGGTCTTTCCTCACTGTCATTACCAGCTCTATTCTTCATTCCTCCCCCTGAAAATATAGTTGTTTCCTGCTCAATTTATACAATTTGTTTCAATTCCTGCTCACCTCTTTAATTTTGTGGCATAATTTTCTCAGTTCTTCTGAACACCTCTTTTGCAATTCTCTGAAGTCGTTGGTGTTTGATGGAAATCATCACCCTAAAGTAGAGATGAGGTAGAAGGGAGTTTAAAGTTTGGGAAGAAACTGTATTCTGTCACCCATCTACTGAAAGGTAAATGGCAGTGACCAGTTTCTGGAGTAGTTTTCAATGAGAAATAAACATCTTCATTTTATTAATACTCCCTAACTTGGGAAGTAGGCTCATGGCTCTGCAAATATCATGACCAATTTTTATTGTGTATTAAGTTTTTTACTGTGAGTAACTTCTTTAAATGTTGTTACAGGGCTCTTTAGCTAACAATCTTACATGATAGTCATTGAGGGTCAAAACAGAATTAAGCAAAGTGACCCTAGCCTTTGCTTAGATTTAAAAATCTAAACTGTGCCATTTTCTTGCTTCTCAAATGTAAGGAAATTTAATAATCATATTGTCTCAGTTTTTTGCATATAACATGAGGACTATACTGGAACATACCTTTTGAGGTCACTAGAAATATTAAATAAATACATTAAAAATTTTGTACAGAAAGTTATTATCACTAATTCTCAAATGTGACAGACTGCAGAAGCTCCTCAGATCAATAGAGCATTGTCTTTGCTTTCAGGATACTCACAGCGGAGGAAGGGAAACATACAGATTATTGCAATCCAGTGTGCTGATTCTTAGGATGACAAGAGGTAGACAGGTATGTGAGCATGGAGGAAGAATTTAATCTTGGCTGAGGGAACCAGAGGAGGCAAGGTTTAAGCAGAAATCTGAAAACTAAGTCTTAACAGGTAGACAAGGAAATCCTGGCAAAAAGAACAGCAAAACCATGGAGTTCTGAGAGCATGGGCTTGAAGTATAAGGAGAACAGATCATGAGCAGAATCTGGAAAATTAACCAACAATAATTTGACATGTGTATGTGGTGGGGCAGCAGGCTCTAGATGTTTCTGTCTTGTGTTTTTGGTTTTTTATCTTAAACTACTTTAAATATGTTTTGCAAGAATGTGAGGTGTAAAAACTGATGCCTTTAGACAGCAGTGCTTAGCCCTTAGCACCTCTGTAGGAGTTGTTTGACAGCCAGCTGAGAGTCAGGACAAGAGATGCCTAAAGGTAAGTCGTCCTGGTGTTGAAGGAGGAACGTAGACAGAGGAGGAGCACCACGGGAGTAAGGATGGGACCACAGGTTAAGTGAGGGCTTTTCTACTTTTTAATCATTGCTTCTAACACCTACACTTATTTTTCAATGTCTCTGCACCACAGGTACAAATATTAAGCATTTTTGTTTACATTTAATATGATGACATTTCATCTTCAGTAATAACGTCGGTGAATTCAAATGGTATGTATGCACTGGTTATAATTTTCTAATGCACATTAAGATAAATACGAAATTAAAATCACTCCATTGCCACTAAAATTATGTCATTTATCCCACCTGTTACATTTAACATAGTTTAGAGAAAAGTGTTCTTAACCAGTTATAAGAGAAGATCCTGGTTTGAAGACAATTATGTGTGTACCTGCCTGGCTGTTTCTAGTCATAATGCTTTTCAAAACCAGCAGATTTCTGAAAAGGAGTTAAGCATATTGAGGGAGCAGTAAAAAAGAGAGAGAGAGAAAGAATTAAAAGGCAAGAAAATAAAAGAGTAAACCCAGCAGATCTTTGCACACCCTGAGTACAGCATAGAGGTTCAGACAGTAAAATCTAGCAGGCACTGCCAGGGTTCAAATTGTCTCTGCTACTTGCTAACTACGTGATTTGAGCAAAATTCCTTACATCCTTGGTTTCTCAGTTTACCCATCTTTAAAATAAAGTTCATCATATACCAAAAAGGGTTTTGTGAGGCGTAAAATTTGCAGATAGAAGGGTGTAGGAAGTGATGCTGAATACGTGCAAAATGTTAGGTAACATTATTTCTATTAGATATACCAGTACCATAATGCATTCTTAGGGCTTTTTGAAACCTGCAAGGGATTTTTTAAAACTGCTCAATGGACTCAATAAAAGAAATCAAATTTACAGTTTTGATCTGTATATGAACCTACCACAAACACCATTCAGTAGGGCTCAGGTAATAGTGTTGCATTCAGGATGGTGAAAGGACAACTTCTGGTCTCCATTGAGATCCTCTTCTTCCAGATGCAATCCTCTGCCATGTCCCACACCAGAATGGACAATGGTCCTCTTTGATACTTATCTCAAGATACACGTGCTTGGGTTGGCCACTTCCTTATTTCAGAGTGTATTCTTTTTTGGTTTTTTTTTTTGATGAATAATTCACAAATTTTATTTTTTTTTATTTTTTAAAATTTTTATTTTATTTTTTTTAATTAGTTGGAGGCTAATTACTTCACAACATTTCAGTGGGTTTTGTCATACATTGATATTTGCAGAAAAAAAAAATGAATCTTTACTCTTGTCCCGACTCAAAGTTAACTTAAGTGCTACTTGAATCAGTTTCTTTCAGATCTGAGGTATTCTGTCTCCTTTACTTTGTGCTTTAAGAATGATGATGCTTAATTTCTTCTTTGCCTCAGGCTCCACTTCTTCACCTCAGTCAACATTCTTTCATACGTGTCAGATTTTAATCCACACCAGTTCTTGCGTCACATTCATTTCACTTTGGGGGGCTCAATCCCCTATTCAAATAAAGAATATGACCATTGTGCAAAAGCAAGGAAGCCATTACAAGGCCTGAGTCATATAAGTCAACACCCTCTACAGCTGCTGCTGACAGCATTTCTTTTCATCCTTATCATTTCTTATGAGAATTCTCTTTCCCTAAGCTTTGTTTCCTTTCTCATATGAAATATGGCTAAACATGGAGAGAGATTCTTGTCCATGGTTTGTGACAGATCATCACTTATGATGACCATGAAAGTATTCACAAGGCAAATAAATGGTATCTTAGAGAACAGAGTTTCAGGGGGTCTGTCTTCCCCTGGGTACCCCATAGACTGTTGTGCACCTTGAAGTTGGAACATGATCCTTTGTAGATTCAAGGCCAGAATTCTGTAAATTCTGTAATGAAATTCTGTTACTAAGTGATTGGGGAGTGTGGAGAACGTTAAAGAAACCAGTTCTATTCAAAGCTAAGGGGGAACAACTTGCCGGTCAATATAGATCATTTCTAGAATTGTAAAAGCAATCTTGACGAACTTGGAGAAATTATAAAGAAAAAAATAGTCAGGAGTCCTTATTCCAGTCATTATAAAACTGCTAATTATCCACTTCAAGCCTCTTGTTACATTTTGCCCTGGGTCAGCGATCAGGCTGATTTTTGGCATTAACTCCTATATCTTCAACTTTTGATAGACACATAAGATAATATGTCTCCGAGTCAGAGAAATATTTGCCCCAAATTCAGTAAGAATAAATTATTGATTAAAGGAAAAATAAATTTACAAATCACTTCTTAAGATATGGAAAAATTTGACCATATCTTTACAAAATGAGTGTTTTTCTCCTGTCATTTTTGGTTAACTCATGGAGCAATCCCATATGATACTTCAAAGAGTTTGACACTTCCTTCTCAGTTTTTTCAACCACGTTTCTGTTATTTTCTAGGGCCCATATCAAAACAGCTCAATTTCTGTTTCTGCTCTTCATCTATCCTCCCCTTCACTCTGCCGCAGATTCAATAACTGACAATTTTGATGAGGCTTTTACCGCCCAGAAAATGTCTCTGCACCATTGTTTTCAATAGCTTTTATGACTGAGTCCATCTGCTCTCCCCCCGCCCCTTTCCTGTAGTGAGAACATTTCTGAAATACAGTGCGGGAAAGAAATGCCATCCTGCACCGCTGCCTCGCGTCGGGCCGTGCATTAATTTCCAAGCTGCTTTACTTGCAGCATTCATTTCTCCAGGAAAATGGCAAAGTGTTGATGCCTTGAGGGCCTGACTTGGCTTTTTTTTTTTCCTTAATCATAAGTAATTAGAGAACCTGCCACATGTTATTTTGGATAGTGTTTAAGTTCAGAAATGCTGTGAGAGGGGGATATATACAGCCGGATTAAAGATATCCGAAGGCAAATTAGTATCTTCCAAAGCTCAAATGGGTTGATTTGTTACTTCAACCCACTCCACAACACCTGGCTCTGCATAAAATTGAAGACTCAGCCTAAGAGAAAAATATGTAATGGGGCACCAAAAAGAAAGCATCGCTCAGCCTCATTCTCCACTGTATAATTAACCTTCTAGACGCGAAGATGGCTACGTGCGGGACGAGGGGTGACATTAAGGCCTCTCCCAGGCTCTTCCTCCCTCTGCCACAGTAACCAAAGTGCTCTTTAGGAATTATTCCTTCGGGTCTTAATGCTGTCTTAATTGCTGAAACTCTACTTTTAAATTGTCAGTATCTCCCTTAGATGATACTTCTGCAGGGGTTAATTGCATTTAATTGTCTAAACACATCAGCTAGCCAGGAGGGGAACTGGGTTGAAAAGTTGGCTTAAATAGGTTTCTGGGTTGAGGAAGCGGGAGCAGCAAGACAAAGGACAAGAGAGTTGAAAAGTTAGTAGTCCCCAAAACCCAAGGTAGACTCTCAGGATTTCGGTGAGAGATGGAATTTAAAGATGATCTAATAGGGTTTCCCTGGTGGTCAAATGGTTAAGAAGCCACCTTGCAATGCAGGGGATACCTGTTCGATCCCTGGTCCAAGAAGATCCCTCATTCCATGGAGCAACTAAGCCCCAGCACCACAACTCCTGAGCCTGTGAGCCGCAGAGAGCAGCCCCCACTCACCATAACCAGAGAAAGCCTGCATGCAACCACAAAGAGCCAGTGCAGCCGAAGATATTTAAAAATAATAAATAGTGAATGAAAAATGATCCGATAACCACTTGTGTTCCTTATCCATGCAGCAGGTGAATACCTAGCTTACAGCTTTTCCAAAGGCAATTAATTATAGTGAACCTGTGTGTGTGAAAGTTGTTCATTCGTGTCTGATTCTTTGCAACCCCAGGGACTATCCAGTCCATGGAACTCTCTAGGCCAGAATACTGGAGTGGGTAGCCTTTCCTTTCTCCAGGGAATCTTCCCAACCCAGGGATCAAACCCAGGTCTCCCACATTGCAGGAGGATTCTTTACCAGCTGAGCCGCAAGGGAAGCCGTTGTGAACCTACTAAGACTTTTTTTCCTACCCAATAGTAACCACTGCTCGGTATGCCTGATAAGCACTTTAAGATGTCCATGGCATGAAGAATACTTCCACTACGCTCTGAATTAAGCACCAGCACACTCTCCAGAAGTTCTAGTAACAATCCCATCTGAGCAACATGATTTGAGGGAGAAGAAATAGAATAAAGATGTAGTTGGGGCTCAGGACATACAGTCCCAACTAGGGCACCTTGACATACCGAATGTCTTAAACTGAAGGAATTTGGAGAAATGGTAGAAGCAGAAAGGTCACTTTGATCTTCTCTGCCCCCTTTCCCTTATTCCCTGAAACAGATCATAAAATCCTCATGTCAGAGGGCCCCTCCCTATACCCAGAGAAAAGGATCAGAGACATAAAAGAAAAATCCTAACAAATAAGTCTTGCTGAGTTTCCCCCATTTATTACAGTTACCTCATACACTTTAACTATCATACTCTTCCATGACTATCAGCAAACCAAGCGCAAAAATAGGGTCTGTTTCTCTAGGTCTTCATTTCCTTATGAAGGCTCCCACATCACATAAAACTTATTTAAGTAAGCATGGATGTTTTTCTCCCAGCAGTTTGTCTTTGTCAGTTAAATTTTCACACCCAGCCATGGACCCTAACAGGATCAAGGAAGGGCCTTTTCCTCCTCTCCAAGGCTGAAGCAAAAGCCATCAAAATCAGCAATTTTCCCAATTGTATCATGAGTTTCTCCCATACATTTCTGACCAAAACCAGAATGGCATTTATAGTTTCATTGGCAGGGAGTATAGAAGTTGCTAGTTCATGGATTATCTCTCAGTTGTTACTGCTGTGTCATTAAGTCCGGCCCGACTCTCTGTGACCCCACAGACTGAAGCACATCAGGCTCCTCTGTCCTTCACTGTCTCTTGGAGTTTGCTCAGACTCATGTCCATTGAGTCTCTAACCATCTAGCATGCTCTCTAACCATCTCATCGTCTGCCACCCCCTTTCCTCCTGCCCTCAGTCTTTCCCAGCACCAGGATCTTTTCCAATGAATCGGCTCTTCACATCAGGTGGCCAAAGTATTGGAGCTTCAGCTTCATCAGTCCTTCCAATGAATATTCTGTGTTGAATTCCTTTAGGATTGACTGGTTTGATCTTGCAGTCCAAGGAGCTCTCAAGACTCCTCCAGCACCACAATTCTAAAGCATCAATTCTTCGGCACTCAGCCTTCGTTTTGGTCCAACTTTCAAATCCATACGTACATGACTAATAGAAAAACCACAGCTTTGACTATACGGACCTTTGTTGGCAAAGTGATGTCTCTGCTTTTTAATACACTGTCTAGATTTGTCATAACTTTCCTCTTGGACTGGGGAGCAAGAAGTCAAGCAGTGGATTATTATATGATCTTACGCAAATCATTCACCAACTCCAATCTTCAGTTTCTTGAGTTGTGAAAAGTGGGAGACAGACTTAACAAAAGACTTTCAGCCCTGTCTGTGGAGCCTTTTAGTTTCTGTAAAGTCACCTCAAGGGTCACTGCAGAGATGTGGGGAGAGGGCAATTGGGTGAGGCTGCAGCCACACCTTGCCTCTTCCCCTGCTCTGTGGCACTTAGCAGGGAAAGGGCCTCTTCAGATTCTGGAACAATCTTCCCCAAGGGCAGCTTCCATGATCAATATCCTTCTCAAAATGGACTTACACTGTCCTGAAAATGAAGTCAGACGTCGGGTCTGTAATGCTGCAACCCAATTCGTGTCCCAGAATTTCTCGTATTTTAAGCCAGGGCTTTTGCTCATCTGTCCTTATGCCATGAATGACTTATCTGACAATTTCTGCCTTTGAAAATTGTCCCCATCCTTCAAACTCCCAACAAATATTTGTTCCCATGAAATCTTATTTTCCTGTTTTCCCACATGTCCCCCATTCTCTTCATCCTTGCCATTCTGCCCATTATAAGGCTCCCTCATATTTATAAATGTGTAGAGCACTGTGGAGTGTGTGTGTAAGAGGAAAGAGATTCCTCTAGCAAACTGAAATATTTCTGAGATAAACACTATCTTATTCATGTTTATATTTACACACCCACGGATGCTCAGTAAAATCATTCTGAACAGAAAAGCAGTTTTAACAAAAAAAGGTTCTCCAGCTCAAATATGTGTGAAAATCACCTGGATTGAATTATCTAAAGGTTCTTTCTGGTTACCAAGCTGTGGAGTTCATATGAAATGCTAACTCCATAGGAACCTGTATATTTATGCAGATGTGCATGTAGTGATAAATCAAAATGCAGTGTTCCTGTAGGACTGCCTAACATGACACTATTGGTAATGCTTTTTGGTGAAGGCCTTTGGGTAAAATTAGTAACAGAAATTGAATTCTTGTCACTGAAATTGTCCTGGGGGGTTGTATAGCTAGAAGGGCATTACAGATTGCTATGGACCTCATCTTCTCACCCAAAGTGTCAGACTCTGCATTATCTATGCCCAGAAATATTCCCTGCAATCCCCAAGGGATACTACACGTGTGATCAGGATAAACCTATGCCATCTGGGTATTATGCTGTCCTGCCAGTCTCCACTGGAGATCTGCTGTACCCACCAGGCATTCTGGTGCTCCTTTAGTCGCAGTTCTTTTCTGCCAGGGTTCTGCTGAGTCAGCTACCCTAGCTAATTGCCTAGAAAAGCAATGCTCTGCCTGGGGTGGTGACTCCTGGTGCTTCCCAGGGCGCTTCCAGTTCTCACAGAGTCCTTTACGAGACTGATTTGTTTAATTTCTGACTGTTCTTCTTTGCAGGTGCTGAACAAGAATTCCTGGGTCCTGGTAAGGAGAACAAGGTATTTACTTCCACCCTCCTACTGTCTTCTGTATTGTGTATATACATATATATACACATATATATGTGTATATATTGTGTATGTATACATATATTCATACATATATGTACATATATATGTATATATTGTGTATATACATATACATATATATGTATATAGGGCTTCCTTAGTGGTTCAGATGGTAAAGAATCTGCCTACAGTATAAGAGACCCAGGTTTGATCCCTGAGTAGGGAAGATCCCCTGGAAAAAGGAATGGCTATCCACTTTAGTATTCTTGCCTGGAGAATCCCATGGACAGAGAAGCCTGGCAGGCTATATAGTCCATGGGTTCGCAAAGAGTCAGACACAGCTGAGTGACTAACACTTTCACTTTTTTATATACATACATATTATTTATATATATTTATTTGTTTTATATTTTTATTGGTGAAAAAAAATAAACAACAGCAAAATAACCACAACAAAGCCAGAATAAGGAAAACCAAAAAATCCATGCTTATCTGTGCTAATAGATATGCAGATACCCCAAAAGATCAACATTTATCAGGAAACCCAAATTCTGAACTCCACATTTGACTCAGCAGAGATTCCCATCCACAGAATCTACCTCTGTCACCAAATAACTCTTCATTTTACAGATATCTTCAAGCTTCATTGTCAGTATTTTTGTTTAACTGTCATTTGTGAACAATCCTTTTTGTTCTGTACATCTTACATTTAACACCCAAACAAACTCTGTGAGGTTGAGGTTTTTTTTTTTAATGATTAATTGTATCATTTATTTATTTTTTATATAGGCCATGTTTTAAAAACTCTGTTGAATTTGTTGAAATATTGCTTCTGTTTTATGTTTTGGTTTGGTTTGGTTTTTGCCACAAAGCACGTAGGATCCTGACTCCCAGGCCAGGACTGACCTTGCCCCTCCTGCATGGGAAGGTGGAGTCTTAACCAATAGACTCCCTGGGAAGTTCCAGGTTGAGGTTCTTATCCTTATATGTTTTTCTTTCAGAGTTAACTCAGAGTAAATTTAGATATTTCCTGTTGACATTGCCAGCAAGAAATTGATCCCCAAATTCATTTAAAGGAGTCGGATACTTCCACATAAAAATATCTTCATGTGCTTTTACATCATCTCTGCACGTGCATACTTAGCGAGCTGTGTCCGACTCTTTGTGACCTCATGGACTATAGCCCAGGGCTCTGGTGGCTCAGCGGTAAAGAATCCACCTGCAGTGCAGAAGATGCAGGAGACATGGGTTTGAGCCCTGGGTCATTTTACATCTCCTGGGAAGATGCCCTGGAGAAGGAAATGGCAACACACTCCAGTATTCTCGCCTGGGAAATCCCATAGACAGAGAAGCCTGGCGGGCTACAGTCCATGGGGTTGCAAAGATTGAAGCAACTGACAGCAGCAGACATAGCTTGGACTATAGCTCACTAGGCTCTACTGTCCATGGAATTTTCCAGATAAAAATACTGGATTGGGGTGCCATTTCCTATTCTACATCTCTGCACTAAAACCCCTAAATCCAAGATAAGATGGCAGGCATACATTTTGATTTTTTTCCATGTCTGTTCATACCATACAAGTTGACCAGATTTCGACTTAGGCAAGAGGGGTCAAAAAGGCTTTATTTGCATGAGAGATGAATAATGTGAGTAACGTGAACAGAATTAGACATGGAGTGACTGATTAAAGTATTGATTACCCCCCACAGCTTAAGCTAACACATCAGACAATTTAAACCACAGAAACCACATTTCAGATAATTAGGTAGAGAATCTGATTATACCCAGAGGAACAGAAAAATATAAAGTGCTGGAATCCATTGCAGAAGCCTGCACAGGGAAGGTTACCCATCTGATCAACTTCTCCCAAGTGTTGGCTGAAGAATAAGGGTAGAGGCTAGGCCAGTTATACTCATGAGAATGTCCTTTTCTGAATTATTTCCTGAGTTTGTATGTTTTATTAGAATAAACTATGGGAATAGATATGGGTCTTCTTTGGTAGCTCAGATGGTAAAGAATCCACCTGCAATGCAGGAGACATGGGTTTGACCCCGGGTTTGGGAAGATACCCTGGAGAAGGAAATGGCAACCCACTCCAGTATTCTTGCCTAGAGAATCCCATGGACAGAGGAGCCTGGTAGTCTACAGTCCATAGGGGTCGTAAAGAGTCAGACATGACCGAGCAACTAATATCTACACTTCATGGGGATAGACGAGTTCTATGAAGTTGTAGTCACCAATTCTGGGTCAGAGAAGAGAAGATAAAAAGGATGATTCCTTCCCAGGGAGCAATAATAAAGTATCTACTGAGAACAGAAATAGTAGTTGGAATGAAAAGTGAAACAGCCTTAACTGTGAAATCGGGTAGAACTTGGAAAGAAAAAGAGGATTAAGGAAGGAGAGAAGACATGACTAGATCCAACTGACTATATGCCTGCCAACTTAGGAATTTTTCTCTAGGCTCTTAGAAGGAGAAAATCCCAGTTTTTAACACTCATTGCCCCCAATGTCATTTGCTGCCAAATTCTCGCTCCAGTTTCTCCTGAATTTTATCACACTCTTCATTTCTTTAAAAAATACCTTTCCCCTTTTTCCCCTATTTCTCCCCACAAACCCTTGACTTCTCCCTTTATCTGTTCTGTGATTTCTGTGTTGTTAAATTCCCTTTTCTTTTTTAAAATTAATTTTTATTGGAGTATAGTTATTGGCAATGTTTCTACTGTACACCACAGTGAATCAGCTATACGTACACATATATCCCCCCACTTCTGGACATCCCTTGCCACTCAGGTCGCCGCAGAGCACAGAGTAGGGTTCCCTGTGCTATATGGTACGTTATCATTCTGTGCTGGCTGCTCAGTCGTGTCCGACTCTTAGCGACCCCATGGACTGTAGCCCACCAAGCTCCTCTGTCCATGGAATTTTTCAGGCAAGAATACTGGAGTGGGTTGCCATTTCCTTCTCCAGGGGATCTTCCCAACACAGGTCTCCTGCATTGCAGGCAGACTCTTTACCATCTGAGCCACCAGGGAAACCAGAAAACAGGGATAATAATGTTATCATTAGTTATCTATTTTATGCATGGTATCAAGAGTGCATATGTGTCAATTCCAATCTTCCAATTCCTATCACCCATTCCCTATCCCCTTGGTATCCATATATTTGTTCTATCTGTGTGTCTGTTTCTGCTTTGCAAATAAGATCATCTATACTATTTTTTTAGAGTCCACATATATGTGTTAATATACAATATTTGTTTCTCTAACTTCATTTTGTATGACACTGTCTGTGTGCATCCATGTCCGTGAAATGGCATGACAGAAACTGGGTAAATTCCCTTTTCAAAGTTAAACATCAAGTCAAATAGCTTTTGTGTTCTCTTAACATTTCTTGATTCTAACTAGTAATAAAAGTTTCAATCTGACAACCCACAACCACCATTTGGATATCTCCCCTCTCCAGCCTGCATTATATTACAGAGAAATCTATATCTTACTCCTTATTTATCAACAAAGCAGAATATAAATTTGATATAAACTTTTCCCAATTTCTTTAGTTTAAAAGTACAATAAAAACACAACCAGAAGTTCTGATTTCTCCTCCATTCTTAGAAATTTCTGCTGTTATTCTAACTTATGACTAAAAGATGTAATAATACGCTGCATCAGCTTTCCTCAGAAATACTTACTCCTTATGGTATATCTTAAAACAAAGTCTTCCAAATCACCCCATCTTACATTTTCCATTTGTGAAATATCTTCTCCCATGCCCTTACTTTCAGACTGTAAATGTTGCTAGGTATGAAGTGGGTCTCTAGTAGACAACACAAATAGGGGTCTTGTTTTTGTATCCACTTAGCCAGTCTGTATCTTTTGGTTGGTGCATTAACCCATTTTAATGCAGTTGTGTGCTGAGGGGTGGGGCTGTGTTCCCTCCCTGTTAGTTATTTGTCCTGAGGCCACCCAGTCCTGTAATCTATAGGTTTCTATGTTATTGCTGTTGTCCAGTCACCCAGTCTTGTCCAGCTCTTTGTGACCCTGTGGACTGCACCATGCTAGGCCTCCCTGTCCATCATCATCTCCTACAGCCTGCTCAAACTCATGTCCATTGAGACAGTGATGCCATCCAACCATCTCATCCTCTGTCATGCCCTTCTCTTCCTTCAATCTTTTGCAGCATCATGGTCTTTTCTAATGAGTTGGCCCTTCACATCAGGTGGCCAAAGTATTGGAGCTTCAGCATCAGTCCTTCCAATGAATATTCAGGATTGATTTCCTCTAGGATTGACTGGTTTGATCTTTTTGCAGTCCAGGGGACTCTCAAGGTCTTCTCCAACTCCACAGTTTGGAAGCACCAATTCTTCAGCACTTGGCCTTCTTTATGGTCCAACTCTCACATCCATACATGGCTACTGAAAAAAACATAGCTTTGACTATACAGGCCTTTGTTGGCAAAGCAATATCTCCACTTTTTAATATGCTGTTTTGGTTTGTCATGGCTTTTCTTCCAAGGAGGAAGGGTCTTTTAATTTCATGGCTGCAGTGACCATCTGCAGTGATTTTGGAGCCTGAGAAAGTAGTCTGTCACTGTTTCCATTCTTAACCCATCTATTTGCCATCAACTGATGAGACCAGATGCCATAATCTTTGTTTTTTGAAGGTTGACTTTTAAGCCAGCTTTTTTACTCTTCTCTTTCACCTTCATCAAGAGGCTCTTTAGTTCCTCTTCACTTTCTACCCTAAGGGCGGTGTCATCTACATATCTGAAGTTATTGATATTTCTCCTGGCAATCTGATTCCAGCTTGTGCTTCATCTAGCCTAGCATTTCGCATGATATACTCTGAATAGAAGTTAAATCAGCAGGGTGACACAACCTTGACTCCCTTCCCAATTTGGAATCAGTCCGTTGTTCCATGTCTGGTTCTAACTGTTGCTTCTTGACATGCAGACAGTTTTCGCAGGAGGCAGGTAAAGTGGTCTGGTATTCCCATCTATTTAAGAATTTTCCACAGTTTGATGTGATCCACACAGTCAAAAGCTTTAGCATAGTCAGTGAAGTAGATTTTTTTTTTTTTAAATTCTCTGGCTTTTTCTGTGATTCAACCGATGTTGGCAATTTGATCTCTGGTTCTTCTGCCTTTTCTAAATCCAGCTTGAACATCTGGAATTTCTCACTTCACATACTATTGAAGCCTAGCATGGAGAATTTTGAGCATTATTTTGGTTTCTATAGTAGAGCTATAGGTTTCTATAGTAGGGCTATTGGTGACCTCCGTGAGGGCTTATGCCATTTAGCATTCCCCAGTACCATTGCTGTCAGCACCCCCGTCCCTCTGGCAGGCCACTGCTGACCCACACCTCTGCACAAGACCCTCAGACACTCACAGGTGGGTCTGACTCAGTCTCCTGTATGGTCACTGCTTCTTTCCCCTGGGCCCTGGTGTGCACAAATTCTGTTTGTGCCCTCTAAGAGTTCCTGTTTCCCCCAGTCCTATGGAAGTTCTTTAATCAAATCCCACTGGCCATTAAAGTCAAGTTCCCTGGGGATTCCAAAGATCCTCAGGCTGGGGAGACTTACCTGGTGCCTAGAACCTTCAAAACAGTGTGAGAACTTCTTTGGCATCATTGTTCTCCAGTTTATGAGTCGCCCACTCTGCAGGTATGGGATTTGATTTTATCATAATTGTTTCCCTCCTACAGTTTTGTTGTGGCTTCTCCTTTGTCCTTGAATATGGGGTATCCTTTGTTGGTGGATTCCAGTGTCTTCCTTCAGTGGTTGTTCAACAGTTAGTTGAGATTTTGGTGCTCTGGCAGGAGAAGATGAGTTCATGTCCTTCTACTCTACCATCTTAATCTTGTCTCTCCTCATCTTACATTTTAATGTCAAAAAATTCCAGTGTAATTACTACATATCCAAACATTTCATATCATTGTAATAGTTTTGTTACTTCATCCAACAATATCCACTGAGCATCTACTAAGTGTCAGATACCATTCTGCTGTTGGTGATGCTGCAGTATCCAAAACAAAGTCCCTGACTTAAAAAAACTGAAATTCTTCTGTCACCAACCTTGGTTGTCCAAATAAGTAGGTGACCTTCCCAAAACTTAATAATAAATAGGAAAATACCTTTGGGTATTCCAGAAGGCTTAATGCAATGCCTTTGGTAACAAACATTTGGAGGAGGCATTTATAGTATTACTTTACTTAAGATTTTCCTGATTGTCTTCTGCCATCAATTCTTTTATAAAAATGAATAGAGTGATATGCAAAAGTATTTAGTTCAAAGGTTCTGCTTTTGTGTACAGTCCTAAAACAATGCAGTTTTCCAACAGCAGCACTACTAATCATGGTTATCAGGATTCCAGCCATGTAGAGAAACTTATTTACTGGAAATAAAAGTATATTGAAGCAAGCAACTAGTGAGAGTGTTCATCATCCTAGATTATATTTTTAGACACAGCCTACAGTGAAAAGTGATTTTTCAGGTAATTACTAACAATGTGAACAAGTGATTGTAGACCTCTGAATGTGACTCTCTTAAACACTGCCACTCAGCCAATATGTCCCTTTGTCTGCCATCAAACAGCCTTATCTAAAGAAGAAAAATCATGTTTCACTCTTCTCTTCCCTACCCCCATGCTTCCTCATTAATAGTGTAGTAGAAATATTTTCTGGCACTTGTTAAGAGGGTTACAAGCTTTCAGAGTCCTTCAGCATACATCATCATCCTCCTTCTATTCCTCTATTTCTTTTCCTACTTGTTCCTCTCAGTTCCAGTAGCTCATTAAGTATTATTTCTTCTACCACCTAAAGGCCCCTAGAATTTATCTTTTCATCCCCATCACCATTGTCATGATACAAGTTTTACTAGTGTTGAATTGATGTGTATTTCCCAAATAGTCTCACTATAACCCAACGTATCTCCTCCTACCTAACCTGGAGCTAAAACAAACTTTTTAAATGACAAAATCAGTTGCCACCTTCACTCCTTAAAAGTCTTAAGGTCTATATGGTAAAAATCTAAAGACAGCATAACATATAAAATTGACCATGATATAATCCTGACCCATTTTCCAAAGCTTGTGTCTTTGTGAACTTCAAACATGTTAAAGTATTTGCAGTTCTTCAAAATCACACTCTTTTTCTGCCTCCAGACATTTGCAAATCTGCTCTCTAAATATGGAATTCCAGTGCTTCTCTCAACTACTCCAGGCCTATGTGGTGAACACCTTCCACATCAAATCTCATCTAAAATGTAAAATTCTAAATTTTCTTGTATTAGTCAGCTTAGGCTATGTACTCCATGAGTAACAAATGACCCCCAAGTCACTGAGGCTTATAACAAAACTTTATACATAACATATATATGTATACATAATATTTTATTGAAGTATAGTTGATCTACAATGTTTATTTCTGCTGTAAAGCAAAGTATTCAATTATATACATATATACATACATATATATATATATATATATATAAATGCACATTTTCTCCTTTGCCATTATGATTTATTATGAAAGTGAATGTGTAGTCACTGTCTTGTCTGACGCTTTGCAACCCCATGGACTGCAGCCTTCCAGGCTTCTCTGTACATGGAATTCTCCAGGCAAGAATACTGGAGTGTATTGCCATTTTCTTCTCCAGGGATCTTCCCAACCCAGGGATTGAACCTGGGTCTCCCACATTGCAGGCAGATTCTTTACCATCTTAGCCACAAGGGAAGCCCTGATTTATCGTAGGATACCAAATATAGTTCCCTGTGCCATACAGTAGGACCTCATTGTTTATCCGTTCCATATGTAATAGCTGACATTTGCTAACCAACCTACCACTCCGTCCCTCCTCCAACCCCCTGCCGCTTGGCAACCACAAGTCTGTTTGTGACTGTTTCGTAGATAGGTTCATTTGTGTCATATTGTAGATACCACATAAAAGGGTTATGTCTTCCTCTTTCCGACTTACTTCACTTAGTATGATAATCTCTGATTGTATATACATTGCTGCAAATGGCATTATTTTGTTCTTGATTCTCCAGGCAAGAACACTGGAGCAGGTTGCCATTTCCTTCTCCAATGCATGAAAGTGAAAACTGAAAGTGAAGTTGCTCAGTCATGTCCGACTGTTTGGACCCCATGGACTGCAGCCTACCAGGCTCCTCTGTCCATGGGATTTTCCAGGCAAGGGTACTGGAGTGGGGTGCCATAGCCTTCTCCGCCATTGTATACTACACCCTCTTTATCCATTCGTCTGTCGGTGGACATTTACGTTGTTTCTATGTCTTGGCTACAGTGAATAGTACTGCTATGAACACAGGAGTACATGTGTCTTTTTGAATTAAGAGTTTTGTTGGGATATATATCCAGGAGTGGGATTGCTAGATCATATGGTAATTCTATTTTTAGTTTTCTAAAGAGCCTAAATGGTGTTTTCCACAGTGACTGCACCAGTTTACATTCCCGCTAACAGTGTAGGAGGGTTCCCTTTTCTCTACATCCTATCCAGCATTTGTCATTTGTAGGCTTTTTAATGACGGCCATTGTGACTGGTGTGAGGTTCATTGTATTTTTGAATTGCATTTCTCTAATAATTAGCAATGCTGAGCATCTTTCTATGTCCCTGTTAGCCATTTATTTTCTTCTTTAGAGAAGTATCTATTTAGGTCTTCTACCTTTTTTAGATTGGGTTTTTGCTGTTTTGTTGTTGACTTGTATGAGCTGTTTATTTTGGAAATTATGGTATTGTTGGCTGCATCATTTACAAATATTTTCTCCCATTCTGTAGTTTGTTTTTTTTTTTGCTTGTTTGTTTATGGTTTTCTTTGCTATGGAAAAGATTGTAAGTTTGATTAAGTCTCATCTTTTTTGTTGTTTGTTTTTTACTTCTGTTGCCTTGGGAGACTGACCTAAAAAGATATTGATATAATTTATGTCAGAGAATCCTTTGCCTATGATCTCTTCTAGGAGTTTTATGGTGTCATGTCTTTGGTTTAAGTCTTTAAGCCATTTTGAGTTTATTTTTGTGTATGGTGAGAAGATGTGTTCTAACTTCATTGATTTACATGCAGCTGTCCAACTTTCCTAGCACCACTTGCTGAAGAAACTGTCTTTTCCATTATATACTCCTATCTCCCTTGTCAAAGATAATTGTAGGTATATGGGTTTATTTCTGAGCTTTTTATTCTATTCCATTGATCCATATGTCTGTGTTTGTGCCAATACCATGCTGTTTTGATTACTGTAGCCTGGAAGTATTATCTGAAGTCTGGGAGGGTTATGCCTCCTGCTTTGTTCTTTTTCTTCAGAATTGCTTTGAAAATTCTGGGTCTTTTATGAATCATATAAATTTTAGGATTATTCTCATTCTGTGAAAAAAAAAAGTCATGAGTAATTTGATAAGGATTACATTAAATTTGTAAATTGCTTTGGTAGTAGGGCTATTTTAACACATTATGACCAAGGGGATTTTTTGCAGAAAGTAATGTCTGTGGTGGGTGATTTGTTATACATGTGAATATTGAAATATCGCCAGTTAATGTTTGTGTAACAAAAGACATATTAATACATCTCTGGTCAAAAGTTAATATTCTTCCAATCCAAGAACATAGGCTGTCTTTCCATTTCTTTGAATCATCTTCAGTTTCCTTTGTTAATGATTTACAGTTCTGGGCATGTAAGTCTTTCATCTTCTAGGACTAAAATATTCCCAAGTATTTTATTTTTGAGGGTTGTGATTTTGAAAGGTATTTTTTACATACCCCTTTTCTGATATTTCATTGTTAGTGTAAAGAAATACAACTGATTTCATTATGATAATCTTTTATCCTGCTACCTTGTTGAATTTATCAGCTCTAGTAGTTTTTGTGTAGAGTCTTTAGAATTTTCTGCTTATAGAATCATGTCATCTGCATATAGTGACAATTTTACCTCTTCTCATCCAATTTGGATACCTTTTATTTCTTGTTTGATTCCTAGGTCTTTCAATACTGTTCTGAGTAGAAGAGGTGAGTGTGGACATCCTTGTCTTTTTCCAGATTTTAGTGGGAAGGCTGTCAACCTTTCACCACTGAGTATTATATTGGCTGTGGGTTTGTTACGTTTCCTCCGTACTCACTTTGGTAAGAGTCTATATTCTGAGTGAATGTTGAATTTTGTCAAGTGACTTTTCTGCATTTATAGAGATGATCACTTAGTTTTTGTCTTTTCTTTTGTTATGTGGTATATCACATTTGTGTCTGTTGACCCATTCTTGTGAACTTGGTTATGGAATATGTCTCATTTTTCATTTCTTATTTTGTTTATTTGGGTTCTCTCTCCTCTTCTTGGTAAGGCCAGGGGTTTATCAATCTTGTTTACTCTTTCAAAGAATCAGCCCTTGCTTTTATTGCTCTTACTGATTTTTTTTTCTATTGTTTTTTAATCTATTTTCTCTCTGGTACTTATTATTTCATTCCTTCTGCTGATTTTAGGTTTTGTTTGTTCTTCTTTTTCTAATTCTTTTAAGTTGTAGATTAGGTTGTTTGAGATTTCTCTTCTTTTTTTGAGGATGACAGTTATTGTTATGAACTTCCCTTTAAGAAGTGCTTTTACTGAATCCCATATATTTTTGTACGGTTGCATTCTCATTGTCATTTGTCTGAAGGTAATATTTTAATTTCTTCTTTGATTTCATCATTGACATATTGTATTTTTAGTAGCATGTTGTTTAGTCTTCATGTAATAGATTTTTTCTCTTTTCTTTTTCTGTGGTTGATGTCTAGTTTCATGCCATTGTCAAGAAAGATTGTGTGTGTGTGTGTGTGTGTGTGTAAAATCATTGTAACAACCACATGGTTACAGAATTTACCTATCAGGTTTTCTCAAGGTTATGTATTATAGAATCCCCCTCATAGATAACACCTGATAAAAGCTCCTATAATATTTTCAAATGGAAGAGTGGTCCAAAACTAGTTTGTAAAAATACTTTTTTCCTTTCATTGAAAATTCAAAATTTCATTTCTGTGCTCTTAAAGCATAACTCCACAAAACCACTTTTGTGTCTAGGCACTTATTTAATTCCCTAGGTAACATTAATGAGAGAGAGAGAGAGAAAATTTCTCTCAGTCTTTTTCTTCTCCCACCTCTCATCTGTACTCTTGTTGGTAGCCCTGGAAAGGAACCTATTGGTACCATATTTTGTGTATTTACTAAATGAGTTACTAAACTTCTTCTACATGTCAGACATTTATTTTATTTTTTTTCAGACATTTATTTTAGATGCTAGGAATAACAGTTGAAAAAAGACACTACATGATACATGAACTATAAAATCTAATAGAAGAGAGGCTGCTTTTTTTAAATTAAAATATAAGGATTTTTAGATAGTTTACTGGTGAAGTACAATAAATAAAATATGGAAAGGGGATACAGTGATATGGCAAGAGGACTGCAGTTTTAAATATGTTGAGGAACTGCTTCATAGATGTAACGGTATTTGAGTAAAGTCCTGAAGGAGTTGAGAGTTAAAGCCCTAAGATTATATGGGGTTTAAAAACATTTCAAGTCAAGAGAACAGCAGGGGCAGCAGCCCTAAGGTATGAACCTACTTGCCCGTTTGAGGAGTATTGGGGATTTCAGTGTGACAAACACGGTCTGATCAAGGGGTGTGGAACAAGAAGTCAAGAGGTAACATAGGGCCAGATCATGCTGGGCTCAGAAACTATGTAAAGACTTTAGTGTATTCAGTTAATGATATATAAGACTTTATTCAGTAACTGATACAAGACACCAGAGAGGATTTTAAGTGTAGAGATGAAATAAGCACATTCTACAAATACCATTCTCGCTGCTGGGTTGACCAGGGAAGAGAAACAGCAGAATCAGGGCAGTTAGTTGGGGCTATTGCTTTAGTGTGGCTGACATTTAAAAAAAAAAAATCTTAGTGGTGGAGAAAACAAGAGAGATATTCTAATTGAGGATACTGGAAGTAGACCCATGGGGCTTGCTTTTAGAGTAAATTTAATGTATTTAGATATTTCAAATACTATTTCAAAGATGTTTGCCTGAGTTAACTAGATGGCACTAGCATTTGCTGAGACAGGTGGGGGATCAAAAGTGTAGTTTTGAACATGTTAAGTATGAGAGGGAAGGAAATGGAGCCATCAATTCAGAATTTAATTTTTCAAATCTAGAGTTTAATTTAGGTGCTCAAACTGAAAACATTGATTTCAGAAATGAAAGCAAACAGATGTTCTTTCAAGCGATAGACTGCATAAGATGGAGTGCCAAGCACACAAAATCATGATGAGGATCTGGACGTGGAGGCTGAAAGCAGGGTCAGTGAGGTGGGAGGAAAGAAGGGGATTAAAGCAGCCCTGAAGGAGGCTTGTGAAAGAGAAGAAGGTTGTGAAGAAGGTTTGTCAAGGAGAAAGAGAGAGTGATCAACTGTGTCAAATACTGCTGATAGACCTGGGAACTGGTCATCTGATTCAGTAACTGAGAATTCACGGGTGATATTGATAAGAGCTGTTTCAATGGAAGAGCAGTGGCAAAAGCCAGATTTAAGTAAGTTCAAGAAGAGAGGATAGGAGTTGGGAGACAATAACGATGTTCGACTCTGTGTTATTTTGTTCTTAACGAGCACAGAGAAGTGGAGTGGTAGCTAGAATGCAATGTATAGGTAAGGTTCTTTCAAAATTTTTGCTTCAGGACTTATAAGAAATATTTTACTAGCAGAAACCATAACTTATGTAGAAACTATACTGTTTTCCAGTTGAAAGAGAAAAATGATCATACAAGAAACAACTTTATTATTGGATCTATGGCCTTGAATAGCTGAAAAAGGAAAAAAAGTATTCAAGAGATTGTCTCTAGGAATACAGATAGTCTACTTCTGGGAATGAGGAAAAGGTAAGAATTTGGGTTATAGATGCAGGAAAGTACATAGATGTGATACTGGGAGCAGAAAAATGGCCTTTTATTTATTTATTTTGGTAAAGTACAAATGAAAATCATAAGTTTAGAAGGAGGTGGATAAAGAAAAATTTGGAGTTTTGAGGACAGGGGAAAGTAAAATTATCTAGTATAATGGAGGTCTGAGTGAAGCAGAGAAATGTGACAGAATTACGTGGCTACACCCTAAGGGACAATTTCTGGTCAGTGTCATAAATTTAGAATGAAACCTGTCAGCACATTTTCTGAGTTTTTCCTTTGTAACAATTAGTAGCTTTATTAATACAATGATCAGGTACATATAAGTAGGGATTTTTCATTAGAGTTTGAATTTTAAGTATGATGAAAGGTGAAACAAATAACAATATGATGATGATGGTGGCTGCTGCTGCTGCTACTAAGTCACTTCAGTCGTGTCCGACTCTTCGCGACCCCATGGACTGCAGCCCACCAGGCTCCTCCATCCATGTGATTTTCCAGGCAAGAGTACTGGAGTGGGGTGCCATTGCCTTCTCTGGATGATGGTGGAGCATGGATATAAACTGGTTTAAAAATAAGAATGTTATGGAAGGAAAAGTGCAAAGTAGATAGCAGTAATAAATTGTAAATCTGGGTTCAGCTAAAGGAATATTGGAATTAGGGTTCTTGAAGGAGTGAAATGGGAAAGACAGGGAAGTGCAGTCTGAGATGTGTTGTTTGAAATTGAGATTAAGATTGTAGAGGAACTGAAGTGGTCAATGATAAGCCCAGTTGATAGCCATAGAAATGAAGAATTAAGGTGGGGGCAGCACCAGATAATCAGAAGAAAGAAAATTAGAGATCTAGTAAGCCATGGTAGTGGAAGGATCATCTACATGGATAATGAAATCACCTGAATTAACACTGGAATCGTATTGGAGAGAGTGACTATAAGCCTGAAACGAAAGATCTCTAAAGATTGAAGCTGAATAATGCAGAGGTCTAAAGATGACTGCAGCGAGTTAGGTAGTTGTTAGAAATCTAAGAACATATGATTATGAGGTTAAAAGCTAGTGAAAAGAGCAATGAAGACCCAAAGGACAGGTACTCTTAATTCCAGGAATAAGGAATTTTGCAGACTGATGGTCATATCTTAAAGGGAGCTGCAAGGGAAACAGCATCCTTAGGAGAGAGATCCCAGGAGAGAAAGGAGGAAACAGACAAGAGCTTGATGATACAAAGGATTTTTGTTGTGGGGAATAACAGGAAATGAGTGGAACAATACGAAATTCTGGGGATAAGGGATGGCATTGGTATCTTAGACTGATACAGACAGGAATGAAGAGTAGGATGGGATTTGTTCTATACATCAAGGCAGATGGTGGTGATGAGGCTATAAGTGCCAGAGGACAAAAAGGTGAGCCCATCCACGAATATACAGGATTCCTGGAGCTCTTAAAACCATAAGACATGAACTTTACATACTAGTACATGTATGTAATTAATTTATATCTCTGGGTTATCTGTAGAGCAACAGTTAATTGATTTTATAGTGTTTTCCTTTTTTTCTTTCATCTTTATCTTTCAAAAAATATATTTCAACTTGACAGTCTGGCAGTAAGATTTTTATATCTGACTCTAGAATCCTTTTTCCTCTCATACTCATGTTTCCACTTATAAAAATGTATTTCATCATTTTACACCATGACCATTTTTTAGAATGCAAAAGACAACAATGACTGGCTAGTAGCTACCAAAAAATTTTTCTTTGTAAAAAAATTTTTTTTTAATCATTGGAGTGTGGTGGCTTAATATGCTTGGAGTAAAGACAGGCCTGATTTGAATCCAGGTTGGGACACACACCATCTCTGTGACCTTGGATGATTTTCCTTCAGTTCTCTAATCTGTAAAATGGGACAAAGGGAATGCTGAATGAGGCAATGATTATAAAGCACAGAGACTGTGCTTGGTACATATTAAGCATAATAACTATCTTATAATAAATCAGTTTAGTTCATTCACTCAGTCGTGTCTGACGCGTTGCAACCCCATGGACTGCAGCATGTCAGGCTTCCCTGTCCATCACCAATTCCTGGAGCTTACTCAAACTCACATCCATCATGTTGGCAATGCCATCCAACCACTTCATCCTCTGTCATTCCCTTCTCCTCCTGCCTTCAATCTTTCCCAGCATCAGGGTTTTTTCCAAAGAGTCCATTCTTCGCATCAGGTGGTCAAACTATTGGCGTTTCAGCATCAGTCCTTCCAATGAATATTCAGGACTGATTTCCTTTAGGATGGACTGGTTGGATCTCCTTGCAGTCCAAGGGACTCTCAAGAGTCTTCTCCAACACTACAGTTCAAAAGCATCAATTCTTTGGTGCTCAGCTTTCTTTATAGTCCAGCTCTCACATCCATACATGACTACTAGAAAAACCATAGCTTTGACTCGAAGGACCTTTGTTGGTAATGTCTCTGCTTTTTAATATGCTGTCTAGGTTGATCATAACTTTCCTTCCAAAGAGTCAAGCATCTTTTAATTTCATGGCTTAGAATATATAAGTGTGTGTGTGTGTGTATATATATATATATACACACATATATATATAAAAAAAGTATATATAAGTACAGCTACATTTTAGTGTTCTTTTTACCATGGTTACTAATTGTATAGTATTTTGAACAGTGATGAACTACTAAAATCAAATTTTCCTTAACAACTAAAAGCTGTCAAACATTGTCATTAATTTAGTACACCTATATGACATGTATATTTTCAAAAATTTCAAGGGTATAAGTCACAACAAGATCAAGAGTTTTGCTCTGTTTGTGTATTGTGACACAATTTTGTGAACAAAATTAAAATTTAGTCTTTAGAACAGTGACCTTCCTTTAGTAGGCATGTAAAATAAATTTAAAATTTAATTGAAATGTATTTCTTTCAATATCATAAACTTTATCTAGAAAACAGCATTTTGGTTGAATTTCTGAGCACAAATGTAAAATAGAATGACTTGGGAAATAAAAGTAAAGGAAGAGAAATTCTACTGATCAAATGAAAAAACTTCCTAGTGTTTATAGGCACATTTTATGTAAAATACATTTAAAGTAACAAAAAAGCATAGTTTTAACTTGCACATTTCCTCTTTTAGAGTTTTAAAGCTCTCTCAAATTCTTTCTTAACTTCCAGTCACATTGCCAATTTGGTAGCTGCCTACACTATTGTTCTTTAGACATGCTGCTGTCACAAGATATATTTTATTAAATGCCACCAAGGTTTGGTGTTCTGTGAAATGATGATAATTAGCTGGGTTTCAAAGACAGGTAGAAACCTTCCACATGAAAATGATCCTCACCTCATTGAATATGCTTTTTAATTTATGTTCCATTAACTGGCTGACAATAACTCCTAGGCTAATGAACAGACCTGAATGTAATTCGGCATTTATTAAGTGGCCGGCATCCCTAGCCCATCTCTAGCCCATCTCGCTTCCATATAGGTGAGGGTAGAAATGGGAGAGGGAAAAAGAACAGAAAGCCAGTTACCTCCATCATCCACCTCTCATTTCCCTTGAACAGCACTTGCTTTAATTAACAGAGTTAAAGTCGTGCAGTCAAAGTCAGCTTATTGGATTTTTTAAGCACAGCACCCAGAGACTGATTGTTCATTATAATGGCACTTATTAAACTCTCTTAACTACTTCACTTTTGGTAGCAAAGACTCAGCAGAAGACTAAATCAGGCGCAGCCCCAGTGAGCCAGGGAGAGCTCTTCACATCAGATGGAAAATCAGGTCAGGAAATGAACCTGATAAGACTTTGCCTGTAAATTTCTATTAAGATACTTCAGTTTTTTTTATTATGTTGTTTTAAAGCAGAAAGTCTCCTTATTTTTCACTTTACTAATTCAGATTTGTTTGGGAATAATTATTGTAACGTGTAGTATAGATAACAGAGGGTCTTGTGTTTTAGGCACTGCACTGTTATCAAATATTTTAATAGTTAGAATTAAAGTTTACTCAAGTATATGGAACCAGTTGCATTGTTTTTCCTCAAATACATGTTTTCTATTCTGGTACAGACCTTCATTTTCTGATTCTCCATTCTCTGTTTTTTCATTGGGGAAAGGACTGCTCAAAGTTTTGAATATATTTACAAATAATTATAGAGTTCCACATCATTTTGCCTATCACACATTGGTAATATGATTGCACTACTAATTATGGAATTCAAAATCATACTTTCTGAAATTTTTTCTAGAGTTTGGAACATACTCTATTTTTTTTTTAATTTTTTTATTAGTTGGAGGCTAATTACTTCACAACATTTCAGTGGGTTTTGTCATACATTGATATGAATCAGCCATAGATTTACACTTATTCCCCATCCCGATCCCCCCTCCCACCTCCCTCTCCACCCGATTCCTCTGGGTCTTCCCAGTGCACCAGGCCCGAGCACTTGTCTCATGCATCCCACCTGGGCTGGTGATCTGTTTCACCATAGATAGTATACATGCTATTCTTTTGAAACATCCCACCCTCACCTTCTCCCACAGAGTTCAAAAGTCTGTTCTGTATTTCTGTGTCTCTTTTTCTGTTTTGCATATAGCCACTATGGAAAATAGTGTGGAGATTCCTTAAAAAACTGGAAATAGAACTGCCATATGGCCCAGCAATCCCACTTCTGGGCATACACACTGAGGAAACCAGATCTGAAAGAGACACGTGTACCCCAATGTTCATCGCAGCACTGTTTATAATAGCCAGGACATGGAAGCAACCTAGATGCCCATCAGCAGATGAATGGATAAGGAAGCTGTGGTACATATACACCATGGAATATTACTCAGCCGTGGAACATACTCTATTTTTCAAATATTGCTATGAAAACTGACCTACCATTTGATTAGATGAATTTTGGCAGTTTTCACTAATGAGGATCTGAATAAAGAAGATATAGAATAGTATATCTTGTTTTAAGCCTCTTCAGAATAATGAATGAAGCTTTCATTTATTCATTTTTACAAACTAAGTCATTGATTGCATTCTTGAGAATATGGCTTTATATTTATAATGGATCTTGTTTCTGGAAAACCTTTAAATTATGAAAGAAGAGTTTACATAAACTTTATCTGTTTAAAAGAAAAATATGCATGTGAAATAACTCAAATGATGTTAGAAGACATGACAAATCAGACAAAAGTCCCAATCTAGTATTTACCTGGATAACTCAATGTTCTGTTCCACACCCATTTCTTCATAAGTCAACCTGTATTTCCTGGATTTAGTCATGAGCCATTTTTACGTCCTTCCCATTTAAATGTTAAGGATAAGCGGAGTAGAAGAAAGGTCTGGAATCATGTGAAATGGAGAGGGTGGTTTTAAGACCTGCATGCAGAAGGTGGGAAGCTTAGGTCAGAATTAGCACACACTTGTGACTGACTCTAGAGCAAAAACATCAACTGGAGAGAATGTTTTTGGATACATTTGTATGCTGACAACTGCCAGTGTTTTGTCTCTAGACCAGGTTTCTCTACTAAGGCTCTTCTGTATCCAACAATCTGCTGGATGTGTCCATTTCTGTGTCCACACAAACATTTTATCTCAACATGTCCAGAAGTAAACTCTGAACTGTAGCCCCCTAAAAGCAACATCTCTTCTAATTTCTCCCACTTCAATAATGATACTAAATCTATTCAGTTGCTCAGAAAAGAAGATTGAGATATTTTTACAACTCCTAGGTATCTTACTGCTGACATTCATATGAAACTTTTATAAAATTTGATACCAAATATATCAATTTTATAAAAATTGATACCAAATTGAGACAGTTCTGTCCACTGCCACCACTTTAGTCTAAGCCATCATCATCTCTAGTCTGGACTACTGCTCCAAATCCAGATAGTAGAAACTAAGTGAAATAAGAATTGCAGTTGTTTGTTGTAAGCCACTCTCTTCTCCGAATACAAAAATAGATAAATGATTAATAAAATACAAAAAGAATGTAAAAGATACTGTTGTTTAGTCACTAAGTCACGTCCAGCTCTCGTGATCCCATGGACTGCAGCCCACCAGGCTGCTCCTATTCCCAGGCAAGAATACTGGAGTGGGCTGCCATTTCCTTCTCCAGGGATCTTCTCTGACCCAGGGATCAAACCTGCATCTCCTGCTTTGGTGGGCAGATTCTTTACCAGCTGAGCCACAAGGGAAGCTGGAGTGGGTAGCCTATCCCTTTCTCCAGAGGATCTCCCCAACCCAGGAATCAAACTGGGGTCTCCTGCATTGCAGGAGGATTCTTTACCAACTGAGCTATGAGGGAAGTTGGTAAAAAATATGGATGGGGATAAAAATTATCCAAAAAATTTCTATGCATCAAAAGGCAAAAGAAACACCAAGTGTGAGTGAAGCTTAAGCCATATACATACTGGCCTCTGCTCTCAGAGTCAGGTGGAGGAAATTAGGAGTTCAGTCCATGGGACAACAGAAACTATGTAATCCATGTGAGACTGTCAGCAGAGGTAAGCTCAGTGTTTGAAAGCAGGGACAGTAACAGGACCCTCACTCGCATTAGAGCCAGAGATGCTGATGCAGACCACTTTCCACACCTACAGATAGCTTAGAGCTGCATACTGGGATTCCTATAGCAGCCACTAGAAATATGAATCCAAAGTAAAGCTAGAAATAAAAAAAGAACAAGTAGGATAAATAAGAAGTCAGAAGTTACATGGAATGAAAATGGACTTAATGCTATGATTAAAAAATATAGTACATAAGAATGAATTTTTAAAAATATGTGAACTACTTCCTGTCAATATGAGTTATATCTAGGAATACAAGTGAAGTTCCCAAGGTGAACCTGATAAAGATATTTCCAAACAACTATAGCAGACATCACATTTAATGGTAAAATATTACCTTCCTCCAGGCATTAGTAACAGACAAGTGTGTTTGCAGTCCACATTCCAACATTAATTTCAGCTAAGACAGAACAAAACAACAAAATAAAAGGTGTAAGGATTGGAAAGAAAGAAGTGAAACTTCTACCAGTACAGAGGACATGAATGCATACACAGAAAAATAAAATAAAAGCAAAATATCTAGAGAAAACCTATTGGAACCAGCAAATTAATTTAGCAAGCTTACTGAATATAAGGTCAATATGCAAATATGCATTTTGTTACCATATACTAGCTATAAGTTATTAGATCAGTCTAAATTATGAGACAACTGAAACATCACAGGTAATATCAAATTCCTAAGAAAATATTAATTAAAAGACTATGTTAAGGATGCCAGTTTCCCTGAATTGATTAATAGAATCAAAGCAATTTTAATTATGGCCCTGCTTTCTGTGGAAATTGTTAAGCTGATTCTAAAACGTACATGAAAATGCAAAGGCCCATAAATAGTCACATTAATACTGAAGTAAAGAACAAATTTGGAGAACATGCATAACCAGATAACAATATATATTACTATAAATTAAAAAATTTAAGTAGTGAGATATTGATGCAAAAATAGACAAATGAAGTAAATTAGAGATCCCAGAAACAGATCTATTTATCTATAAATCTGAAAGATTATGTACCTATAATGGAATATTTATTGATGGAAATAAATGAACAACTATACATAAAATATTGATCAAAAGAAGCAATACATAAAAATATATCAAGTATGATGCTTTAAATAATGTACAACAAAAGTTTTTTTTTAATTATGTAGGGATACACAAAAAGATTTTATATATATACTTTTTTTTCAAAAACAGGGATATAATTAGTACAACAGCCAGTGGTTACCTCTATAAAGATAGAGGGTTGTGATAAGAAGTATATTGTCTTGAAAAGGACACAAAAATTATTGAAGGGAAAGATACGCTTCTTTGCTTTAAAACTAATTTTTCTATTAACAGTAAAACGGCAGTGGGACTAAGTATTGAGATGCTTGTAACTGAAAATAATTTATTTCCAAAAATATAAAGTACTTCCATGAATCAATTACAAGAATATAGACAATCCAATTAAAACTCAAAGGACTTGAACAAGAATTTGATAAAATAGGATTTGCAGATGGCTTTAAAATACAGGAAAAGAGGCTCAGCATCATTAGTCAGTAAAAGGAAATTAAATCCAGAATGAGATTAATATACATATGGAACAGTTTGACTAAAAATAAAAACTCTGTCCTTATTAAGTGTTGGTAAGAATGTAGGTCAACTGGAATTCTCATACATTCTAGATGGGCATGTAAACTGAAACTACTGCTTTGGAATAAGACTATCATTTTCCACTAACATTGAATATGAACCTTATGATCAAGCAGTTCCACTGCTCAATGTATGCACTTCAGACATGTGACATATACACCAAAAACCATGTAGACCAATATTCATACTACTATTAATTGTAATAGCATCAGACAAGAAACTATGTTAATAGCTTTTAAGTAACAGAACAGTAAATTGCAAAGATAGAACATGATACAGCAAGAACAATGAACCAGCTATAGCTACGTGCAACGTCAAAGATGGATCTTATAGAAGTAATTATGAACAAAGGAAAACATGAAAGCATACATATCAACATTCAGGAATATAAAATTTTAAAGGACAAAATCTCATTATAGTATTTAAAGATAAATGCTTAGGTAGCAAATAAAAATGCAATAAAATGATTAAATCAAGATAGCACTTACCTTTGGATAAAATGGGTAGAGAATGGAAGAGATACTGATTGTACAGGGATGGGAAGACATCAAAAGGAACTTTGCTCAGTATTCTGTAATAATCTAAATGGGAAAAGAATTTGAAGAAGAATAGATATTCAGCATATGTATAACTGAATCACTTTGCTATACACCTGGAACTAACACAACATTGTTAATCAACTATACTCAAATACAAGGACAGGGAAGCCTGGTGTGCTGCAGGCCCTGTGATCGCAAACAGCTGGATATAACTTAGTGACTGAACAACAATGCTCAAATATAAAATACATTTAAATAACTCATCTCCACATTGCTGTTTCTTATCCTTGGTTTGTTTATACAGGTATTACGATAAGTCATTAAGTTCCTCATTTTATGTAATTCTATAAATTTATATGTGCTGTGCTTAGTCGCTCAGTCGAGTGTGACTCTTTGTGACACATGGACTGTAGCCTGCCAGGATCCTCTGTCCATGGGGATTTCTCCAGGCAAGAAAACCGGAGTGGTTTGCCGTGCCCTTCTCCAGGGCAACTTCCAACTCAGGGATCGAACCCAGGTCTCCTCCTTTTCAGGTGGATTCTTTACCATCTGAGCCGCAATACTATGCTTCAAATTAAAAAATATTAAATTTCAGTGTCCCTCTCTGGAAAGAGCTAATTGGAACAGCGTGCCTGTGTGCTAAGTCACTTCAGTCATTGTTTCGGTCGTGTCCGACTCTCTGCGACCCCATGGACTGTAGCCCGCCGGGCTCTTCTGTCCGTGGGATTCTCCAGGCAAGAAGACTGGATTGAGCCACATCTCCTGAGGCTCCTGCATTGCAGGCGGATTCTTTACTGCAGAGCCACCAGGCATTTGGAAAAGACCAAGCCCCATATTCACACTCTAGTGGTCAAAGTGAGGGGTGAGAGTTTCTAACCGTTGCTGACACAATGGGAGTTTCTTATTACAAGGGGTCTTTATATGCTACATCATTGGCAAAGAAATGGATCACCATCAAAAACATCAGTGTTTAAAATGTAACAGACAAAAGTAGGATACAAATATAATTTTTTTAATATATTCGTGTATATATAGATGTATCTGCTTAGTAACAAGGGAATATATATTTTCCAACACAGCATGGGGAAAGTTTTTGATAAACTCTGCTCATATTGGCTGAGAGAGAACTACCAATTGAACTACCCACTAGGCTCACCTTTGTTTTGGGTTCTTTACCACTATTGCCACCTTGGAAGCCTTCCTTTTGGTTAGTACCTTTTAATTAATTTTCTTGAGACATAGACACTAAAAACCATTTGTCTTCCTGGCAATAAACTTTATGACATTCGTATCATTTTAATTTGAAATTCTTCCTTTCAGAAATATTCTGGTAAGATGTTAGAAGTGAAATACTACTGGGGGGAAGATCATGAAACATGGAGGATGTTTTCTTATTAATAATTATCCTTTCTGTAACTGTCTAAGCTTGAAAATCTTCAAAAGCCATATGAATGGGAGTAAACAATTTTAACATGTAAAAATGGGCAAGATTTAATGATGAAGTAGATATAGCTTATAGCAGTGTTTCTGGCAGTTATTTTCAAATCAGCAAAAGCATATGAACTTGAAAATAATTAGTTCACAAGTGCTCAAAAACTATCATTTCCAACATGAATTCTGGGCCAAAGGTTCACTGAGTTTTGAAACATGCTACATGAAATTGAATTCTGGAGTTGGGTTTTGGGTGGGGCAGGGGGAGGAGAATCAGAGGTAACTTATATCCACGGTAGTGATGATTTTTGGAGTTACATGATGGCTTATAAGATTACAGAACATGTAAAATCTATTTAGTGCCTTTTGATATCTGGAAATCATGACGGTCACTGGAAGGAAACACATGAAGCTAGAAACTATTCTTTACCTGATACTTACTCAAATAAAAGAGAACTGAGTAAAAGCTTCTCTTTTACTCATGCTCATTTATTTTTTTTTTAATTTATTTGGTTGCATTGGGTTCTTAGTTGTAGCATGTGGGATATAGTACCCTGACAAGGGATCGAACCCAGGCCCCTTGCATTGGGAGCTTAGCCACAGGACCACGAGGGAAGTGCTCATTAAATGTTCATTTAAATAGTTAATTCTTTTCCTTAGAGCCTGATCTATGTTCACTTTTAAACAAACTGGACTCCCCACTTCTTATATTTATAGGGAGAGTTATCTCCTATGCCAGGTCCACATGAGAATGTTGCCAGAAATGACACAGTCACGTTCAAGAGCCCATAAGGAAGCAGAAGGAAGTGGAGCCTTTCCAGAATTTTCATTATGGTAGTCAATCACTCACAAATGAATGCCCAAAGTGATTGTGTTTAATGGTATGGATTAAAGACCAGGCTGCATGGTGTGTGAGCTCTATATGCTTGTACAAAGCACTGCCTAAACTCACTGAGCCCAAACCTCACAAATTCAATATCTACCAATAAAAAATAATACAAATGACCATTTCTTATTAAACTCTACAAAACTCCTGAGAGGATCACGCTTTATTTTTCCTTCCTTTTAAAATATGTGCTAAATAGGAGCATTGTGCCCAAAATATTTACTCAGTTGTTCATAATTACAAATACTTTCATACATATTGTAGCTTTAGATTTATTCTCAAATAATGCTGGCTAGAAAGACAACCATATCTTATATACAGTGTATGGAAGAAGAGACAAGGAATTTTGAAAATGTAAAAAGATCTTAATAAAAAGCTTGGCCATGTGCAAAAGAGCAGATTGAGAATATCTGTTTGTGTCTACCCTTGTTAAATCCTTATAAAATGAAAAGAAAGAAAGATAACAGTCTTCTGTAGAAAGTTAGTCTATAGTAGTATGAAGAATGAGAGAGAAGGGACCTTCAGCAGTCAAAAGATTTCAAATTATTTCTAGAAGAAATAAAGTATATACTGGAGGAATTATATAGCCTAAAACACAAAGGAGAACTTTTTTAATGGACTTGGGAGCCATTCATTCTGGTGATAGAAAAATGAGTCTCTAAATGCAAAGCTATCAAGTTTGCAGAGAAGAATTGGTAATTGGGTATAAATTAAAAAAGTAACTGAATAATAATAATATATATATATATATATATATATTTTAAAACAGGATAACTGCTTAAATAACACTCCTGCCTCTTCTAGAATTTTGAGTTGGCAGCAGAATGTTTATCCTCGGGCCAAAACATGAGAAATACTCCCTAAAGAGGTGGAGAAGAGCTGCCTTGGAAGAACTAAACCGCTGTTGTGGATCTTGTCACAGAATACTGCTCTCCTTAATTATAGTGTGAGTGTCATTTAGAAGTAGTCTTATTTCCAAATCCTCACTTAGATACCCTCAGGGAACTGTGGCCATCACACTCAAGAGACCCATTGGACAAACAGGTATGAACCAGCAGTAAGTCCCAACAAACACATTAAGTATGCTATTGTTTTTAATAGGAACCTGATTTTATTTTAAAATAAAAATGAAATAAAAAAGGATAAAAGGTGGGAAACAAGAGCCATTAAGCCTAAAAGATCTGATCACGTGGAGACTATAAAGGAACATAAAATTTGTATTTTAAGAAAATTTAAAAGAGGTTGAATACATTTTATGTGAATAAGTAGCTCATAGAATTCTACATATAGAAACAAAGGAATAAACGGTGAGGGTGTGTCCTCTCACCACAAATAACAAAAACACTAAATGAAATATACAAAATGACAAAGTTCAGTCTCTGGACATCAGGTGAAACAGAACCTGCAAGAACAGAAGCAGGGAGAATTCAGACTGCCTGAGCTTTCTACTTGAAGATAATTTCTCAACGAAGGCATAGGCAGGCTGTGCCAAGCAAAGGATGGTGGTCTTACTGAGTTGAGACAAAGCCCAAACTTCAGGATGGATAGAAGGCTAGAATTTGAAGATCAGGGTAGCAGAGGAAATGGAGATAACATAGAGAAAGAACTACAAAACTCAGAACAGTCATACTGAATCTTTATCTGAATATTTACTGTGCATTCACAGGGAAAAACTCTACAAGGCAAGATTGAAAAGCACAGGCAGAAGTTGTAATCTAGTGCAGTTGGCATTAAGATACATCTGTATCAATAGATATAGGCATACATTCAATATCTATGTTCAATATCATTGTTCAATATCTATATATAATATTGCCCTATGCTAGCTGCTTTATATATGGGTGTGTGCATATATGTAGAGTTCTGTAACCAATCTTGTTATACATTTAGAATTCCACATTGGAATATTTACTTTTCAGGACTTGGCTGAATGAAGCCAACTTAAATTTAATGAAGAATATTAAAAATTACAATAAATATACCATCAAATACTCAAATACCTGATGCTATAGAGAGAAAATGTTCCTGTGGTTTATGGCATATTTCATTTTTCTTCCAATTGGTTTTAGATTGTATAACCAGAGTGTTGAATATAGGTTTGCTGATCACTGAAACAGATAAATTCCAGTGGAGACTGTTTTGTATCGATGCTTTTACAACCCTTTTTTCCCTTCCTATTTCGTAGTCGGGCATTTCCCCTTGAGCCATATTACAGCCATCAACGGTTTCCACGAGGCTCTTAATGTTATAGTCACATAAGAACGAGAAATCAAGCAGAAGAGTGGGAAGCAGGAATGCAGAAGCTGTTATTTAACTCTTCCATTGTTCAATTTCAAGAGCATTTTCTGAGTAAATAACATGTTTTTTGCTTCCATTACCGAACACTTGAGAGTGACTGATGACTTAACAAGCTGGTTTGTGTTCAGCAGCCCACCAAGCGAAATGCACTGTGCTCTGCAGTGATTGGTCTAGAGGGGTTGAATTCATCTGACTTGACAATAGTTGGTGACCAGTCATCCTATAAGTTTTCTCCATGGCATTTCTTGTCTAACTTCTTATCTCTAAACTGCTTTCTATCTTGTTTGCCCATGCACAGCCAGCTATTCTGAATCAGTCGCCGAAGGCAGCTGTAATAAAGAACCACTAACTGGGAATGCTAAAAACAGAAGTTAATATCTTACAGTTCTGGAGGCTAGAAGTTGAGAATAAGGTATCATTGCGGCTGTTTCTTCTGAAGGGTCTAGGGTGGAAGCTGGCCCATGGTTTCTCTTAGGTTCTGACGTTGCCAGCAATCTTTTTTTTTTTTTTTTTTGCCAGCAGTCTTTGACACTCCTTGGCTTCTAGATGCATCACTCTAGTCTCTGCCTCCATTATCACATGAGCATCCTCTCCCTGTGTTCGCTGTCTTTATGTCTCTCCTCTTCTAAGAGCATCAGTCATATTGGGTGAAAAGCCCACCATAATGTGTATGAAATAACATTAGCAACAACCCTATTTCCAAATAAGCTCATGTTCTGAGGTAGTGGGAGTTAGAACTCTAAAACATGCCCAGGAGGAACATAGCTGATAACCTCCAACCGAGACAGTTGAATTATTAAAACATTTTCTATCGTGTAATAAACTAAGAGGCTGTCAACTGTAGCAAACCTAGTATAGTCATGTTCAGCATTTCCCATAGAATCAGCCTCAAACTTGTCAAATGGATCGATGCTAAATAAATAAATAAAGAAGGGAAGAAAAGAACTCTTTGCTTGTGAGTCATGTGAACATGTTTTTATTTGGGGCATAATTAACATTTAAATAATTCCGTTTACTCTGGTGTTTTAATCAGAATGGTGGTTTTCGTATCCAGCAAAAATACCTCTTTTGGGATGAGACACCTCATTTCAGAAAGACATTGAAAACGTAGATTTATCATAAAAGGTTTACTATATCAGTCCTCATCCTTTTCAAGTTTTTATTGCTAAGCAATTTATTTTCTTGACGTGCCCACAGAAGAAGCTATAATATGTCACCCAGGCAACCAGCCATTTACATAGCGAGATTATTAAAATAAACCTAGGATTTAGCCCATATTTTAAAAACTGGGTTTAAATTACCCTGCAGATCAATATAATCTCATGAATAGTAGATAGGTAAAATCATAGGAAAAAAGACCTATCTGCCTATTCTGGCTTGAAATTCTTGGGGCTGAGGGTCCATTTATTTGGCAAATGGAAATGAAGCTAAAATGCTTTAGCTACTCAACTCTGATATTATCAAGATGAACTCCAAATTTATCCTGTATAAAAAAAAATAGGCCTAGATTATCATTTGATCTATATAATATCATGTATTATAGGTTATTCTTCCTGCAGTGATCTGCCTGCCTGCTTACTCTTGCCTGAAATCTCTAAGTGGGGACAAGATTGGAGACTTTTATTACACTGTTGGAGATGAGGCAGACTTTCTGATAATGTTTCATGGACTGAAATTCACACTATGGTGTAAGTGATTTGCTTTAGATATTTTCTTGCAGCAGATTTGGGGAGAGGAAGATGCCTTGGGTAACAAGAAGAAATATAGTTCCTATGAGTGGGGGTGAGGAAGAAATCTCTAGTAATTATTCATACTTTCATCAAGAACCCTAGAGATCAGCAGCAACATAAATAGTTTCTTCATGCTTTGAGATTAATCTAGGGATTTGAATTATTTAGGTAATAGTACCACAGATATAGAGGTTGGGTCTGGATGCATATGGTTAAAATTAAACACTCAAAACTGGATTCATGATTTTTTTCCCCCTTTAAATCAGTTTCCCTTCTATTACTTCTTTTCAGAGAACAGCACAATCATTAATCCAGTTGCACAAGTCAGAAATCTAAGTGACATCCTTAACATTGAATTCTTCCTCACCACCTACATGTAATTGACCATCAGAAGCTGTTATTCTATAAATACCTCTTGAAAGTATGTACTCCCCTCCCTCCACTATCATAACAACCACCATCCTAGTCTAAGCTACCATCATACATCAGTAACTTCCCATTCCAAGATGAAAACTACTCTGGAATCTCTCCAGTGCAATCTGTTTTTCTTATTGCATTTATATATTCACCCATTCATCTATTAATTTGTTCAATAAGTATATGGTAAATTATCTACTCAGGGTCAGGCATTGTTCTAGAGACTGGAAAATATGAGTGAATAAAATAAAACACCTGCTCTCATGAAGCGAAATGTTTTAGCGGCAGGAGATAAGCAATAAACTAAGATACAGGATTACATAAAGAAATAGTTATACAGACAAAGGAAAGGAACAGTAAGTGATATGAGGAAATCAGGGGAAAGATACAGAACATGTGGAGAAAAGCTTTTGTGATACAATAATCATGAAAAGTTTCTCTAATAAGGTGATTTTGAGCAGCTACCTAAAGAAACTGATGGAACAAGACTTATAAGACACTTGAGGAGACTTCCAGAGAGAGGAAAGAATACATGCAAAAGCAATGAATATGCTTATTATGTTGAAGATCAACAAGAAAGTAGTGTGCTGGAAGAGAGTTACTGGTGAGACATTAAATCAGAGTGGGAATGGTGGCAGAGGATAGAAGATCAGGGCTTTCTAGACCACATTACAATCATAGGAATTCATTTTAAGTGAGATGGCAATTCTTTAAAGAAATTTGATCAGAAAAGTTACTTAACGTCTTTAAATTTTTTAAGGTTATTCTGGCTGCTGTGTGGCACAGACTTTGTGGAGGATATTAACAGTGAAAGAAGAGAACTAGTTATGGATCTACTCAGGTAGCAGGAAAAAAAAAGGACGATTGCAAAATTAGAAAGGTCATGACTTGAGAAGCCAAGGGAAACAGACATTTAATTTATCTTGAAGATGAAGCAGACAAGATGTCTTTATATATACATCTCTTAGGGAAATGTAGGGATCAGAAATAATTACCAAGGATCTGGACTCGACAACTGGGAAGAGGACACTACCGGTCATTCAGTTGTTCTTGCTGTTTGTTTCTAGAGGTGGTGGTGGTGGAGAAGGAAAAAAACAAAAAGCAAAACAAGAGATCTGTTTGGGTTTATGCTAAGTTTTAAGTACCAATGAGTCTGTCTTGAGAACTATTCAAGTGGCTGATTGGAAGTCTGGGGTTTGGAACTGAAGATAATACATGGTCAAACTACAGATTGTATCATGAGATTGCAGAGGATACCCTTGAGAAGAAATGTATAAAAAAAGAATATAGTCCTGAGGTTTGAGCCTTTGGCACTACAGTATTTGGAGATCAGGATGTTGAGAAGAAACTAACAAGAGAACTAAGAAGAAACCACTAATGAAATAGGAGGGAAATTAAGAGTGGGGTGATCTCTGTTAGGTTGAAATGGGATTGTAGTACCTTTCTGCCCAAAGTACCCACTGGCTTTCAGCTTCCCATTCTCTCTATATATGCTTTTGTAGGGCTAAATACTACAAACTATATATCAGACTCTCCAGACTATTGGGGAGTTTTCTGGATTCTTCTAATGCACTGAAAGGAGAATAGAAGGTGATAGAAAGGGGGGTATTTTATTCTAACTATGGGGGCAGTTAAGACTGCGGCTGTAGTATTGGCAGGGAAATTGGGTACAGTGGTACATAACAGATGACTCAGTGGAAGTCTCAGGAAATTCAGTAGTAGGAAAAGTTTCTATATTCTTACTCAGTAATAATAGTATGTTTCTAAAGAATAGCAAGGAGAGAAAAGGAAACCTTCCTCAGTGATCAGTGCAAAGAAATAGAGGGAAAAAAAGAATGGGAAAGACTAGAGATCTCTTCAAGAAAATTAGAGATAACAAGGGAACATTTTATGCAAAGATGGGCACAATAAAGGACAGAAATGGTATGGATCTAACAGAAGCAGAAGATATTAAGGAGAGGTGGCAAGAATACAGAGAAGAACTGTACAAAAAATATCTTCATGATCCTGATAATCACGATGGTGTGATCACTCACCTAGAGCCAAACATTCTGGAATGCGAAATCAACTGGGCCTTAGGAAGCATCACTATGAACAAAGCTAGTGGAGGTGATGGAATTCCAGTTGAGTTACTTCAAATCCTGAAAGATGATGCTGTGGTAGTGCTGCACTCAATATGCCAGCAAATTTGGAAAACAGTGGCCACAGGACTGGAAAAGGTCAGTTTTCATTACAATCCCAAAGAAAGGCAATGCCAAAGAATGCTCAAACTATCACACAATTGCACTCATCTCACATGCTAGTAAAGTAATGCTCAAAATTCTCCAAGCCAGGCTTCAATAGTACATGAACCGTGAACTTCCAGATGTTCAAGCTGGTTTAAAAAAGACAGAGGAACCAGAGATCAAATTGCCAACATCTGCTGGATCATTGAAAAAGTGAGAGAGTTCCAGGAAAACATCTACTTCTGCTTCATTGACTATGCCAAAGCCTTTGACTGTGTGGCTCACAACAAACTGGAAAATTCTGAAAGAGATGGGAATACCAGCCCACCTGACCTGCCTCTTGAGAAACCTGTATGCAGATCAGGAGGCAACAGTTTGAACTGGACATGGAACAACAGACTGGTTCCAAATAGGAAAAGGAGTACATCAATGCTGTATATTGTCACCCTGCTTATTTAACTTATATGCAGTACTCTGCACATCATGAGAAACGCTGGGCTGGATGATGCACAAACTGGAATTAAGATTGCCGGGAGAAATATCAATAACCTCAGATATGCAGATGACACCACACTTATGGCAGAAAGTGAAGGAGAACTAAAGAGCCTCTTGATGAAAGTGAAAGAGGAGAGTGAAAAAGTTGGCTTAAAGCTCAACATTCATAAAACTAAGATCATGGCATCTGGTCCCATCACCTCATGGCAAATAGATGGGAAAACAGTGGCAGACTTTACTTTTGGGGGCTCAAAAATCACTGCAGATGGTGACTGCAGCATTGAAATTAAAAGATGCTTACTCCTTAGGAGGAAAGTTATGACCAACCTAGACAGCATATTAAAAAGCAGAGACATTACTTTGCCAGCAAAGGTCCGTCTAGTCAAGGCTATGGTTTTTCCAGTAGTCATGTATGGATGTGAGAGTTGGACTATAAAAAAAGCTGAGCACTGAAGAATTGATGCTTTTGAACTGTGGTGTTGGAGAAGGCTCTTGAGAGTCCCTTGGACTGCAAGGAGATCGAAGTAGTCCATCCTAAAGGAGATCAGTCTGGGTGTTCATTGGATGGATTGATGTTGAAGCTGAAACTGCAATACTTTGGCCACCTGATGCAAAAAGCTGACTCATTTGAAAAACCCTGATGCTGTGAAAGATTGAGGGCAGGAGGAGAAGGGGATGATAGAAGATGAGAGGTTGGATGGCATCACAGACTCAATGGACATGAGTTTGTGTAAACTCTAGGAGTTGGTAATTGACAGGCATGCCTGGCGTGTTGCGGTTCATGGGGTCGCAAAGAGTCGGACACAACTGACCAACTGAACTGAAATGAAATGAAGTAGCATCACCAGTGGTAATTTTTCTAAAACTTTCCCCTCATGGTTTCATTTAAAAACAGTCACAGCTCCTTGGTCTTCAGTCAAAAATATCCTCCCATTTGTTACTGCAACTCCTCCTGCACCTTTCTAATCATTGCCTGCATTTATTCCCATTCTGCTTGAACTATGTAGAGTGATTTACCCTTTCCTGACAGAACCATGACCAGTATAGGACTTGGTCTGAGATGTCTCTCAAAGGTGGAAATCTAGGGTTCAATATCAAACTTGACTGTGCTTAAATACCATGGTCACTTCATTGCCAGTGTAAATGGAATGCTAATATTCCATGGGTAATGGTTTATGGTATGACTTCAAGATTAGGCATTTCAAAAATACAAGATTACACAATTCGAGCTCTGGGAAATAGGTATGTAGATCAGCCTGCTATAATGAGTACCATGTGAGGGTATTCACATCCAATACTCGTTTTCTTCTGAGGGCACATACAGAGAGAGTTCAGTAATTGGGGGGGAAAGATATCAAATCAATTTTGTGGACATCTTTTCAGTCACCTGGGGCTTGTTCACTGAGTTTATATATCAATTGTCCAGAGTATCGGGTATAGAGATAATGCATAAACTTGACCTCATCAAGGATGAGCTGGATAACAGTATAGCCATGGTAATATTAATTGCCCTATCTAAAATTCTTTAGTAGTTTTCCATTGCTCTTAGGATAAAGACAAAAGTAATATTGATTTAAAATTTCTATGTAATGTAGCCATGTATCAGTCAGGAGAATCAAGGTAATCCTGCAGTAATAAATATCCCAGTCTCCTCTCAGTCTCAAGTTATTTTTTAAAAATGGTTTCTTTCTCCATCATGCTAATGTCTATTGTGGGCTGACTGAAGCTTCACATAATCCTGTTTTTATTTTTTATTTTTTGGAAGAACCCAGACTGAGGGATCAAAAATCATGTGAAGTTGTGCTGCTTGCTTCAAAGGGAGGGTATGGTGAATCTGTTTCATTTCATTAGCCAGTTTACATCACATGCAGGGTCAGACCTAACTTCATGAAGTGAAGAAATATCACACAATGATGAGGAAAACTGGAAATATTTGATGGACAAGACTGTTACTGCAGTCCACTGTTCAAATCAAATATTCAGTTCATTCTCTTTCCTACATCTGTATCATCCTTCTTCACCAGAAAAGACAGACCAAGTCCCATATAATCTCTGCATCCAGCTTAACTCCCAGTGTCTTTGACTACTGCCCAGTCTTCTCCAATTGTGTTTGGACATGGGTCCTTTTGGTCCAAAGACCTATGAACTGAAATATAAGTTATTTGACACACACATACCCAAAATGCAATGGCAAGACTAGGACAGGATAATCACAGTAAACAGTCCCATTCAGAAGGCAGAAGAATGTGAGTGATACACAGATCCCTGGTTCATAGCAGTTCTGAAATCTGCTGGGCAGATAGTGCAAGGACATTTACCCTGGCGATAGAAATGATTAAACACTAATGCTGTTAATTGAGAAAAACTGCCCAGTGTATAATTCATTGTCCTTGACTCTGCCTCTAGGAGCTCTCTATTATTCCATTGAGCTTCACATCTGAATAAATTAAAATATAAGCTTACCCTGGCCACTGAATTATTTTCTAGCCTGCTTCCTTTCCATAAAAACAGGACCAACAGTAATTGGTTGTTTATTGTAGTTGCTTTTGTTTATTGTAGTTGTTGTTGCTGGTGGTGGTGTCCAGACTCTGGCAGTCCAACTCAAAAGTTTTGTCTCTGACTCCAGTAAATTCCATGATTCTTTTATCAACAAGCCTCTTATCTTAAAAACCTTTTTTCCCATCTCTCTCCCCTCTCCCTTTTCTCTTCCTCCTCTACCTCTTCCTCCCCTTCCTTGCCTCATCTTCCTCTTCTTTTCGTTGCCTCTTGCTCCCTCTCTCACACATACTCTTTTACTTCTAGTTAAAATTGTTTTGCAACTATGAGACTGTAATTTAGTTGGGAGAACAGCACACTCGGTTCCTTTTGTTTGAGCGACTTTTCTCCAACTGGAAGGATTTTCACACTCTCAGATGAATCTCTACTCAGAGGAATTGTAACCCATTTAGAAATTTTCACCCTGAGTGTAATGGCTTGATTTGCTCCTTGCCACCATGTTTCAAAGCATTTTTCAATATTTTCTTGTATTATTTTGATTTATGAAGCAGTTACCATATCTCATTTCAAGAAAGCAGAAAACTACAAAATCACACAAGTTAAGCTGGAGAACTGGGATATATTTCCACATTAATGATTGCCACCAGCCTCCACCTATTTCTTAAACCTAATTTCTTCCCTATATTCTGCCTATATTCTGTCATTTTCCACACTGGCCTCTCAGTTCCTCATCTACATCATCCTCTCACCTGATATAGGGACTTCTCCCAAACTAAATAATCTTATTCCCCTTATTCATCAAGTTTACCCCTATCTCATGTTTAAGACCTCAGCTGTTATATTACTTACTCAGAGAAGCAAGCCTTCCTTTATTTGCATGATTCAGTCAACTATCTCCATCATAGATTCTTAGTCCTGGGTACTCTGTGTACCTCTATCTAGATTACTATGTGAGCAAGGGTTTTATATTTTCATCATTGTATCCATAGCACTGCCCTTTGCCTGAGACTTAATGGGTGCTAAATACTTTCTTAAGTGATGGATGCAGCAGAAAAAGATAAATTCTTTTTTTTCCCCCCATCACTTCTTATATTCAATTAAGAGTGCGTGCATGCTCAGTTGTGTCCAATTCTTTACAACCCCATGGACTGTAGCCCCCAGAGCCACCTGGGACACCTCAGTTATGAGTAGTCAAGCCCTTATCAATGTGTGATACTATTTCTCTCCCACCTGATTTCCCCTTCTTATTACCAATGTTATCACCTGGGTTCTTATAGCCTGTATCATTACATGACCTCAATATTTGCTGCCACATAGAAAGCATTGTGCACCTACAACCCAGCATCATGGCTCCATTCAAAGACCTCCAAGAGTAGTTAAAAATGAACTAAAAATACTATCTCTGAAAATCACCCCCCTATTGTATATTTTAATTTATCAGCATGAAAGTGTTAGTGGCTCATCATGTCTGACTCCTTTGTGACCCCATGGACTGTAGCCCACCAGGCTCCTCTGTCCAAGGAATTCTACAGGCAAGAATACTTGAGTGGGTTGCCATGTCCTTTTCCAGGGGATTTTCCCAACCCAGGGATTGAACCTGGCTCTCCCACAATGCAGACAGATTCTTTACAGTCTGAGCCAGCAGGGAAGCCCAACTTACCAGTGTGTAAGTGCCCCAACTTCTGATATCAGGAACACTCTGGATCTACCGTTCACTAGAGAAGTTGATCTGAAGCCTATGAAATTAGAATCCCAATCAACATTATCTCCAGAGCCCATAAGACCTCACCTGACAGTCACAGAATATTTGCATTTTCAGTTCCCCACTCAGGAGGCAATTGTCTTGCTCACACAACAGGAATGAAGGACTGCTCGTATTTCCCTGTGGTGGGTTAGCCTAAAGTAATCCAAAACAAGCTTTTTCTTTGTGAAGGCCTACATTACTTCTTAATTACTTGATTCCACCAAGAGGCTGCTGATTCTCCTCTCCCAGATAGATAGCTGTCTGAAGTCGGCCCCTGTGGTATGGAAGGCGGGTTTGAATGCCAAACACGGAACAGACTGAAAGAGCCCGAGACTGAGCGTGCAGATCACCTCCCCAGAATTCCCCGATGCAGAGCAATGATTCCACTGCTTTGTTAGTTATGCTACCAGAGTGCATCTCTAATGCCTCTTCTCTTCATTCACGAGTGTTTAAACATTTTAATGAATATGTTATTTACTGTAATAAAGTCAGAGTCTGCTGTTAAATTAATAGAGCAGTGTAACCAAGAATCCCTTAACAGCAATTTTTCCTTGCTCAGAATTACTGAATTCTCAACACAAGATTCCTGGCCATTTGAATCCTTTGCTGGTCTACAGATATTGCATAAACACTCTTTAGCTGCAAATAATAAAATCAGATTGAATTTAATGTGTATGTGTGTGTGTGCATGTGCATCTATGCATATTATGCATCAACATGGTCTTTAAAGTAGTGTCTTCTGGAGATAAAGAGCCTAGTTCAAACACCAGCTTTACTAGCTGGTTATCCTTAGGCAAGTCATATTCTCTATAAGCCATAGTTTTCTTATCTATAAAATGAGAACAATATGGAGTTTCCCTCCTTGGGTTGTTTGGGCTTCCCTGGCGGTTCAGTGGTAAATCCACTCGCCATGCAGGAGATGTGAGTTTGATCCCTGAGTCAGGAAGATCCCCTGGAGAAGGAAATGGCAACCCACTCCAGTATTCTTGCCTGGAAAATCCCATGGACAGAGGAGCCTAGCAGGCTGCAGTTCATGGGGTCTCAAAAGAGTCAGACACAACTTAGAGACGGAACAGCAGCAACAACACTGGGTTGTTCGGATAAAACAAGAGATTATGCGTGAAACATGATGCTTGACACACATTAAGGCTATAAATATTAGCCATTGACATTATCAAATGAAAGAGCTTATCATGGTCACCACTAACCTTTTAGAACTTTCTGAAAATTAGAAAAGCCCCTCTCTTCTTGCAACAGAAGCAAAATGGGTCAAATTGTAGCACTCTTGTGTGGAGTATGAACTGGATTTCTGCCCACAGACACCCTCTTAGCTGACAAGAGCACAACTTGTCTAACCAAGAGTACTGGCTCTGGAGTTACCTGCCTCCTTCCTCACTACCTCAGTCACACATCGCTTCTTTTCTACCTTCATTCATCATTTTTAAAATTTGAGGATGAGTAAGGTTTCACATGATCAATGGAAAATGATCTCTGAAAAGAATTTCTATTTCTTCTTTGGAGTAGGTCTCCTAAAGGAAAGGATTTTGTCTTTTTATCTCTGATTCCTTAGCACCTAGCTCAGAACTTATCCTGTAATGGAAACTCAATAAATGACTATTGAATGAGTGAATAAATTAATAACAAATAATTTTGCCACTTAATGACCTAAAATTCAAGCTAGGCTTAAACTGATAAATCCTATTAGTGAGAATTTCTCTCACTAACAATTTAAATATCTCTAATACCATGATAACACAAATATTTAACATAGTTCCAAAGAGTCATTCTATATCATAAAAATCGTAATAAGCACATGCGATTGGGAAAGAGGAACCAAATGATATGGAAAATTAAGTTCTTAACCAGACAGTGACCTCTAGATAGGAATTGATCCAAATTTAGCGAACTATTTCTAGCTTTAAGTTTCTTCAGAACAGTCTTGCTGTTTTTTAACCAGGCTCGGATTCATGACTACACAGCCAATCTAGGGTAATAAGAGGTACTGAAATGCCCAAACAATTGACTCCCTCTCCTGCTGCTGCTTCCCTGAATTAGCCAATTTTTTTAGTTCTAGTCTATAAAAACAAAGACAATTTTTTGAGTTCTAGTCTATAAAAACAAAGACATCTAGTCTATAAAAAACAAAAACAAAGACATTTTTCCTCCAAAGACATCCAAAGAATGTACTTCAGAATCTTCTCACATTCAGATAGTATGCCAAGAACCAAACACAAACACAGAGCCATAACACTGGTTCAGTCAATGAAACACAGCAGTGCAAAAATGCAGTCACATTACCTAAAATCTTGATACAAAGGCAGAGTTTGCAGCATGTCAAAGACAGCAAAATGTATTTCCATTAAGTCAGTTTCACAGCCTAAAAAGGAAAATCTAAATAGTTGAAGCAATCTTTTAAAATCATAACCTAATCAACAAAGCCTACCCTGACTGTTCTATTTAAAGTATAGTTTCTTTCCATATCTCCCTGCCTCCTGCATTTTATTGACTTTCCTAATATGGCTCTGAAATTTATTTTATCAATACAATTCATCCTTTCTGATAAATGTCATAACATTTAATGGCTTACTATGGCTGCTGTTACTTGTCTGTCTCCACCCAATGTGTATATGTGTGTGTTATCTCACTAGTGTATGCCAAGGATCTAGAACCCAACCAAGTGTGGATCAAGGCTCTCAATAAATACTTGCTGAATGAATGAATGTCATTTCTTTGATTGAAATATTTTCTACTACATATTCATTAAGTCCATTGATGAAGGCTATGCATCCCTCCTGTCTCTCTGTTTTATCTTTCTTCTTCTTGCCTACATCACTACAAACCTATGGACTCCTGTTACATGATGCATATGCTACATTCTTTCCTGTCTCACATGTTGTTCCCTCTCCCTGGAATACTCTCCTCTCTACTTCCTCCTTCTACCAGTCCCCTGTTCCCTTAATTTACCAAGTTCTTAATGGTGAATTATCTTTCTAAAAGTTATTTTTCTAGAGGGTCTTCCTTTATTATCCTAAGTAAGCGTCTCCCTACCCGACCCCAACATATATACACATCTTTATTTTTCTCCATCTTAGTAACAAACACAGATTTACAGATTTTTTCCCTCTCTGTTCCTCTGTTAGGTTCTGTGCCATGAGAATAAGAATTTCATATTTCCCTAGTGGTTTCCCAGACTCAGCACATAACAGACACTCCCCAAAGGTTGAATAAGTGAGTAGACAATTCCATTCTCTCAGAACAATGCTCTTTAGTTTCTTTTCCAAGGGATTAAAAAAAAGAATATAAAATACATGTCTTCAGTACTCTTGACCCTTTATTTTCAGGATTTAGACTTCTGACTCTAATTTTAAGTGAAAATTAATATGTTCATTCTTCATTAAGTTAGCATGGCCAGGCAGTGCTTTACCTACAGCTATTCACAAGTTTCCAGAGTCTAGGGTCATGATTGAAACTAATACAACATTTGGGCATCTTCTCCCTAATTTTTTTTGTGAATATGTTTGTGAGAGATTCGATTTATTGGAAATGATTTACACTAGTTAATCACTGATGTGTCCATACTCATACATTTTACTCTCATCTGAATCAATATGCAATTCAGACTAGCCCTAAATCCTCTCCACTTTTATTTCATATAAATTTATTACTCCTCAGTCAGTGCTGTAAAGTTTAATTAAAGCTAGTGACTGCTACTTGATTACTCTAATTACTTGACACATAGTTTGTGAGCATTTACAATGCTAAGTGCTAAGCAGGGATCAATTCCTCCTATTTTATATTAAACTATTTTTTTGACCACCATCCACAGAAAAGAAATTTTGCTGGTCCTTAGAGAGTATGTGATCTACAGTCTGTCTTCAGTGAGTGAAGGAATTAGACATGCCTAAACTCATAATTTAGTCATTGCGTTTGTTGTTTTGTTTGCTTACATGTTTGTTTCGGATAACTTAGAATACCCCCACAAATATATACTTATTAAAAGTGCACCATAAAACTGTGACTGTTTTTTTAAAAGTCATGACTCCACTACCCCCTCTTACTCATTTCCATCCTTGAACCTTGCTCTCATTATCTGCTGATCTGGACTTTCCTCCCAGGCCACTAACTCTTAAAAGCATCTCTTAAATCTCGCACCTCCCTGTAGATGGCCCTGATTATCACAAATTCCTTACGTGTCAACTCTTGGACTTCTGTAATATTTACATCTATTACTACTTCATTTTTGTTCATTCACATATTACCTAACATTACTTTCAGAAGTCTCATGAATGAGTATCTTGTTTTCATGGCAGGTAATCACCATGAAAAAAATACAATCATTTTCCTTAAAGGAATTTTTATAGTGTTAGGAAAAAAATATTTATTCTATATTTGAAATATAATATATCAATAACCTCAGATATGCAGACAACACCACCCTTATGGCAGAATGTGAAGAAGACCTAAAAGCCTCTTGATGAAAGTCAAAGAGGAGAACGGAAAAGTTGGCTTGAAGATCAACACTCAGAAAACTAAGATCATGACATCTGGTCCCATCACTTCATGGCAAATAGATGGGAAAACAGTGGAAACAGTGTCAGACTTTATTTTTGGGGCCTCCAAAACCACTGCAGATGGTGATTGCAGCCGTGAAATTAAAAGATGTTTTCTCCTTGGAAGGAAAGTTATGACCAACCTGGATAGCATATTTAAAAGCAGAGACATTACTTTGTCAGCAAAGGTCTGTCTAGTCAAGGCTATGGTTTTTCCAGTAGTCATGTATGGATGTGAGAGTTGGATGGTGAAGAAAGCTGAGAGCTGAAAAATTGATGCTTTTGAACTGTAGTGTTGGAGAAGACTCTTGAGAGTCCCTTGGACTGCAAGAAGATCCAACCAGTCCATCCTAAAGATCAGTCCTGGGTGTTCATTGGAAGGACTGATGCTGAAGCTGAAACTCCAATACTTTGGCTACATCATGTGAAGAGATGACTCATTGGAAAAGACCCTAATGCTGGGAAGGATTGGGGGCAGGAGAAGGGAATGACAGAGGATGAGATGGCTGGATGGCATCACTGACTCGATGGACATGGGTTTGGGTAGACTCCGGGAGTTGGTGATAGACAGGGAGGCCTGGTGTGCTGCGATTCATGAGGTTGCAAAGTCAGACATGACTGAGCGACTGAACTGAACTGAACTGAATACCTGTACATTTAATATTTAAAATGTATTTAAAATTTAAAATTGAGTTACTTTCTCTAATCCTAAACTTCTCCTTTTCCCCACCCCCATCATCGCCTTTATCCCCAGATGTGACTATTATAAAGCATTTGATAGCAGAATTTCTTTATTTTTTCCTGCTCTGAAACTTTTTAAGTCCTTCATCACTGAGGAAGCTCTATACTCATCCTCCGAAAAGAGAGGATCAAAGGCCCATATTGGGAAACACACTCACTGTGGTCTCCTCATTGTTTTCAGAGGGGACCCCGCCTCTCCTCAACTTAGGTTCTATCAGTGCAACCATATGTCTGAGCCTCATACTCATCAAACAAAGAATCTCAGGTACAGACTTTTGAGTTTGTTCCAAATTAAGACTTTCTGTCTGTCTGTCTGCAGGTACATTCAGTCCTAGAAATATAAGACACAAAGACACAGACAGACAGAAGAGGTGAAACTACATAACAGAGGAGAAAATCTTGAGATTTCTAGATCACTGGAAGGACTCTCTTTAAAAGAAAAGAGAGTCCCTTGACTTCATTGTCTTCACAAGTTTGCCTTTCAAGTCCTTAACTGTAAAGAAATATTAAAGAATTACAGTGGCAATAAAATCTTGACTTGAAGTTCATGCTTATAAAGTTTACCCACCTGGTACTTTAAATATTTTAAAGTTCTATTTATATGTCTTTATTTTTCCATTTTCCTACGAAGAACTCCTTCATACAAAGGTTTGAGTTTCTTTTAATTGGATAAATTTGACATGTAATATTGTGGAAACTTAAGTATATGTTATGTTAGTTTGATGCATTTATATGATATAGTTGCTATTGTAATGATATTTATCACAATACTTATAGCACAAGGCTACTATCTTTGTTAAATAAACTACACATTAAATCTCTATGGCTGTTTTAGCACTTGTTATTATATAAGTTTGTACCCTTAAACACCAGCAGTCTTATCCCTGCAACCACCCGCCCACCCCTGGTAACCACCATTTTACTTTTCTTTTTTTTTTTAACATGTTTGATATTTTTAAAAATATCTACATATAAGTAATATCATACTATACTTGTCTTTCTCTATCTAAGTTTATCTCACTTAGCATAATGTGCTCAAGGTCCATCCATGTTATTGCAAATGGCAGGATTTCCTCCTTTCTCATGGCTGAATAATAGTCCACTATGTATATATACTTTTTAACCTATCCATTCATTGATGGGCATCTGAGAACTATAAAAATATTTAGTATATTGTTTACAAGGATAGTTCAAGGAACTATCCTTGAAATTTTTCTTAAGAAGATTTTTATTATTATATTTCACCAAGAAAAGAGAATGGGCAATTTAGTAAATCTCTCCCAAACACAAGGGAAGAGCCTGTTGGGAGAACTGTGAGGAACTGTATTGTTTTCAGTGCCAACAGACTAGAGGAATTCTTCCAAAGGGTCATGATTAAAATGACAGATTTTTTAATACCCATTTAACTTGCTTCTTCCTGAACCCTTATTAAATTTACATTGAAGATAACTTTTTAAAAGTCACAGGACTAGAAAAAACACAATATTCATAAACTATGGAATCTAGGAGGTAGAGGAATGTGTGGTAACTGATTTTGTAAGCTGAGAGCCAAATCCTACACCTACATCTTTGGTGGCAAAAGCTGTCAAGCAAATCAGTTTTATTAAAGAATCCTCCAGAGAGTCAGCACCTAAGATACTCTTGAAATGGAGGGGAGAGCAGGTTGAGGGCTAACTTAAGAGCACTGAATGGAATCTGTCCTATTAGATTCCTGTCCCCACGCCACATCTTTGGGAAAGTGTTCTTCCCTCAGTTTTCTACTCTGACATATAAGGACTCTTGGAAGTTACTATTATGTCCTAATGAATTAGCAAAAGCAGCTGAAAAAATTATAAAAACAATTCTTCTTAACTCTACCAGAAATGAGGTCAGTGAGCAAAGAGCTGTGCCTCCAAATTGGAGAGAGAGAGAAATGTGAATAGAGAATCACCTAAGCAAATCCCAGAAGCAAAAACCTCCTGAGGACATGTGGGGTAGGAAAACTGAACTGTAACTGACAAATTCCTTGAAGCTTAGTATGCAAGTCTGAGAGTTAAAAACTACATGGGGGTCCAAAATATACAAGCAGCTCTTATCACTCAATACAAGAAAAAGAAACAACTCAATCAAAAAGTGGGAAAAAGACCTACAGACATTTCTCCAAAGAAGACATACAGATGGCTAACACATGAAAAGATGCTTAACATCTTTCATTATTAGAGAAATGTAAATAAAAACCATAATGAAATATCACCTCACACTGGTCAGAATGGCTATCATCAAAAGTCTACAAAAAATAAATGCTGAAGAGGGTGTGGAGAAAAAGGAATGCTCTTACACTGTTGGGAATATAAATTGATACAGCCACTATGGAAGACGGTATGGAGATTCCTTAAGAAACTAGGAGTCAAACCACCATATGACCCAGCAATCCCACTCCTAGGCATATACCCTGAGGAAACCAAAATTGAAAAAGACACATGTACCCAAATGTTCACTGCAACACTACTTACAATAGCTAGAACATGGAAGCAACTTGGATGTCCACTGGCAGATGAATGGATAAAGTTGAGGTACATATACACAATGGCATATAACTCAGCCATTAAAAGGAATGCATTTGAGTCAATTCTAGTGAGGTGGATGAATCTAGAGCCTATTACACAGAGTGAAGTAAGTCAGAGAGAGAAAGATAAATATAATATACTAACACATACATATGGAATCCAGAAATATGGTATTGATGAAATTATTTGCAAAGCAGGAATGGAGACACAGACACAGAGAACAGACTTATGGACATGGGGAGAGGGGAGGAGAGGGTGAGAGGCACAGATATGTAAAATAGATAGCCAACGGGGATTTGCTGTGTGGCTCAGGAAACTCAAACAGGGGCTCTGGATCAGCCTAGAGGGGCGGGGTGGGGAGGGAGACGGGAGGGAGGGGACATATGTATACCTATGGCTGATTCATGTTGATGTTTGACAGAAAACAACATAATTCTGTAAAGCAATTATCCTTAAATTAAAAAATTAAAATAAGAGACAAATCCATTGGTGGTGGTGGAAACTACAGGGGACCTGGTCATACGGGGAATCGTCACACCTTTGTAAGGTTTACCTCCTGGAGCTTGACCAGGTTCTCATACCTGCAGAAAAGTCGTCTCATGCTTCCAGCAGGAGAGGGAAAAACACCAAATGAAATACACCAAAGCATCCCCTCTTCTTACCAAGGTCTCCCCTTGAGGAAAACTACTTTATTAGTGACTAAACTATCTGGGTTTTTTCAGAGCCTCACCTAACTGGAGGAAGAACCTACACCCGTCTCTAGCCCACTCTAGACTTCCACAAGGGAAAAGGGAAATACCCAACTCTGTGCCACTTTGCCATAATATCTTAACTTGGGGAAAGGAGAGGGAGACAGAGAAGCATTGGTGAAGCTCACAGTCAAAAGGCACAAGCTTACTAAAAGTCTCTTTCTCTTTATATTTCCCTGTTGAAACCACAAAAACTAAAAAGTGGTGTAAGATAAAAATAGGAACAAAGAACAAAGGCAATGAATAAAAAGCAATGACAAATGTGGTAGGTATTAATCCCATTGTATCAATAATCATTTGATTGATTGATCAATAATCCCATTGTATCAATAATCATTTGATTATTGATCAATAATCAATCAAAACACCAACGGTCTAAATACACAAATTAAAAAACATTGTCAGACTTGGTCAAAAAACAAGGTCCAGCTATATATGATAAGAAACTCACTCAAAAAGATACATATAAGATCAAAAGTCAGAAGATGGAAAAATAAATACCATGCTAACACTAATCAAAAGAAAGTAGGAGTAGCTATATTAATTTCTGATAGAGCAGAAATTAAAAGCAAAGAAACAAACAAAAATAAATTCAGGGATAAAGAGGAGCATTCTATAATTATGACAGAGTAAATTCTCCAAGGAAACATAATACAATCCCTAATTTGCATGTGCCTAAAACAGAGCTCCAAAACGCATAGAAAAAATGATAAAGCTGCAGGGAGAAACAGATGAATCCATTATTATAGTTGGATATATCAGAGGGCATATATTTTAACTCATTCTACAAGGCCAGGACTACTCTAATACCAAAACCAGATGAAAACATTACAAGAAAATTATAGACCAGTATCTCTCATGAATATACATGCAAAAAGTCTCAAAAAATATGAGCAAGTCAATTCTGTGTGTAAAAAATTATGCCTTGACCAAAGAGGGATTTCTCCCAAGTATGCAATATGCAAGCCTGATTCCATATTCAAAAATCAATTAATGTAGTCCATCACATGAGCAGGCTAAAGAATAAAAATCTAGTTAATCATGTCAATAGATAGAGAGAAAGCATTTGACAAAATTCAACACTCAGGATAAAAACTCTCAGGAAACTATAAACAGAACTTCAACTTGATAAAGATTACAAAAACACCTGCAACTAACAGCGTTTTGAGAGAACAGCATCGAAACATGTATATTATCAAGGGTGAAACAGATCACCAGCCCAGGTTGGATGCCTGAGACAAGTGCTCAGGGCTGGTGCACTGGGAAGACCCAGAGGGATGGGGTGGGGAGGGAAGCGGGAGGGGGGATAGGGATGGGGAACACATGTAAATCTATGACTGATTCATGTCAATGTATGGCAAAAACCACTGCAATATTGTAAAGTAATTAGCCTCCAACTAATAAAAATAAATGGAAAAAAATAATAAAAAAAAGAAAAAGAAACAAAGCTTTTCCATTAAAATCAAGAATAAAGCAAAAATGTTCACCCTCACACATCTTTTCAATGTCATACTGGAAGTCTTAATTATTGCAACAAGACAAGAAAAGGAAATAAAATATATACAAACTGGTTGGGAAGAAATATATAATTCTCTGTTCACAAGTGACAAGATTATCTATGTAGAAAATTCAAAGGAATAAACAAAAACTTTTCTCAAACTAGTAATTATAGAAAGGTTACACAAAAGATGTTTATACAAGAGCCAATCACTTTCCTATATATCAGCAACGAACAAGTAAACTTTGACATTAAAAAACACCACAAATTTAGTGGCTTAGAGCAATCTACATTTATTGTCTCATTTCTTTTGTGGGTTAGGAGTTCAGGAATGACTGACTGAGTCCTCCAATTCAGTCTATATTAGTCTGTGATCAAGGCATAAGCTAGGACTGGGGTCTCATCTGAAAGGGCAATTGGCATAGGATTTACTTCAAGACCATGTGGGTTGTGTTGTCAGAATTCAGGTCAGTCAGGACTGTTGGATTGAGGGATTAATTTCTTTGTGGGCCAACAGTCAGAGGCTGCCCTCAGTTCTTTGCCACATGGACCTGTCCATAGGGTATCTCATCATGTGGAGGTTACACCCTTACCTTTATCTTCCATCCACACATACCTGTGTCTCCTTTTCCATAGAAATATCTTCCCATACAATACTTAGGAGCTGACTAGTTACTGTCAAGGTCAGGAATGCTTTTTTTTTTTTTTTTTTGATTGGAGCATAGTTGATTTACAATGTTATGTTAGTTTCAGGTATATGGCAAAATGAGTCAGTTATAGATATATCCACTCTTCTTGAGATTCTATTCCCATATAGGTTATTACAGAGTATTGAACAGCATTCCCTATGCTATACAGTGGCAGTTCTTATTAGTTATCTATTTTATATATAGTAGTATGTATATGTCAGTCCCAAGTTCCTAATTTATCCCTTTATCCCTTCCCCATAGGATTTCCCCAGTGGTTCAAACAGTAAAGTGTCTGCCCGCAATGTAGTAGACCTGGATTTGATCCCTGGGTCAGGAAGATCCTCTGGAGAAGGTATTGGCAACCCATTCCAGTATTCTTGCCTGGAAAATTCCACAGATAGAAGAGCCTAGCAAGCTAGAGCCCATGGGGTCGCAAAGAGTTGGACACGACTGAGCAACTAACACTGTCCCTTCCCCTTGGTAGTTATAAGTTTGAATGCTTTTCTTAAAGAGAAGAAAAACTGTTTGTGGGACTAGATCACACATCAATGTAAATCAATGAAGAAATGAAATGTACAAACCTCTTCATTAGGAGCTCTCAGGGTCAGACCGCTGCCTACCTGGTATGACCTGACTCCCAATTCTTAAATAGATGGAGAGGAGCAGGCCTACAGTTTTATCAAATGATAATGCCAGTGTACAACTGTCTTCTTATGACTATGGTTCTACAAGCCACCTGCCATACAGCTAGCACAGAAAAAGTCATGACTGGTCTCTTTTCCTTACATATGAAGTTGAGCGGTAAATCCTTAAGAAACACACAATGTGATTATTTCACCAGTTTCACTCTGTTAAAAATATAGTGCTTCATCTCTCCTTTCGAACATACTACTGTGTTAAGAAATAGAGACTCTGAAGTGAGAAACCTCCTTTAAGGTGCCCGACTCTTGGCGACTCTATGGACTGTAGCCCACCAGGCTTCTCTGTCCATGGGATTTTCCAGGCAAGAATACTGGAGTGGGCTGCCATTTTCTTCTCCAGGGGAACTTCCCAACCCAGAGATCAAACTCAGGTCTCCCACACTGCAGGCAGACTCTTTACCCTCTGAACCACCAGGGAATCACATTCATGTCTTAGGGGAAGATAAATCAGAATTTGAATCTACCCAGTGGTGCAGATGATACTTACTGATACAGGCTAAGTACAATAGCATTTCTTTGGTCCCCTAGATTTCCTCTGGAGAAGACTCAAATGATTTGGAAGTTTCTTTGGAAGAATCATGATAAATAACCTAAGTAAAGCCAATTTAACACAGTTTGAGGCTTCTAGAAGCATGGTATTGACCAATTATATAAAGAATCTGATTTTCAAAGACAAAAGCCTTGGCATTTCTGAAGAAGTTGTATTCCTTTCCAATAATTACTAACTGTTTCCTAAAATGGGGGTAGGAGTAGAAATAAGGAAAGAGAAAACTGAAGGGACAGGAAGCAAGAAAAGGATCAAATGGAACAGGAAGAGCAGGGAAGATTTTATGAATAGATGGGATATGTATCAAACAATATTTCTACTACCACAACTACATTTACATTAATTATAAGGTCAGTCATGAATTAATAACATTGATTAAGCTCTGAAATGAATATACTATCATTGTTTATGGAACTTGATTTGAAATTTTATTTGTACTGGTCTAGGAAAAGCTGTTTGTTATCAGGACTATAAAAGTTGCCTGTCTGACTTTTTAAATTCTTCCCTCACATTTTAGTATTCTGGGAGAAAATGCTTTAAAAGGATGAGGAAACTGGCCACAAGAGACCCACCTCAAAACAAGAGACACATACAGACTAAAAGTGAAGGGCTGGAAAAAAATATTTCATGCAAACAGAGACCAAAAGAAAGCAGGAGTCGCAATACTCATATCAGATAAAATAGACTTTCAAATAAAGGATGTGAAAAGAAACATTTTTTTCTGAAGCTTAATTTTTAAAAATTGAATCAGCCAGAAGGTCTTTCAAATTTACTTGAATGACATCAGGGCTAACATGAGAGAAGGTAGAGAAGAGGTGAAGGGGACCTCTCCCACACATATTAACTACATGTGATTTATAGGGTCTTTGCAGACATACAGGATACACAGAAGAACTGTACAAAGAAGATCTTCACGACCCAGATAATCACCATGGTGTGATTACTTACACTCACCTAGAGCCAGGTATCCTGGAATGTAAAGTCAAATGGGCCTTAGGAAGCGTCACTACGAAGAAAGCTAGTGGAGGTGATGGAATTCCAGTTGAGCTATTTTAAATCTTCAAAGATGATGCTCTGAAAGTGCTGCACTCAATATGTCAGCAAATTTGGAAAGCTCAGCAGTGGCCACAGGACTGGAAAAGGCCAGTTTTCATTCCAATCCCAAAGAAAGGCAACGCCAAAGAATGCTTAAACTACTGCCCAATTGCACTCATCTCACATGCCAGTAAAGTAATGCTGAAAATTTTCCAAGCCAGGCTTCAGCAATATATGAACTGTGAACTTCCAGATGTTCACACTGGTTTTAGAAAACACAGAGGAACCAGAGATCAAAGTGCCAACATCTGCTGGATCATCAAAAAAGCAAGAGAGTCCCAGAAAAACATCTATTTCTGCTTTATTGACTATGCCAAAGCCTTTGACTGTGTGGATCACAATAAACTGTGGAAAATTCTAAAGGAGACGGGAATACCAGACCACCTGACCTGCCTCTTGAGAAACCTGTATGCAGGTCAGGAAGCAACAGTTAGAACTGGACATGGAACAACAGACTGGTTCCAAATAGGAAAAGGAGTATGTCAAGGCTGTATATTGTCACCCTGCTTATTTAACTTATATGCAGAGTACATCATGAGAAACGCTGGGCTGGAGGAAGCACAAGCTGGAATTAAGATTGCTGGGTGAAATATCAATAACCTCAGATATGCAGATGACACCACCCTTGTGGCAGAAAGTGAAGAAGAACTAAACAACCTCTTGATGAATGTGAAAGAGGAGAGTGAAAAAGTTGGCTTAAAGCTCAACATTCAGAAAACTAAGATCAAGGCATCTGGTCCCATCACTTCATGGCAAATAGATAGGGAAACAGTGGAAACAGTGACTGACTTTATTTTTGGGGGCTCCAAAATCACTGCAGATGGTGACTGCAGCCATGAAATTAAAAGACACTTACTCCTTGAAAGGAAAGTTATGACCAACCTAGACAACATATTAAAAACCAGAGACATTACTTTGTCAACAAAGGTCCATTGAGTCAAGGCTATGGTTTTTTTTCCCAGTGGTCATGTATAGATGTGAGAGTTGAACTATAAAGAAAGCTGAGTGACAAAGAATTGATGCTTTTGAACTGTGGTGTTAGAGAAGACTCTTGAGAGTCCCTTGGACTTCAAGGAAATCCAACCAGTCCATCCTAAAGCAGGTCTGTCCTGGGTGTTCATTGGAAGGACTGATGGTGAAACTGAAACTCCAATACTTTGGCCACCTGATGTGAAGAGCTGACTCATTTGAAAAGACCCTGATGCTGGGAAAGATTGGGGGCAGGAGGAGAAGGGGATGACAGAAGGTGAGATGGTTGGATGGCATCACCGGCTTAATGGACCCAAGTCTGAGTAAACTCCGGGAGTTGGTGATGGATAGGTAGGCCTGGCGTGCTGCAGTCCATGGGGTTGCAAAAAGTCAGACACGACTGATCGACTGAACTGAACTGAAACTGTGGTGGAGGTAATGAAGAGAATGGCAATCTCCTTCAAAATGTCCCCTAGTGCCCCCAACCCTGCAGCAGGCCACAGCCGGCCACCGCCGACCCACACCTCTGCCAGAGACTCCTGGACACTCACGGGCAAGTCTGGGTCAGTCTCTGCGGGGTCACTGCTCCCTTCTCCTGGTCCCCGTGCAAGGTTCTGTTTGTTCTCTCCAGGAGCCTGTTTCCCCAGTCCTGTGTCAGTTCTGGCAGCTCTGTGGTGGGGTTAATGGCAACCTCCTCCAAGAGGGTTTATGCCTCACCCAGGTCTGCTGCACCCACAGCCCTGTCCCTGCGGCAGGCCTCTGCTGCCCCAGGAGACACGCAAACACAGTTCTGTCTCAGTCTCTGTGGGCTCTCTGGGTCCTGGTGCACACAAGGTTTGTTTCATCTTTCTGAGCATCTCTGGTGGGTATCGTGTTTGATTCTAAATGTGACTTTGTCCCTCCTACCACCTTGCTGGGGCTTCTCTGCCCTTGGAAGTGGGGTATCTCCTCACAGTTGCCCCATGCCGCAGCCACCGCTCCAGCGCCACAAAATATCTTTATGAGCTCTTTTAAGGAACACAGCCAAACCTGTAACCATGCTGAAAGGTAAGCAGAAAGTATCGTTTGTCTATTACAACTGGGAGTGTTTTCGTCAGTCATTGTCCTATGTCTAAAGGAAAGAAGGTTCATGCTGAGATACAAAGCATGAGACAGGGTATTAATAATGCAGCAAAGCCTGATTTCCCACTCAGTAAACCAACTGATCACATCTGAAATTTGTCAAAAGAAAGAAATGCACTACCTTCTAGTGGCCCCCTGCCTGTCCAGTCACTGCTTGGTTTTACAGTTTGGAAATTAGCATGGATATAGGTCATACTTCAAGGCAGAAATATTATACTCCATTAAATATTCATCATATAGATAGAAACATCAAAGTAGATTCACCATGCTGGGCTCTCTTTAAATGCTGAAAACTATACAAAGAAACTGAGATATTATGTATGCTACAAAGTATGGTTTTATTTCATAACTTGATTATTTTTACTTCATTGACATAGGTCAAAGACACTTGCTTCAATTTATTCATTAATGAAACATGTGCTGAAAACTACATGAAAAGCAGTATCCTTAGTATTATAAGGAATGTGAAGATGAGTAAAATTTCATTCTGCACTTATAGTTCAGTCACTTATGACTATATATCCAACTGAATTCTTAGGTTTTCATAAATGGGGGAACATCCCCTCGGTTGTCACAGGGGGAAGACTGGGGTGGGAGAAAGTTCAAGGAGCTCATGTTTTTTAAATTATCTTCCTTTTGTCATTATCTATAGTCTCCTTTTTAACTTATTTTAAAGTTTCTTAGGAAGCTTTCTGTCTGAACAAAAGTTTGTTTTTTGTTTTAACTTTTTTTTTTTTTAATTTTTTTATTAGTTGGAGGCTAATTACTTCACAACATTTCAGTGGGTTTTGTCATACATTGATATGAATCAGCCATAGATTTACACTTATTCCCCATCCCGATCAAGAGTTTAAAAGTCATTGGTTGAGTCAGAAAAGAGTTGAGCAAATGTTCTATGGTTTATTCTTTTATTCAAATTTGAACAAATATTTATTGCCTACTGACCCAACAGATGTTAAAAAATAAAAGAGAATACTGTGAACTTCATACCAATTAGTTTGCCAACATACATGGAAATGTACAAGTTCTCAGAAAAACCAAGTTGCCAAAACTGACACAAGAAGAAATAGAGAACTCCTATATTTTTTAAAGAATTTGTATCAAAATTTCTCACACACCAAAATAATGCTTAAATATCTTTAGCAGTGGATTCTTTTGAATATTTAAGGAAGATAGAGTATCCATTATACAAAAAGTCTCAGAAAATGGAGGCTAATTTTCTTCTTTGATATCTCTGGCATCAAAACTTGGCACATATGTAAATGCGTTATTAGAAAAGAAAATTACATACCAATATCCTTCACAAGAGATTTCCCTGGTGGCTCAGTGGTAACAAATCTGCCTGCCAATGCAGGAGACACAGGTTTGATCCCTAGTCGAGAAGATCCCCTGGAGAAGGAAATGGCAAACCACTCCAGTATTCTTGCCTGGGAAATTCCATGGAAAGAGAAGCCTGATGGGGTCACAAAAGAGTCGGACATGACTTAGAGACTAAACAAAAGCAATCCCTCATAAACATATACACAAATCTTTAGCTACAGTAAGTGAATCCAGAAATTTGTAATACATCATAACTATGTAGCGCTTACTGCAACAATACAAAGTTTAGCAATTGGAAACCAATATCACTTCTATATTAACAAAATAAGGCAGAAAAGTCATATGATCATTTAAATAGATATAGTAAAAGCATGTGAAAACATTCAACATCTATTCATGAAAATAATTCTCAACAAACTATAATAGTAATAGAAGGAAATGTCCTTGACATTTCCTTGACATGATGCAGGACATCTATGAAAAATTAAAGCTAACTTTAATACTTAAAAGCAAATCATTGAAAGCATTTATTCAAAGATTAAAAACAATTCAAGCCTTTCAACTCTCTCCACTATTCAGAATTGTTCTAGGTATTGGGAAAACAGCAGTAAGAAGCCCTAAGCAAAATGAGCAAACATCAAAAAAATCAAAGATAAAAAAATTTTTAAAAAAGCAGAAGTCAAAAAAAATTTATGAGCTTTGATATAATGAGTAATAAAATGTAACTTTTAATAAAAGTACTGGAACTTTTCTAGTTATTTTACTTAAAGCACCATCTAGATAGATCACCTATTAACATTTGACTTAAATACAAGCCACGGAACAGTACAACATAATTTCCTGGCTACATCACTGCAAGTGAGAACCAAAAAATATTCCATAGTTAGGATCTCTGCTATGATCACAAGCCTTCTAGATCATCAACTTGTCCTCCCCATACAATTGAAGTTTTGTTTGTTTCTCTTTTTCTAAAGCCTCTCTTTCTAAACCAACTACTTTGAGATGCCACACATTTCATATCTGAGAATAAAAGAGTGCACGTCTATGCCAACTCTAAAAAGAAAGTGAGGTCTATTCAAAACCGACAGTTTTAGAAAATATGCACATCCATGATGAGGACTGTGAGACGCAAAGCTCCAATTATCATACAGTACAATAAGCCTACACTTAGTTCCTTTATATCTCTCCCAGGCTACACAGGAAGCAGTTTTGGACTCTAATTGGTATGGAAGGCAGGGTAAACTATGCACAACAAATTGAGCGTGAAACTATGTTCATTTAGATCATCCCTTTCCACAAAAGGGCTGTTTGGGAAGTTTTTTGAAAATACCTAGGGGTTTCAAGGCCTTCTTTAATTGACTTTTCCTGTAGCCTCCTGCCTGACTTCTTGGGAAGTTGTTTGGTTATGATTTGATGCTTTTACTTAAAATGCTACTCTGTGGAATTTGCCTCTTTCATATCCTGAGAGCACAGCATTATAGTCAAGGCTGCACAGGAAGATGATAAATTAGTCTTTCACAAACTGAGGTCATTCAAATCAGCTTATCTCATTAAACTTGGATACAAATTACAATGTGAGATCAGCAGATGCTTTGAAGCAAAACCTATATTAGCTGTGTTCCATTTATCCAGAATCACTGCAGAAAGAAATCTGGTTTGATAGATGATCAATAGTAATTCCCATCTAGTGTTAAATATTATTGTTTAAAAAGTAATGTCCTCTAGGAAGAAATTCTATAGTCCTTGTACTCTGAATGGACTTGTTTTTCATTCTCTGGCTTTCAGACCATAAATTACTCATTTCAATTGTTTGTTTGCTTGGTTCTTGTTGTTAAAGAACCTCAAATGCCTTTAAGAAATGGAACAGTCATTCTTTTATGCAATAAAAGTCCTACTAAAGGGACCAATAGTCCCTACTAAAGGTCCTGTCTAGTCGCTCTATATATTCGTTCCATACAAAGGTCCCATCTATGCACTTAATATAATGTTACAGAAAGAAAGAGATGTGGGAGAGGGAAGATGGCAGAATGGAAAAGGGGGAAATCAAGGTTTAAGTAAGTTGATTTGATAATAAAAATGTTTAGTTCAAAAAAGAATCTAATTAAATGTCCTAAACTTGCCTCTTAAGCCAATTACCTTGTGGCATGTATTAACATGACCAATAACTTACACCTTTATAAGATCATTTCCATCATTGTATAAACACTTTGCTATATATCTCATATTAAAAAAGAAGAAAACTCCCTCCCTCCCTCTCTCTTTCCTCTTCTCTGTATGATAGTATCAAAGAAGTTGTAGTACTTCCCCAAAGGCCACATAAGAATCAAAATGAAGACTACACACTGGAGCTGGGTCTCCTTGTCCTCAAGCTCTTCACTGCTCTAAAAACAGATGGAACAACCCAGCAGGATATGGCTGCACAATAACAGCACCCCTTTTCCATTTATCCTCACTTCCTTTTGCAAAACTATTCTGATTTCCTATCCTGAGCTGACTATAAATGCCAAAGTATTCCATTTTGAAATTCATAATTCTTTCCCTTCACTCCTGGCTTCTATGTGGTGAGCTTTTCTGATTCATCTATGATGCTTCTCTAAAGGGAGAGGTCAGCATTTCCCTCAGCCAAATGTTGCCCAGGGTGCAGATTTGGGTATCAGGGGTCTGGGCCCTCCATGAAGATAGAATAAAGCACCTGTTCTTAGGCTTGACAGTGGAGACATCTCTCAGTTAGGTACAAAACTATCGCTCTTCTTCAGCCCCTAAACCAATCCCTTGTACCTGCCCTTTCTTATAGAACAACTGCCTCAATGATTTATCTACGCGCATACTCCTTCATCACCAGGACTCTTCCTCACGGTCCCAATACTAGCATATAGTCATAATGGTTTCCTCCAACCTCTGCAGAATGCTTGTACCTCCACTCAAAGTAGCTTTCTACCCCTCATTTGCTGTGAGTCCTGAGAGACTGTGCACTCAAGAGTCCTTCAATGAGGGGAACTTCCCCGGTGGGCCAGTTTTTAAGAATTCACCTTGCAATGCAACAGATGCAGGTTCAATCCCTGACCAGGGAACTAAGATCTCACATGCCTCCAGGAAACTAAGCACTCACAACTCCTATGCCAGCCCAGCCTGGAGCCCATGTGTCGTAACTAGAGGGCTCAGCCGCAACAAAAAGACCCCACACGATGCAACAAAGATCTCTCATGCTGTAACTAAATCCTGATGCAGCCAAATGAATTAACAAACAAAAAGAATCCTTTATGGTCATTGGTACACCTCCAACTTGAGTTTTACTGTAATAAGGAAGCCAGTATCTCAGGACAAATGAGGGCTTCCACATGGCTTCTTCGTGTTCCTGAAGGCACAGAGGTCTTTGCCTAATTCATCACTGATTCCTTCCTTTATGGCACAAAGTGAAGAGGAACTAAAGAGCCTCTTAATGAACGTGAAAGAGGAGAGTGAAAAAGAGCTAGCTTAAAACTCAACATTCAAAAAATGATCATGGCATCCTGTCCCATCACTTCATGGAAAATAGATGGGGAAACAATGGAAACAGTGACAGACTTTATTTTCTTGGGTTCTAAAATTACTGCAGATGGTGACTGCAGCAACAAAATTAAGACACTTGCTCTTTGGGAAAAAAAGCTATGACCAACCTAGACAGTGCAGAGATATTACTTTGCTGACAAAGATCCATCTAGTCAAAGCTCTGGTTTTTCCAGTAGTCATGTATGGATGTGAGAGTTGGAACATAAACAAGGCTGAACACCAAAGAATTGATGCTTCTGAGCTGTGGTGTTGGAGAAGACTTGAGAGTCCTTTGGACTGCTAGGAGATCAAACCAGTCAGTCCTAAAGGAAATCAATCCTTAATATTCATTGGAAGGACTGATGCTGAAGCTCCAATATTTTGGCCACCTGATTTGAAGAACCTACTCATTAGAGAAGACCCTGATACTGGGAAAGATTGAAGGCAGGAGGAGAAGCAGATGACAGAAGACAAGATGGTTGGATGGCATCACTGATTCACTGGACACAAATTTAAGCAAGCTCCAGGAGATGGTCAAAGATACAGAACCCTGGTGTACTGCAACCCATGGCATCACAGAGTTAGACATGACTGAGCAACTGAACAGTTCTCTACATTCACTAAACATTTCTGAGTGTAACCAGGCACTCACTATAAAGGCCCTCTTATGATCCCACCACCTAGTGCCTCGTTTCTTTCCTCTTCATTGCAATCAGCACCCTCAAATGAGTTGGTCAGTCTTCCTCTCCTCGTTCTCTCTCCTTTCTCCCATTTTTTTAATTGGAGTATAATTGCTTTACAGTTGTTTTAGTCTGTGCTGTACAATGAAGTGAATCAGTCATGCATATCCCCTCTCTCAGACCTCCCACCCACCCCCATCCCACACATCTGTGTCATCACAGAGCACCAGGATAAGCTCCCCGTGCCGTACAACACATTCCCACTAGCTATTTTACACATAGCAGAGTTTTTATGTCAAACCATATCTCCCAGTTCATCCTACCCTCCCTGTCCCCACCCCCCCTCAGTGTCCACACATTCATTCTCCATATCTGTGTCTCTATTCCTGCCCTGGAACTAGGCCCACTGGCAGCATTTTTCTAGTTTCCCTATACATGCATTAATATACAATATTTTTCTCTGACATTTCATTCTATACAACAGATGCTAAGTCCATTCACATCTCTACAAATGACTCAATTTCATTCCTTTTTATGGCTGAGTAGTATTTCATTGTATACATGTACCACATCCTGACTCTCCCAATCTTTTTAAGAATCTATTTGGTATGGCTTCCACAACCACTTTATGTGGCTTTGTGAAGGTTCCTAATGACTTCCATGTTATTAGGGAATAATAATAAATAATAGAATCCAATGTAAAATCACAGTCTTTTTCCATCTTTTGACCTGTCAGCATTTGGTAATACAGCTAATCACTCAATATATTTCATTCATTTTGCTTCCAAGACACCATAATCTTTTCTTGGTTTCCTTCCTATCTCACTGACGTTCCTGTCTGGATTCATTTGAAGTCCTTTCTCTTCCATAAGGTCCCTTAATGTTGATACACCTCTTACACCAGTCCTTGTCTTCATCTCAATGTTTACATCTTAGTTTATGTCTCTAATCTAGTCTCATGGCATTTAACCCTTCCTAATAGCTGACAGTTCCCATATTTATTCCCTCTTTGAAGATGATGTCTGCACTGTAACCATATCCACTCTGCTGGTCTTACTACTTTAGGGTATTCCAAAAACTTCAGTTGCCTAAGTCTATATCTGTTCAAAGAAATAAATTTCTCAGCCTGTGACCCTGCTCTCTCTGCATATATAGCAGGCAAGAATTGCCTAAACCAATTACAGACCAAAGTTCACATATGAAGACCCAGTTTTCTCATCTGTATTGTTTGGATATTCCAAAATACATGCTTTACACCTTATTGGCCCTCTACCCTTCCCATTCTCACTTCACTTCCTTCCTAGTGTTTCCTGGGTTCATCTCCCAAAATAAGTACACTTGAATTCATGTCTTACGGTTTGTTTCTGGGATAAAAACAGAAAGATGCTCTCAACTACAATCTCATATAACCAACTGGTGACTTCAAATCTACACTTAGCATCTGATAGGCACTTCAAATTTTACGTGTCCAAAACTGAAATTTGATGATCTCTCTCCTGAAAAAGTATTGTATTTATATCTTTCCTCAATTCAGTTGATAAAATCTTCATCTTTACAGTTGTGCTGCTGTCAATCTCTAAACCAGTTGATTCATTTCTATTTCTCACAGCTCAAAAGCTTCCTACCTCATCTTGCTTATCTTTTATATTTTCTGTAGTACTCACCATCTTATATAATCCATGCATATATTATGTAAATTTGTAAGTTTCAGTTCTACTCTGCTAGAATGTAAACTCAATGAAAGAATGGATCTTCGTTGTATACATTGGAGATGACCTTACCTTTTACATGCTCTTAACAAAGCTCTTATCCAATTGTTTTTGTTTGAGGAATTGAAGATTTTTAGGAATTATGTGTTTATGTAATTATTTCTATAAGAATAACTGTGAATTTAGATTGAAGTGTGTTAGTTGCTCAGTCATGTCCGACTCTTTGTGACCGCATGGACTGTAGCCCACCAGGCTCCTCTGTCCGTGGAATTTTTTAGCGAGAATACTGGAGTGGGTTGCCATTTCCTTCTCCAGGGATCTTCCTGACCCAGGGATCAAACCCACATTTCCTGCATTACAGGAAGATTCTTTACCATCTGAACTGCCAGGGATTCGTGAAAACAAATAAAATGAATAATCTTGGTGGCCAGACCTTGTAAAGGGCACATACTTTTATGGTACTTGAGTATGTCTCTCTCTCTGTGTGTGTATATATTAACATGTATATATATTATTTGGTATCCTTAAAATATATATCTTCCCTTTATTAAATTGGAACCATGAAGAGTGGAGTACTCTTTGTAAAAATTCTAAGTGTTAATTTGAAACATTAACCAAAAGGTCATTTTCTAAATTTCCAAGAGAAAAACTCTGGAAAATTATCACAACTAATTCAAAGAAAGAATAAAAGCAGCTCTCTCTTTTAATTTTTGTTAACATGAAAAACCAAAAATATTTGGCGTAAATGTCTGAAAATTTTGACTTTCTTATAGACATATACGTCTATTTCTCTGTTTAAATGCTGGAAATAAAGCAAATGTTAAATTCATAAGCTTTATTCGCTTTTATGTTTTTAAAATTTATTTTCAATTAGAAGAAAATTGCTTTACAATGTAGTGTTGGTTTCTGCTATACAACAGTGTGAATCAACCATAATTACAAATATATTTCATATAGTTTGCTTTTGTTTGCTGGTTTACTTTGCTTTTTGGTGATTCTGTGTTTAGGTCACAGTATTGTTTAACTTTGGCTTCCCAGGTGGCTCAGTGGGTAAAGAATACACCTGCATTGCAGCAGACAGTGGTTCGATCCCTGAGTTCAGAAGATCGCCTGGAGGAGGGCATGGCAATCCACTCCAGTATTCTTGCCTGGAGAATCCCATTCACAGAGGAGCCTGGTGGGCTACAGTCCATAGGGTCACGTACTTATTGGTAGAAAAACAGATTTTATAATGAACTGACATGTTGGCTTAGTAAAAGCTTAAATATAGAGGTCAAATAAGGTACTATCATTTTTTAAAAAAAAAAAAAAAAAACAGAAATGATTTGATTAATAAGACTTGGTTTTAAGACAAATAAGCTGATAAATTAGGTAGCTTATTCTGTTGTATTCTGAGGGGTATCCAATGGCCCATTTACCCACATAGGTCTCTCCAGTTGTGTTTTTGTTCCTCCATTAATCAATGTCTCTTCTGTAGAAATCTCTTGATATCATCTTTTAAAACTTCTCATTCAATCTCTGTTCCTTCTCTACAGGGTTCCTAACAGTTGCCACCCCAGCGTATCTAGTCCCTCAAGGAAATACTTCTTTTGAAAGCAGGAAGTGCGGGCGGCATGATGAAAGCAACTTGGACTTTGTTTTCACTCTACCTTTGTTTCCCCACATGGATCATTGTTAACTTCAGTGACCATGGAAAAACCAAAACCTAACATCACTTTCCATAAAGCCAGCTTCTGTGGCTCTCACTTTTCTCAACCATAAAGATAAAAACAGAATTGTTCTATATAAGATGTTAGGAAAAATGCAATATGTGTTGCACTCTTCCATGGAAGTTATCCAATGAGCAGTAGGTATCACTACTCAGGTCTGCATCTCTGGAAGCTCTACTTGCTGCACAGCAGAGAACATTTTCCTTTTATCATTTCATAAGCCAAAGACCACATCACTGCTTATTGGAAATTACTTACTTCAGAAAACCACTGCTAAAACTATTGTGTTTCTGCTTCCCAATTACTATGTAACTCAAAGTTTCTGAATTTCCTTTATTTATCAAACTATAAAGATTTTAAAGTTGATGCATAGTAATTATATGGGCCCTATGGTGTCTACATTTGTTTCTCTGAACTTAAACTTCAGTGCTGGCAAAAACTCCCTTTTGGTTGTTTTTAGTCAACATTTCAAACCTTGAGACACAAAAGGATTATTTAGGACTGATTTAGATGAGATTTATCCTGCACTCTTAATAGAGGATTTTACTGAGCAGAATAAGAAGGCAAACATGATCATGAAGTAGGATACCTACTAGTTTTCTTGTCCTTTATAAGCATTTCATACACTAGCTACAAATGCTTCATTTGATTAAAACATAAATCAAAACAGGAACTTTATGAAGACACATATTGATAATAATTTTGTTAATTTTGAGTTATAGTAGTAGTAGTAGAAATACTACAGGATTATTTTCTTAAAAATCTCATACCAACCAGTTTTATTTTCACAAATTCATTGCTTCTTTTAAGCAAATTGAGATATTAGGTCACATACAATAATTAAGAGGGCTTCTTTCTATATCTCCAGGAAAATGTTGACGCTTGCATTTATACCAAATATTTTCCCAATTCTATCTCACTGAAGTTTAGCTTGTGAAGCACTTATTAACAGCCTGAAGATTTGTTCCCAGTGTCAGGTAAAATCTAAATTCCCTTCATCCATCATTAAAGATGCTGGAGATGAGTTCGTGTAAGACTTATCATCCAAGGTAGCCTAGCTGGATACCGTAGTTGGAATGAGTTCTTGAAATTAAGAGGCTTAGGGATGATAAAGAAAAAAAGGTTCATTCTTTTCCCCCTTAGATCCCAGAAAAGAAAATGCAGCAACAACCATCAGAAGATAGAAACAAACATCCAAGAAGGAAATTCTTATACTGCAATTGGTAAAGCAATTTTCCATCAGGGGAGCAGTAACTATCACATGACTCTGATGAATCATATACCTCAATATTTTTATGACTTTGGAGCACACCAGAATAGGACATATTCATTTCTTCAATCCTTTTGGAGTGAGTGATATCTGGTAGTGTTTCTTTGAGTATCAATGGTCCTTCTGAAAACATCATTACAAAGAAATTTCTTTAGGTAGGTGTTGCTTGAATATTAAGTATTATAAAATGTTCAAAGCAACTTAATTTTCCAGGGGTCTCATATAGGAACTCATTTTATTTACAGAGATAAAAGAATAAACATTGTTTGATGCTAATATGACTTTAAAAGGCACTGATTGATCTTTTGACAAGTCTTTTTTCCCATCTATGTGTGTATGAGGAGACAATGCCAAATTATGTGAAAGCTAAGATATAGAACCTGGATGAGGGGAGAAAGAATTTCAGGGCAGAAACAGATGTCAGTAAATCATTTCCTTTGGGGGTACAGATCAAGAAGTTAATCAAATATTTTTCATCTCAATTGAGTGAAATGAGCTGAAAAGTTTGCATGTTTGCTTTGTTATTCTCTTTACTCAAAAAAATAGCAAATCACACTTAGTGTTCTAATTTTGCTCTTGTGATACTAAAATCCACTTGCTAGCTTAAATGAATTATAGAAACCTGATAAGACTATCAATTCTATCTCATACCTATTTTCAGAAGAATAAAGTTACAGAATGTGGGAAGATGTGGAACTGTAGAATGTTTGATTATAATTATTTGTTTAAAATTACACTCCATTCTAGACTTTTGGATAGCAGCCATCCTGACTGGCGTGTAATGGTACCTCATTGTGGTTTTGATTTGCATTTCTCTAATAATGAGTGATGTTGAGCATCTTTTCATGTGTTTGTTAGCCATCTGTATGTCTTCTTTGGAGAAATGTCTGTTTAGTTCTCTGGCCCATTTTTTGGTTGGGTCATTTATTTTTCTGGAATTGAGCTTCAGGAGTTGCTTGTATATTTTTGAGATTAATCCTTTGTCTGTTTCTTCATTTGCTATTATTTTCTCCCAATCTGAGGGCTGTCTTTTCACCTTACTTATAGTTTCCTTTGTAGTGCAAAAGCTTTTCAGTTTCATTAGATCCCATTTATTTAGTTTTGCTTTTATTTCCAATATTCTGGGAGGTGGGTCATAGAGGATCTTGCTGTGATTTATGTCGGAGAGTGTTTTGCCTATGTTCTCCTCTAGGAGTTTTATAGTTTCTGGTCTTACATTTAGATCTTTAATCCATTTTGAGTTTATTTTTGTGTATGGTGTTAGAAAGTGTTCTAGTTTCATTCTTTTACAAGTGGTTGACCAGTTTTCGCATACACACTGAGGAAACCAGATCTGAAAGAGACACGTGCACCCCAATGTTCATCGCAGCACTGTTTATAATAGCCAGGACATGGAAGCAACCTAGATGCCCATCAGTAGATGAATGGATAAGGAAGCTGTGGTACATATACACCATGGAATATTATTCAGCCATCAAAAAGAATTCATTTGAATCAGTTCTAATGAGATGGATGAAACTGGAGCCCATTATACAGAGTGAAGTAAGCCAGAAAGATAAAGAACATTACAGCATACTAACACATATATATGGAATTTAGAAAGATGGTAACGATAACCCTATATGCAAAACAGAAAAAGAGACACAGAAATACAGAACAGACTTTTGAACTCTGTGGGAGAAGGTGAGGGTGGGATGTTTCAAAAGAACAGCATGTATACTATCTATGGTGAAACAGATCACCAGCCTAGGTGGGATGCATGAGACAAGTGCTAGGGCCTGGTGCACTGGGAAGACCCAGAGGAATCGGGTGGAGAGGGAGGTGGGAGGGGGGATCGGGATGGGGAATAAGTGTAAATCTATGGCTGATTCATATCAATGTATGACAAAACCCACTGAAATGTTGTGAAGTAATTAGCCTCCAACTAATAAAAAAATTTAAAAAATAAAAATAAAAAAAAATAAAATTACACTCCATTCTAAATTGAGTGTAAGAAGGAAGACATATATTAAAAAATATTTTTAAACACTTCCTTTAAAATGTCCCTAAGAAATATACCTTCCTTGGAGTAAGTCAGTTAATATTTCATGCAGCATTGCATTCAGAACTTCTTGACAAATGATGGGAGTAAGAAGTATACTTAGGTGCTTTCACTGTCCAATAAAACGACCTCTGTATTTTCTTTAGCACCAAAGTTTAGAGTAAACTTATCATTCCTTATGATACTTTGAGTAGCACAATGTACAATGTATTTATTAAGTCAAAACATGTATATTAAAAAAATCCTGTGTTTTTTTGCCCTGCATAACTCATGCATTTTTTAAAAATTTCCAGCTTTATTGAGGTATAATTAACAAAAATTTGTATACATTTTAGATGTACAGTGTGATGATTTATGATATGCAAATGTTCAAAGGTGACTATCACAATCAAATTAATTAACACATCACCTCGGGTAGTAACCTTGTGTGGATGTGCAGTGAGAACACTTGAGACCTACTCTCTTATCAAACTTTAAGTACACAATACAATATTATTAATTATAGTCACCATATTGTATATTACATCCCTAGAATTAACTCATCTTATTATACAAATGAAAGTTTAATATCCTTTGATGAACATCTCTTCACTTCCCACCTCCTCCAACCCCTAGCAACAACCATGCTACTCTCTGGTACCAAGTTTTGATTTTTTAGATTCAATATAAAATAAAAATCACACAGTATGTTTCTCTATGTCTAACTTAATTCACTTAGCATAATATCCTCTTGGTTCATTCACATTTAAGGTCTGTTCTGATAAAGTATGAATTACACATGACCCTTGCTCTCAAGGAATTAGAAATCTAAAAAGGAAGACAAAGAGACCATGTTACTTTACAAGAAAAGCACATGATAAAGACACTCACAGGGCACCATGGGGAGAGAGGATGGGATGGGGGTGAGAGGAGTTTAGGAAGCTGTCCCTCAGATGATCAAAAAGGTAGCAGCAAAACACTGGGCTTCCCTGGAGGTCCAGTGACGAAGACTCTGGTCTTCCACTGCAGGGGGTGTTGGTTTAATCCCTGGTCAGAGAACTAAGATCCCACAAGCCCTGGGGTGAGGCAAAAAAATCTTAAAATATAATAGCGAGACAGAGTGAGAATTGGTTGTAGACACTGGGGCAAGGGAGGCATAAATGTGGAGAGATGAACAGACTTGCCCAGGGAAGATGACACTAGAGAAGACCAGAAAGAAAGCACATTATTTTAACCATTTATATTCCCCTATCTGTGAACAGATATTTCATCTATCTTGCCCACTTTTCTTCTGATTGTTTGCCTTAATTCCTAATAAATTGTAAATCCAGTCTTTTCCTGGAAATGAACATACTCCATCTGTTAAACATGTTACAAAATTTCTCTTTCAAATAGAGGTTTTCATTTTGAGTAAATTTATCAATCTTTTTCTTGATGTCTTTTTTGTCATTCAAAAGAAACTTCCTTTCCTGAAAATAATAAACATATACTGTTGTCATTATGTTTTGTATTTTTATTTCCCTAGTCATTTAATCAACTCTTGATAAAGCATGAGAAAAAAATCTTGAAGGATATTATGAGTTGAACTGTTTCCCCTGTGAAAGGATACATTGAAGTTCTAAACCCTAACATCATAGAACATGACTATATTTAGAAATAGGGTCTTTGCAGACACAATTAGTTAAAATAAGGTCTTATGTGGGTGGTCAGTCAGTCAGTTCAGTCACTCAGTTGTGTCCAACTCTTTGTGACCCCATGGACTGCAGCACGCCAGGCCTCCCTGTCCATCACCAACTCCTAGAGTTTATTCAAACTCACATCCGTTGAGTCAGTGATGCCATCCAACCATCTCATCCTCTGTTGTCCCCTTCTCCCACCTTCAATCTTTCCCAGCATCAGGGTCTTTTCAAATGAGTCAGTTCTTTGGATCAGGTGGTCAAAGTATTTCAGCATTTTTCCTTCCAATGAATATTTAGGACCAATTTCCTTTAGGATGGACTGGTTGGATCCCCTTGCAGTCCAAGGGACTCTCAAGAGTCTCCTCCAACACAACAGTTCAAAAGCATCAATTCTTCGGCACTCAGCTTTCTTTATAGTCCAACTCTCACATCCATACATGATTACTGGAAAAACCATAGCTTTGAATAGAGGGACCTTTGTATGTGGGTGGAGTGGGCCCCTATCCAAGATGACTGGTACCATAAAAAGAATGCCATGAAAAGAGACTCAGACACAGAGAGAACACAATGTGAAGACAGGATTGAAGCAACACATCTACAAGCCAAGGAATGCCAGCGATTGCCCACAAACACCGGAAGTTAGGTCAAAGCAAGGAAGGACTCTCCCCGATAAATTTCTGAGGGAGCATGGCTCTGCTGACACCTTGATTTTGCACTTGCAGGCTCCAGAATTGTGAAGCAATAGATTTTTGCTGTTTGAAGCCACCCAGTTTGGGATATTTTGTACAGCAGCTGTAGAAAATATTTATTCCAAATTGAAAGTAGTAGTTAGAGACAGAACAGGGAAAAGAGACTAGAACTGGGGGCAGATGGGCAGAGTATAAGAGGATTAGGGGTAATTTTGAGCTATGGTATGTGGCGGGGCGTATGGAGAGAAATCATATATAGTCCAGCGTTGCCTAAAGTATGAATCATGGATCATTAAATGTTGAACTGGAAAAGCAGAAGGCATACACAGAATGGGCAAATTGTATGTTCAATTCAAAGCACCTGGATTTGATATTTTAAAGTATTTTAAATTATTTCTCAAAGTACACACACACACACACACACACATTATAATTCAATGGTAAAATGCCTTTCAATAAATAATACTGTGTCAAGTGGATAACTACATATAAAAATAAAAGGCAATGGGAGAGTTAATAAGCAAGACACAGATTAACTGAATATAGTATTTGCAATGCATGAAAAGTATGTGTGAGAGAGAGAGAAAGAAACCAATAATTAAAAGCTTATCTTCTGAATACAGAAATGGGCAAAAAACCTTGAATTTAGAGAATTCAAAGGGAATGTCCAAATGGTCAATAAATGTATAAAAGAATTTCAACAATAGCAGTTATCCAAGAAGTGCAATTAAAACCACCATGATGGATCACTAAACTACTCCCCTCAATTGACTAACCTTAAAAAAAAAAAAACAATCAACACTACCTAGTGTGAACAAAGATGGAGAATCACTGGATTCACACATGCTGAGATGCAACATCCTTGCAGGGACTGTTGTTAAGTATCAAAATGGCCACAAACCTTCCTTCCCATCCAGTATGTGTGCCCTTTTGCAATGTCACTTTGAAACTCTTTCAGTTAAAAAGGTGGAGTCTGTTTCTCCATTCCATGACTTTCTTTGTCATATGGAACTTTTTTTTTTTAAGTGACGCAAGCAGAGGCTTGAAAAAACTTACACATTGGAGTAGCCCTGTTTTGCTGCTCCTAAGGAACTCACCATGTGATGAAGCACAGATCAGCCAAAGACAGACAAAAATTCAGTTGTTAAAGTCACCAGGACCAACAAGCCTTAGCACTGACAGGTGAGTGAGGTCATCCTAGATCAACCAACTTCTCACCAACCTGCAAGATGACTACAACCACATAGGTAGGCACATCAGGAAAGACAGGCAAAACAGTTACCCTGATCAGACTGCTGATTCAAATAATTATTAGCAATTAAGTAGTTAAGTACTATTTTGGTATAATTTGCTTCTCTGGTGGTTCAGAAGGTAAAGAATCTGCCTGCAATACAGCAGACCCTGGTTCAGTTTCTGGGGGAAGATCCCCTAGAGAAGGGAATGGCTACCCACTATAGTATTCTTGCCTTGAGAATTCCATGGACAGAGGAACCTGGTGGGCTACAGTCCATGGGGTTGCAAAGAGTCAGAACAACTGAGTGACTAACACTTTCGCTTTTATTTATACAGAAGAATTTAATTTACACAGAATATTTGAATTAGTCTTTTATTTTACCAATAACAGTGCAACTATTTCAAAACCTAAAATAAGCCAAGACTGTGAAATAATGTACCTAGACATCTCTCTCAATCCAGCCCTTCAAGCTCATTTGTATTACAAGGGTCTTGTCGTTTGCTATAAAACATTCAGTTTGGGCTTGCAGTTACTCATCAAAATAATCTAATATTTAAAGAGAACACACTAAATAGGTTAACTTGTGAGCTACTCTTTTCATTATAAGGAGAACAAGAAATGCACATGACTCACGTGGATTTTACTTATCGTCATGAAAGAATAAAATTTTCACTTTGGCTGAAAATCAACCAGAACCTTTCTATCCAGCTAAGCCAGATTTTACCATCATGTTGCATTTAATTTCAATATAGCCATCAAGACAAGTTATGACAAACCTAGACAGTGTATTAAAAAGCAGAGACATTACTTTGCCAGCAAAGTTCCATATAGTCAAAGCTATAGTTTTTCCAGTAGTCATGTATGAAGTCATGGGAGCGTTGGACCGTAAAGAAGGCTGAGGGCCAAAGAATTGATGCTTTTGAACTGTGGTGTTGGAGAAGACTCTTGAAGAGTGCCTTGGACTGCAAGGAGATCAAACCAGTCCATCCTAAAGGAAATCAATCCTGAATATTCATTGGAAAGACAGATGCTGAAGCTCCAATCCTTTAGCTACCTGATGTGAAGAACAGACTTATAAGAAAAGACCCTGATGGTGGGAAAGACTGAAGGCAGGAGGAGAAGAGGATGACAGAGGATGAAATGGTTGGATGCCATCACCAACTCAATGGACATGAGCTTGAGTAAGCTCTGGGAGATGGTGAAGGACAGGGAAGCCTGGCGTGCTGCAGTCTATGGAGTCTCAAAGAGTCGAACACAACTGAGGGACTGAAGAATAACAATCAACACAAGTATTCAAATGCTTCTTTACAAAATGTAGTGGTTTTATTATCCAAGCAAAATATACTGAGACGAGCAAGAAGATCAATGGGCAAATTATTTGAGATGATATGTTCTCAGTGAATGTCACAGCAGCTGCTGGAGCATTCTGGAACCGCTAGACCTTGATTCTGACATTTCACTTCTGTACTTTACCATAGATCCAAGGTGAACTTGAATTAATATACTAATGTGTAAAGACATTTCTAAAAATTAACAGAAGCCAATGTAATAGATAATTCCCATAAATGTAAGCTACATAACCAGATAAACCTCTGTTTAAAGCTAGCTATTCAAATATATCTTTTAAGCATATTTAAATGGCTTGCATCCTCCCCTCACATTCTACAATCTCCACTGAATTTCTCTCAGCTTTCGTCGTAACTATCATGCATCAAGGTCTTCTCAGATTTTTTTTCTTATGGACACCCTCCTCTTTCCCCACATTAATCTGGCTAACTTATATATGCATTCCATGGCCATCTCTTAGATATAAGCACACATTCACAGACATATGTATACACACTCTCATCCTGTCCTCCATCCTGTTCTAAGTTCCTGCAGCAGCCTCTACTATCTCTAGCATAGAACTTTATATATAACATAGCATAGGCTATGTTATAAATTTTTATTTCCTCCAATGGAAAGAAAGAAATATAAATTCCTAACTGCCTCCAAGAAGTTAGGAATTGTATTTCCAATTGCATATTGAATGCATGTAAAAGTGCCTGCCCAGGGTAGCTATTCCAAAGATACCCAATAAAGAACAAACAGAGGGGAAATGCACTAATGCATCCCATCAACAGCCTATTTCAAGTTACAGAGGGCTTAGGTAAGGTTTCTAACAATAATAAACAATAGTGCAAAGATGTGTTTGCACACAAACCCTTAAACACCTCGTTTTCCATATTCCTGATTTGCTAACGAAATAGGATTCTATATTGCTCACCAAAAGGCACCTCATATGTTTTAGCTATCACATTTAGTATTGAAAGAATTAAATCTAGTGGTGAAATTTGGCCCTGACATAAAACTGTCCTACTTGTTCTTGGCTGTGAGTTCCAAGTTGCCTATGAATAATGCTAATAGCTTATTTTCTTATTCAAGATCTCTGAGTCAGCTCTAACATCTTGGCAAATACTCATCTGAGATGATATATTCATATACCATAAAGTGTGGAAAACATAATTTGCACCTAACTAAAAATTTTAAGACATGCTATCAAAAAGCCAATTTGTGTATGGCTGCAACTGAATAGGATACCATTAGGATGTGTGATTTTGAGAATTCTGTTTATTTATGGACCTAATTGATGTTCTAAGATTATTGTAATATCCTTGAAGAAAAGGATAATGCTTTAATTATGGTCTCTTGACAAACAGTTGGAAATCAATCAACATTGAGACAATGAGCAAGGAAAAACAGCAATACAGAAACAGGAAGACATACACTTATAATGACAAGTAAATCAGACACCATGATCTTAAACCAAAGATACCAAATAAGGAGTTGGCAGTACTGGGACTCCCCTGGTGATCCAGTGGTTAAGATTCTGTGCTTCCATGCAGGGAGCACCGACTTGATCCCTGGTCAATGAACTAAGATCCCACATGCTGTGCGGTGCAGCCAAAACTCAGAACTGGCAGTACTGATGTATATGCTCTTGTTCATCTGAACTTCTAGCATCCATCTAGGTTAAAATACTTTAGACTAAACTTCCTTCTAAAAAACAAAATAGACTTTTCTTTTTATAAATAGCTTTTTATTGTATGGAAATGCGATAGAGACTTAGGGTTTACTATTTCTTCTTAACATATAGAGTATTATACCTCTGAACTCATGCATTCAGTCTGGACTGTATGTCTATTTATAGTCAATGGCTTGTAAGCAAATATGTGTGTTGCTTTCAGGTCAAATAATTTCAGCAAGAGACCTTGAAGTGCTTTTTCTCCCTGCTATATCAAGGAATTCTCCCTGATATATCAAGGTAGCTGAAGCTACCTCCTGGGTAGAGATTCTGTTAGCCTGTACTGCTGAATGATATCACAAAGGACATTTGTCCATTCCTACAGGGGACTTTCAAGAAAAATAAACATTTCGTTGTGTGTTCTTCATTATCACAGCATAAATTATCTGGGTTAATATGTCTGATAATAGAAAATATGTACAGTATTAAAACTGTACAAATGTACTAATAAACTTAAGAAAGTTTTCAGAAATCAAAGTGTTTTAGTTTCACCTTTCCAAAACTATGCTATCTGAGGTTTCTTGGTCTAAAAAAATGTCTCATCTTGAGAATAAAGTGACTCAATATCTAAGACTTAGATTACTTTGATATTTAACAGATGCAGTAGAGAAGTTAATACAGACAACAAATGTAGTCTTAAGCATCTACCCTAGGGACGTACAAAAATTGGTTGCCAGTAGAGGTGACCTTTATCTAACAGAAGAACGGAATAGCACTGTTCACCTTAGGGACTTAATATGGTTGTTTAAGAAAAGAGATTGCCTATGGAAGGTGGCCTTTGGCAGCTATTGCTGTATTTATGCTGTCAGTGATTCAGCCAACACTGTGACTTTATGTTCCAAAAAAGCAGACAAAGATAAAATGAAATACTATATTTTTAATAAAATTAGAAAATGCTATTGTCAGTAGTGTGAAGCCTCAGACTAATAGGAAACTTAAATAACTTTTTCCCCCAGATTAGGAAGCTAGGATCTAAAGAATATCTTGTCATAAAGAGGCAGATTTAAGACAAGAATTCAGGTTTCCAAATTCGCAGCCCAGTGTCCTCTCATAAATATCTAAGAAAGATTGTTAATTATAAACTCTGATATTTAAAAATTATGAGTCATAATTCTGGCCTTAAACTTTGCTTTTTGATACCCATGAGAGATGAAACTGAAATGGCAAGAAGTAACTGCATCTTTCTTCCACCAACATCCTGACCAATATTGAAAAAGCTTCATCATTCCTTGCTATAAACACATGAGTCTGATGGCTCTTGAGGAAATAATATATTAGGCCTAAAAGGGAATAACAAATGAAAACAGAAGTCTGAAACTGTCTACCTGACCCACACTTATCCTTCACATCTCCAGTGAAATTAACACTGCCTCAAGAAACCCTTCCTTGGCCCTCCATTGTATGCAGAGTTGGTTTCATAGGCATGCAATCTCTGTGGGTACAAGGAGTCCTATGCTTGGTCTGTCATCATCCTCAAATTCTTATTAGTTTTTGAACAAGGCACCTTACATTTTCATTTTGCATAAGACTGCAAATTCTATAGCCAGTCCTAACACTACTAATTCCCTCTGGTATTTCACTCCTAACCTCCTTTATCTCTCCCTCATGGCATACATAATTAAATACAGTCATGCTATCTCTTTTCATTCTTAGTAGTGTAAGTTCCACAAAAACAGGAACAGGAATTGGTTTTTATCTTTTTCACTGTTTTTATCCCCATTAAAAAAGCATGCTTTGATGACTATATGGATGAAGAAGTCAATTAATTAATTATTAATTGAGGAAATGAATGAATAAATTAAACCTGGGGGAGAACTTAAGGTTTGGACAGAATGAATGGTAGATATGGAGTGAATAGAAAGGAATTTGGGGGGCTACAGGAAAAACTAAAGTAGATGTTGACATCGAGTGGGAGCAAAATACAGTGAGTTCTGAAAGCTAAGATTTTGACACTTGTCACATGAAGAAATAAAAAAGCTGTCACTAGCTTTTGATAAACATGATAACACACTGATTGCCTATTTCCAGACTGAATTTTATATTCTTAAACACTATTCCTTCTGCTTCCTTAGTAGGAGTAAAATATCTTGGTATACTTTAATATATGGTAACATTCATTTACCATCAAATACATCACAAACTTTGATTTAATCCTCATAAAACCCTGTAATGCTGGTTCTTGTTTTTTCAAATAAACAGCTTCCAAAAGTTAAAATAATTTTCCCAAGATGATATCAGAAAAAAAGTTACAGAATTTGAAAACAGGTTTCCTTGAGAAAAATTCTCAAAATCTTCTTGTTATTTAAAGGTACTTTCCTAGCTTAAGAATTTGCTTACAAGCAAATGTTTAGTTACTCTGTACCAACATTGGGTGACTAGTGGAATAAACTCAGATGGTAGACTATACTATGTTTGCCACCAGCTACAGGTTCTACTTAGGACATTCTACACAAACTCTTTCAAAGACCTTGAAGCATATCTTTAGAAACATCCACTTTCTGTCAGAGGTTTGGAAAAAGGTAAGAAATTGACACTAATTTATCACCAAATGTATTCCAATTACAAATATAATACTTTAGAAAAAACTGAAGAAAAGAGAAAAGACTTATGGCCAGAGGAAAAGATTATGACCAGATAAGCAAAAGAACTTATCTTTTCTAAGTACCGCAGTACTCAAAGAAAATTGACCTCCAATTAAGTAAAGAAAATAAGAAATAGCAGTTTTATTTGACCATAATTTCACCTAATTGAATCACATAATTAATAAAATGTACAGCTCCCATCACACTGAGATAGCTCTTAGAAAAATAGCCTGTGAGTAAATGCGAATTTCTTTTCGTGCATTTCTTTCGGATGGTTTTGGTCACCACTTCCCATGCAATGTTACAACCCTCCACCCACAGTTCTTGAGGCACTCTGTCTACCACATCTAATCCCTTTAATCTATTTGTCATCTCCACTGTATTTATCATGTGGGATTTGACTTAGGTCATACTTGAATGGCCTAATGAATTTCCCTACTTTCTTCGATTTAAGCCTGAATTTTGCAATAAGGAACTCATGATCTGAGCCATACTTAGCTCCTGGTGTTGATTTTGCTGACTGTATAGAGCTTCTCCATCTTCAGCTGCAAAGAATATAATCAATCTGATTTTGGTATTGACCACCTGGGGATGCCCAAGTGTAGTACCATTTGTTGTGTGGTTGGAAGAGGGTGTTTGCTATGATTAGTGTGTTCTCTTGGCAAAACTGTTAGCTTTTGCCCAGCTTCATTTTGTACTTCAAGGCCAAACTTGCCTGCTAAAAGACATGTGTGCCTTGGAAGAAAAGCTATGACAAACCTTCATAGTGTATTAAAAAGCAGAGATATCACTTTGCCAACAAAGGTGCTTAGAGTTAAAGCTATGGTTTTTCCAGTAGTCATGTATGGATGTGAAAGTTGAACCATAAAGAAGACTGAGTGTTGAACAACTGATGCTTTAGAATTGTGGTGCTGGAAATTTTAAGAATCCCTTGGACAGCAAGGAGATCAAACTAGTCAATCCTAAAGGAAATCAACCCTTAATATTCACTGGAAGGGCTGATGCTGAAGCTCCAGCTGATGGTGGCCAAAGCTCCAACTTTGGCCACCTGATGCGAAGAGCCAACTTATTGGAAAAGACCCTGATGCTGAGAAAGATTGAGGGCAGGAGGAGAATGGGGCAAAAGAGGATGAGATGGTTGGACGGCACCATTGGCTTAATGGTTTTGAGTCTGAGCAAACTCCAGGAGATAATGAAGGACAGGGAAGCCTGGAATACTGCAGTCCATGGAGTCGCAAAGAGTCAGACATGACTTAGCAACTGAACAACAACAAATGTGCATACTTAGTTCAGTTCAGTCACTAAGTCATGCATATGCTCACCCCTACCAAAGGCCTATTATTGATAGTTTTACATAATTACTACTATAATCAACCTTAAATGAAATTTTTTTCTGTTGGTTTCACTCAGTGTAGACACTAATTGTAGTCCTGCTACCAAGAAAAGAAGGAAATCACCCGGGGTCCTCAATGGATAGAAAATCAACATGATGTGAAAGTTGGATGGATAAGCTACTTCTCCTAAAGAAATGAAATGCTCACATAATTCCTTCAGTTCAGTTCCGTCAGTCATGACCGACTCTGTGACTTCATTGACTGCAGCACACCAGGCTTCCCTGTCCATCACCAACTCCCAGAGCTTGCTCAAACACATGTCCATCGAGTCGGTGATGCCATCCAACCTCCTCATCCTCTGCTGTCCCCTTCTCTTCCTACCTTCAATCTTTACTAGCATCAGGGTCTTTTCCAATGAGTCACTTCATTCCATACACCAAAGTAAATCCAGCCTTAAGAAAGGGGTATGTATGAAAAATAAAACTTCAAATTAGTAGGTTAAGAGTGTGGGTTTGAGGATCAGAAAATTGGGGATTTCATTTCAGCTCTATTGTTCTATTAGCTGCATGATGTTCAGCACCATTATTTTGCATCTTTACCTCAATCTCTTAATCTGTAAAATAGAATATATTTTACAGTGCTGTAAGAAACTAAATGAGAAAATGCATGTTATGTTATTAGTACTTCCCACAGGCACATAGTGAGGGGACAGTAATTTTGACATCAGTGCTACATTAATATGAATCTCCTTGCATAGATCACTCTGTCAGTTATAATGTAGCACATTTAAAATAGAAATGCTAGATAAGAAACGGCATTGAGTTTGAATTTGAATGTTGAAAACATTATCTAAATAAAGTCAATTTTTCTATCTGATATTAGTGCATACATGCATATGTGATTTACTTTGTGACAGAATTTACATACGGTGGCAATGACACATATTAAGAGTACAATTTGATGGCTTTGACAAGGGTATAAACCTACAGCACCAATAACTCTGCAAAGGGCATGTGGAATATTTCCATTATCCTAGGAAGTTTCCTCATACCCCTTCCTGTCAGTCTCCACCCTCCAAATAAAAGCATTGTTTTGATGCCTATCACAGTGGCTCAGTTTGCCTATTCACAAATTTAATATAGGTGTATTAACACATTCTGTGCTCCTTTTTGAATGACCTCTTTCCCTCACTATAATGCAACCCCATGGGTGAAGCTCAGTGACATCTATCAATAGTTTATCGTTCTTGTTGCATGTAGTGCTATTGCATTAGATGAATACACCAAAATTTGTTTATTCATTCCCCTTCTGATACCACACAATTTTTTTTTCTAGTTTCTTCTCAAATTCTTTAAACATTGACAATGAGTGTTGTTAATTTCTAGTCTTCTAATCTCACCAGATGGCCTATCTATTTCAGTGATTGTTTCTGTCCTATTTTCCTGTTCCTTCACATCTTACCAGTTTTCACTGTCTGCTTGTATACCATGGATAATATATTGAGGGCAGCTGGATCATAACAGTCTTCATTCTGACCATATTGTGTTTCAGACAGTTGCATTTCTGGCAAATCATTTTCATCCTTTTTCCCTCAGCAATCATGGAGATTTTCACACATACAGAAAGCTTAAGAATTATACAAAGAAAACTCATAAACCACCATCTAGATTCTACAGTTGTCAATACTTGGTTATACTCATTTGATTATGTATATTCACCTATTCATACATCTTGATGCTTTTCTAAGTGAGTTGCAAACATCACTACCCTACACACCTAAAGAGTGTAGCATGTCAGACTTTTTATTATTTATTAATATGACTCTATATTGATTACATCCTTAGTCCTGCGAGCATAGCCTCTACTCTAGACTATGGCTTTTACTTTCAAAGTGGGTATTTTTAATAGCCTCAACTGAATGCCTGAGGTTCTTATCAAGAACCTGTCTGGGATATACTCTGTTGTTGTTCAGTTGCTAAGTCGTGTCTGACTCTTTGCAACCCCATGGACTGCAGAACAGCAGGCTTCCCTGTCCTTTATTATCTCCCAGAGTTTGCTCAAGTTCATGTCCATTGAGCCAGTGATGCTATTTAACCACCTTATCCTGTGCCACCCTCTTCCCTTTTGCCTTCAATCTCTCCCAGCATCAGGATCGTTTCTAATGAGTCGGCTCTTCGCATCAGGTGGCCAAAGTACTCTGGCTGGGATATAATTCTAAGGTCTCCCAACACTGTATGACCTCTGGTGTCTCTGCTTACATTCTTCATGGAGTCTTGCTCCATATACGTTCAGCACAGCCCAGTGCCTCTCTACACAGCTCTCTTTTCTGTACAGTTCTCAACAAATACCAGCTAATTCACCACCCTAGAACTTACCACCCTTTTACTTTAAAGTGAACCCTATGTTCTGCTTAGATTTCAATTTCCTATGCAATGGCTAGAATGACACTGCCCAAAGAACTTTCTCTGATGATGAAAATATTCTATATCTCTGCACTGTTCAATGTGGAGATCACTACCACATTCAATATTGAGCACTAGAAATGTGACCTGTTTGAAGAACTGGATTCATAGTTTTATTAATTTTAACTTTAATTATCACATGTGGTTAATGGGCACCATACTGCAAAGTGAAGATTTAGAAAATATCCCCAAGGAGACAGCTAGCAAATACATAATTTCTAGTATTTGCCTTCTCTCAAGGTTTGCATTTCTTTGTGAACATCTGAAAAGAATTAACTAATTATATTGTCTAGGTTTGTAGGTTTTACTTGAAAAGGTAAATCTAATACACTTATTCAATTATGCTTGGGACTATACTGGCTTTTGTTTACCTTAAAAAATGAATTCAGCAAAACATGCAATTCTGGTTGCATAGTAAAATAAATAGAAAAAGAATGGAATGTCTCCATCAGAATTGTGCTAGGTCAAATAGTCTTACATGCATTCCCGTGACTTGTATTATTTGACCCTCGAATGGTACATTTTATCTTTCATGTAGGGTATATAGTTAGTCCTATAATTCCTAGTGACTCCAACTTAGCCTTAAAGAGTCCAGAAAAATGGGATTAGAAAAAGTTGTGTTCAAAGAACTAACAAAAGCAAAATAAAGTCAAATGGCTGCATCTTTACTTGGCCTCAACACAGGAGACCAAAACTGTGGTCCAGGTTGAAACTGGTCCGTGAGCTTCCTTCGTGCTCTTAGGTCCTGTGAGAACTTGAGACTGGTCTTTCATATCTGTGACCCTAGCTCTCAGTATCAACCATAGTTTGTCAATAAACCAATAAAAATATGCTAAATGAATAAGTAAAAAAACACTCATTCCATCTGTGTCATTAAATAGACTGGTTAAGAAGGAGCAGAAAGTGCTAACTTAAAGCCTTATTTTTCTCTCAGGTTGGTGAGAGCGGAGTAAATTTGCCACTCACCACTGAAGGCCAGTCACAGCAATCACAAAGGAGAACTGTTCAAGACTGTCTGCTCAAACTTATGCCCAGAGACTGCCAGGCTGACCTTCCATAGACACATAGGATTTCACTCAGAGAATGCAACATCTCATGCATTGAATTATCGAGACGTTACGCTCACTTCAAATTGCAACCTTCCATAGAGATATTCACTTTTAAGCCCAAAGATGTGGGCATATATGAGAGAAAGCTGAGTTAAAGCAGCCAATTGTTCTATTTTCTCATATATTTATGTTGTTGCTCAAGTTTGTCATTTGTACAATGATCTAAACCCAGAGATTAATGCATAGCATTAATAAAATGCTCTATCCATTTTTTTTAACTATTCTTCATAATTTCCTTGCCATGGCACATTTTGCTTAATTCAACTGGCTGCATGATTTCTTGTTTAGGTCTCCACAAAATGACTGAGCCCCTCAGCAGTTATGAGTAATCCTGTGAAGAAATGAATGAAGACTCAATTATGGAGTGTGTTAAGTATAAGCTATACTGTGACTAGGAATGCATCTCTAGCAATTCAATGCAATGTGAAGGAAGATGGGGACTTGATATGAGTTAGATTTCAACGGGCTCACATAGGGAAGCATTTTCCACATTTCACTATACTTCCAAAATGTAGTAAGCTATCTTAAAATATATGTATTTTAATAAAAATGTGTTTTGGATGCTGAAATTATTTCTTTTTCAAAAAAGACACGGCTATATTTGACTGCTTTATTACTTATATAAATAAGTAATATATATATTTTATATATATTACTTATATATATAAATAAGTAATATATGTAATTATTTTGTGATTTTTGTATTAAATTCACTGTTAATACTCAAAGTAATAGACATGCACATAATTTGGGGATATTTTGCATTCTTCCTACCAAGAAGATTTGGAATTAATTCTACTATAAATCTTCCATATAAGATGAAATATCAGTTTTCAAATTGCAACTACCCAGTGAGCTCCCTTCTACAATAAAGAGAAGAGATTTCACAAACAACACACATTACTTTCTAGATTTAGTTTCAGCTTCCGACCTTCACCCTGGTGGCTCAGATGGTAAAGTGTCTGCCTACAATGCGGGAGACCCAAGTTCCATCCCTGGGCTGGGAAGATACTCTGAAGAAGGAAGTGGCAATCCACTCCAGTACTCTTGCCTGGAAAATCCCATGGACAGAGGAGCGTGGTAGGCTACAGTCCATGGGGTCACAAAGAATTGGACACGACTGAGTGACTTCACTTTTTTTCTTTCTTTCTTTCCAACCTTCAAGCCCATTTATTTCTTTCTTTACTGTCACTTATAACTTCCTCTTGTACACTAATGTCTACTGATGGAGTTAGTTGTGAAATTTTGACTATTGCTAGAAGTTAGATTTTTCAACCACAGAGTGAAAAGTGAAAGTGAGATAACTCAGTCATGTCCAGTGCTTTGCAACCTCGTGGGCTGTAGCCTACCAGGCTCCTCCATCCATGGGATTCTCCAGGCAAGAATGCTGGAGTGGGTTACCATTTCCTTCTCCAGGGGATCTTCCCGACCCAGGGATCGAACCCGGGTCTCCCGCATTGGAGGCAGATGCTTTAACCTCTGAGCCACAATTCATGTGTTCTACTGTTAGGAGACCATCTCTGTAAATGTAGTAAATTCTTCAATGCCTAAATATTTATCAAACAACATTTCTAAGATTATTTGGAAAAATAACAGGAAATAGATCATACCAACAATTAATCAATTAGTTCTTAGGGAGAGAAAAGGCCAAGCAATCACATTCAATCAGGGGCACTGATTGTACTAGAGCTAACAGCCTATTGAAACAAACTGACTTTAGATTGTAGAAGAAAATAATTGCATTTGATATATAAGTATGTAGTTAACTTTATGAAGAGAGGTTCAAGTGGATTACAAATGGTGATCCAGATACACTCTTTCTTGCCATCTCTGCTACCTCAAGAATACAAGTACATGAATGTGATAGTAACATGTTTTGTTTAGATGAAGGTGAAAAACCATAGCTTTACATCTTGTCTTATTATCTCACAGACCCACTAACTTGATAACTGCTTGCAAAAGAGTATTCTACTTGTCTAGTTTGATTGCACCCAAAAATATTCCTACTAGTGCTTTGACGATCTTTAGCTTGGAGAGATAACAAACACAAGCAATCTTTGAAGGAAGTAGGTCAAGTGCTCATTAGCAAAAGTAGTATTAGTTATGTGGGATCCAATCAGGTTTTGTTTTTTTTTTCTTTATTGTGTAATAATCCCCTGCTCGTGTTTGTTACTTAAATTTTAGAAAACTTCCTGACTTTAGTTTGGCAATCCTTTGCCTCAAGTCTAACTTCTGACTCTTTTTCATATCTACCATCCCCAAATATTTCTTCACATATATTAAGATGGATCTTGTCTCATAATAGTGGTGATACTAAACTAGGTTAGGAGTAATCTTTTTTTTTTAATGATGTAGTCACTTTATTTTTTTTAGAGGTTTTTTGTTTTTTTTTTTATGTGAACTATTTCTAAAGTCTTCATTGAATTTGCTACAATATTGCTTCTGTTTTATATTTTTTGGCTTATTGGCCACAAGACATGTGGAACATTAGCTCTGCCACCAGATGTCAAATCCACACCCCCTGCATTGGAAAGGAAGTCTTAGCCATTTGAAAACCAGGGAAGTCCCAGGAATCTTTGATGATTATCCTTTGTCTTGCCTGAGATTCTTCTCCCTACTTCTAGTCTATTCAAACCCATTCACCCCTTGTTCCATGTCTATTGCACCATTTGAAATTTGGATAACTTGACAAGGTTTTTTGGAGAAAAAAATCACAACTCAATCCAGTAATCTTGCCTGAAAAATCCAAAGACAGAGGAGCCTGGCAGGCTACAATCTAAAGGGTAGCAGAGAGTTGGACAGACTGAGCCACTAAGGGCACATAAGCAATAAGTGTTTTTAAAAATATAATACATATTTTACAATATACATATTTTTAAAATACAGAAAATAGAAGGAAAAAAAAATCAAAGTACCAAAAACCTTATGAGAGAAGCCTCCAGCCGTTTCCTGCACATTCTACTTTTTAAAAGGCAAGTCTGATGAAAATCTCTATCGACTGAGACCCCTCCATGGATTTACATAACCCACAAGACAAGTTGAATGTTTCTTTTACTGAGGCAGATTAAGCTCTTCATAATCAGGCTCTTTCCTAATTATACCATACAATATCAGAATTCTGATGTAATGATTCTCAAACTTGAGCATCTATAATGCCTGCTCTCACATGAACCACTTTATTTATTATACAAAAACCTAGACAGCCTGCTCTGCCGTTATGACTGCATAGGTCTAAAATGTGCTGTGCTTAGTCATTCAGTTGTGTCTGACTCTTTGCAACTTCAGGGACTGTAGCCCGCCAGATGCCTTTGTCCATGGAGATTCTCCAGGGAAAAATACTGGAGTGGGTAACCTATCACTTCTCCAGGGGAACTTCCTCACCCAGAAATCAAACCGAGGTCTCCTGCATTGCAGGCAGATTCTTTACCAGCTGGGTTACCAGGGAAGCCCAGGTCTAAAATAGGGCCCCCAAATTTGCATTTTTAACATTCACTCTCTGGGAGATTCTGGTGCAAGTGGCTGCCAAGCCAGGCTAAGAATTATTTCTCTTGGCACATAGTCTTCACAATTGGCTCTGTTTCACCACTGTGATTTCACACATGCTATTTCCTCTATAAGGAAAGCACTACCCATCTTTTAAAAACATATTCCTAATGATCCTTCAAGACAAAACATCAGCACTGATAAGATTTGCTTGAAGGTAGAGGAGAAAACGGGGCTTCCCTGGTGCTCAGCAGTCAAGAATCTGCCTGCAATGCAAGAGAACTGGGTCCAATCCCTGGGTCAGGAAGTTTCCCTGGAGGAGGGCATGTCAACCCACCAGTATTCTTGCCTGGAGGATCTCACGGACAGACAAGCCTGGCAGGATATAGTCCATAGTGTCACAAAGAGTTGGACACAATTGAAACAACTGAGCATGCACGCTTATACCTTACGTCTGAGGATCAGGGGGTGTCCATGATAAAACCTGCTAAGATAGAACATGACAGTCATATAAACATACTAGACCTGGATGCAGAGATGAGAGATGGAGTTCAGTAAGGGTTGGTGAGGGAGGGAGTGAAAAAAGAATGAAGTCCTTTGCACACTTTTAAATCAGATTTTTTTTTTTTCAAATATGGAGTTGTATGAGCTCTTTATGTATTTTGGATATTAACTCTTACCAGACACATCATTTGCAAATATCTTCTCCTACTCAGTAGCTTGTCTGTTTTATTGATGGTTTCCTTTGCTCTGGAAAAGATTTTACATTTGGTTAGGTGCCATTGGCCTTTTGTTTTTGTTTCCCTTGCCTGAGGAGACAGATCCTTAGCTATATATATATATATAGCTAAGACTTATTTATGTCAGAGAGTGTAACACCTATGTTTTCTTCTAGGACTTTTGTGGTTTCTGGTCTCAGGCTTAATTTAATCCATTTTGAGAAAAAGATCTGAATATATGTTTTTCCAAAGAAGATATACAGTCCAACAGGCATATGACAAGAAGTTCATCATCACTAGTTATCAGGAAAATGCATATCAAAACCACAGTAAGCTATCCCCTTACACCCATCAGAATGGCTATTATCAAAGAGACAGAAGTAAAAAGTATTGAAGAGGATGCTGAGTAATGAGTACTCTGGTACACTGCTGGTGGGAATGTAATTGGTACAAGCACTATGCAAAACAGTATAGAGGTTTCTCAAAAAACTAAAACTAGAACTACCATATGATCCAGCAATTCTACTCCTGGGTATATATTTGAAAAAAAAAAAAACTAAAACATTAATTTAAAAAGATACATGCACCTCAATATTTATAGCAGTATTATTTACAATAGACAAGCTATAGAAGCAGCCTAAGTGTCCAACAGCTGAATGGATAAAGAATATTTGGTGTGTAATGTTAATACACACATAATAGAGTATTACTCAGCCATAAAAAGAATGAAATTTGACCATCTGCAACAAAATGGATGGTCGTGGAGCGTATGCATAGTGAAGTAAGTCAGAGAAAGATAAACATACATGCTTTCACTTATGTGTGGAATCTAAGTTTTTTTTTTTTAAATAAATAAATATAACAAACAGACTCAGATATAGAGAATAAACTAGCGGTTACCAGTGGGAAGAAGAGTCAAGGAGGAGTGAGACATGGGGGAGGAGAATAAGAGAAACAACTACTAGGTATAAAAGAAGATAAAGGATGTGATGTACAGCACAGGGAATATAACCAACATTTTTGTAATAACTAAATGGAATATAGTCTATAAAAAGTATCCATTTACTATGTTGTATACTTGAAGCTAATACAATACTAAATATCAGTTATGCTTCAATAAAGGATTCCAAAAAGATAAGAATGAGAAGGGAGAAATGAAAGAAGGGGAAACAGAAAGAAGGAGAAATCGAAGTATAATTGTATAAAACATGGATAAAGACAGTTGAGGAAAAAAATAACCTCAGGAAAGGACGTACATTTAGCCATGGCTTAAAACTGTTGACTAACTTTAAAAGAATGAGACAGAGTTTTACTAATGTTTAAAATTTAAAAAGAGATATTCAAAAAGTCAGATGGCAAAGCCAAATAAATGTTCAAAGTAACCCCTTCTCAGAATAAGAAAAATAATTTAAGATACTGGCATGCCTAAAAGTGTAATTAATGTTATATAAAAAGGCTAAGATGATAGTTGCACTCATCTCAGACACTAGCAAAACAATACTCAAAATTCTACAAGTGAGGCTGCGACAGTATGTGAACCGTGAACTTCCAGATGTTCAAGCTGGATTTAGAAAAGGCAGAGGAACCAGAGATCAAATTGACAGCATCTGTGGATCATAGAAAAACCAAGAAAATTCCAGAAATACATCTACTATTGCTTTTGATTATACCAAAGCCTTTGACTGTATAGATCACAACAAACTGGAAAATTCTTCAATATATGGGAATACCAGACCATCTTACCTGCCTCCTGAGAAATCTGTATGCAGGTCAAGAAGCAACCATTAGAACTGGACGTGGAACAACAGACTGGTTCCAAATTGGGAAAGGAATATGTCAAGGCTGTATATTGTCACACTGCTTATTTAACTTATATGCAGAGTACATCATGCTGGGCTGAATGAAGCATAAGCTGGAATCAACATTGCCAGGAGAAATATCAACATTTCTTAAAATTGATCAATATTTCAATCAAATATCAGTAATCTCAGATATGCAGATGACACCACCCTTAAGGCAGAAAGTGAAGAAGAACTAAAGAGCCTCTTGATGAAAGTGAAAAAGGAAAGTGAAAAAGCTGGCTTAAAACTCAACATTCAAAAAACTAAGATGAGGGCATCTGATAACATCACTTCATGGCAAATAGATGGAGAAACAACAGAAAAACTGACAGATTATTATTTTTTTGGGCTTCAAAATCACTGCAGATGGTGACTGCAGCCATGAAATTAAAAGATGCTTACTCCTTGGAAGAAAAGCTATGACAAACCTAGATAGCATATTAAAAAGCAGAGACATTACTTTGCCAGCAAAGATCCATCTAGTCAAAGCTGGTTTTCCCAGTAGTCATGTATGGATATGAGAGTTGGACCATAATGTAGGCTGAACGCCTAAGAATTGGTGCTTATGTGCTATGGTGTTGGAGAAGATTCTTGAGAGTCCCTTGGACTATGAGATCAAACCAGTCAATCCTAAAGGAAATCAATCCTGAATATTCATTAGAAGGACTAATGCTGAAGCTGAAGCTCCAATACTTTGGTGACTTGATGCGAAGAGCTAACTCATTGGTAAAGTCTCTGATTCTGAGAAAGATTGAGGGCAGAAAGACAAGGGGACAATAGAGGAGATGGCTGGATGGCATCACTGACTCAATGGACATGAGTTTGAGCAAGACAGCATCCTCTGGGAGATGGTGAAGGATAGGGAAGCCTTGCATACAAAGAGTCCATGGGTGATGGGTCACATGGGTCACTAAAGAGTCAGACACAACTGAACAACAAGTTATCAAGCTTCATGAATAAAGAATAAAATATTCTAAGTATATAGGCAAGAGGACCACATCACTAACAAGAGAAATCAAACTGGCCTCAGACTGCCCTACAACCACATTCAATGTTAGAAGGTAAAGTTGTTATGGGCACATTTCTGAAAGGAGAAAAAAGTCTCACCCAGGAAAATTATACCCATTCAAGTTGTCATTCCATATAAAGACGTCAGACAGACATCTCAAATATGTTGCTGCTGCTGCTACTGCTAAGTCGCTTTAGTCGTGTCCGACTCTGTGCGACCCCATGGACTGCAGCCTACCAGGCTCCTCCATCCATGGGATTTTCCAGGCAAGAGTACTGGAGTGGGTTGCCGTTGCCTTCTCCATCAAATATGTTAGAACACTAGAAATATAGTACACATGAATTCTTCTAGGAAAAAAATGGAATTCAGCAAACCAGAAGATCAATAAAAATAAAGAAAGAAAAGGCATAATAGAAGCAGTGATGGTGAACATTAAATCTAGTAAATGTTTGGCTATGACTAACATCTGGAGAATTGTGTTTGCAGAACAGATGGCAAATTTTATAAACTCTAACAGCTTAAATATTACAACTAACAAACACTGAATGATGTGAGGTGGAGAATTAGAAGAAAGTGTAAGAATGCTAATCACCTTCCCTTCAGAATAGAGAATGTATTGACGTTACCCAAAACTGAAAGAGGTCATTTAAAAATCACACAGAGATCCCAAGAACTTTAAGGTTCTTTTCTTATTCATATAGAAAACTTACAGGAATGAATGTTTTTGGAGGAAAGAAAAAGGTTTCATTGGTTTTTCCATTTTGAATGTTTTTTCTCTGCAAAGTTCCAGTGAACAAACCTAGTTTTGAAAATATTTCTATTCATATACACCCATCTCTACACCTGTTTCTGTATGCATACATTCCAATAGATATATCTGGAAGAACATAAAAATATCAAGATCCATGGGGTTTTGGATAATTTATTGCTTTATAATTTTGTGTATGGCTTGAATTCTCTTATGATCCCATGTCATCTTGATGGAAAAAAGCAAAAGCTTTACTGACACATGAAATCAATTTGTATTTTGATAGAAATATTTCTGGTTTTTTTGTTTGCCAAGTACTGCGGAAAGGCTGAGAGAAAATGATAGCATTTGTTTCAGCACTGGAAATATTTATCCTCCCTGTAGCATCCTCACTACAACAAATGAAAGGCAGTATGGAATGGCAGCAAAGGGCATTGAAGTGACAGCTTTGAGAAAGACATCCCTTATCTAGACCATTCAATCATAAAACTACCTGATCACTCTTAACATCCATTCACACACTTTGGAGACTGGAGGTTGTGATTTTGGACACAGTTTTTGATTAATAAAAGCCCACTGAGTTGTTATACACTAAATTGTAAGGCTTTTTTCTTACAGACAGCTTATTGGGTGACAGTCAACTAAAGTCAAAAGAAACACTTATTAAGAGCTAAACTCTTTCGAGGTGTTGTTTTCTTCCTGAAAATATACACATAACAAAAATTCAAATGTCCAGAGAAATGGCATGATCAGAAGCAGGTAGAAGGGCTCTGAGCCATATGGAATAAAGAGTAGTGTGTGATCCCTATAAACACTGGTGCTTTTTATGATATATCTCCAGGCTTTCAAATAGTTTATTTAATTTTATTTATTGAGTAAGACTGAAGCTAAAAGCTACCACAATGATGCCAAAGGTTTCCCTTTATTTCCATCATACTACCATTAATAATAGTTTCATTTTTCCATTTTCTTCCCATTTTAACAGACAGGATGCAATAAATGCAAATGAATTTTAACCTACACAGCTGAAATTGAGCAGGTGATTTCACAGTTAGAGCCATCTTTCATGAGCCAATATGTAAAAGTCGAATTAGAGTCAAGAAAAGTTTCAATGAAGAACACAAATGTGCCAAGTGTCCAGAAGCCAAAAGTATAACATTCAAGGACTAATTGTAACCCAAAGAGCACCAGAAGACTTTAAATATTCTTTACATTTGTTGAACTAGAGACTTGGAAAATGTGATTGCAAAAGGCCAAAGAAGAGTGAACTTGTCATGAGTGGGTACAGCCATGGTAAGGAGATGGTTAGAGACACCACAACCAACAAAGGCTGGTTTCTCAAAGGTCATGAGAAAATACTCTAAATTCAATTGGAAATGAAAGGAATGATGGGGCTTTCCCTATAACTGAAATACAGGAACATTTAAATAAATTACTTAGACTTCTGGAAAAGAGGCCTATAGCAGTTGTGATAGCATATTCATTTGAAAATTTGACAAACGTTTCCTCTTCTACTCTGCTGCCCCAGAACCACATCCCTTCCCCTCTCTCCAGGTAAATTTACAGGAAAACCACAGCCAGTTATATTCTCTAGCTGCATTCACTACATAGAACAAGATAATCTAACCAGAAGAAAACTGGTGCAAGCTGGTTCAGCTCCAAAAGTGGGACAATATTGCCTTGCAGCTCATTATCATCTCAGCAGAATAGTAAGATCTCCCTTGCTCCTCCTCCAGCCATGATGGCTCAACTTGCTTCTGACGCAGATGCCAAAGGACCCTACAATGGCAGAAAAGGAGTGGCATCCCAGTTTCAGGAAAACTATTCCCAGAAAGCCAGTGCATATGCCTCCCCCTCATTAAACTTGCCCTGAAAATCTTGCCTTAATCATCCCCCCAACTGAGAAGCTTATTTTGAGCCAAGTTCCTTCTTCCCCATTCTCTGGCCGTTGAATAAAGACTGTGCTGTTTCAATCTCAGCATTGATTTTGTTATTGACTGGATGAATTCTTATGGAAAAAGAACTCTTTCTGGCCAAGGTACAGGGCCTCAGCTGAACCCCTCCAAGATGGGGTCCATACAACCAATTCAGTAACCGCTCCATAAAACTATCCTTTCTTTCAACATGAGGATGAACATATGCAGAGAAACTTCACTGCAAATGTTTCTCATATCATCAACTTGAAGAAATTGCCCTCTCTTTGGAATCTCACAGATGTAGAAATCATTATGTCCGCAGAAGAGAAAGGTAAGAAATAAGATTTCATATGAGTGGAATATTTTCATGAAAATTTTTAGTAACATAGCAAATAGAAGGGAAAGTGGCAGAAATATGGTAAGTACATAGAGTCAATTGTCCAGAAATAAAATGTTTCTCTAAAGCCAGTAGTGTCCTGAAAATTCTTATATCAAGACAAGAAATAGAAGAGAGGAGATGTTTATATACAGATTTGGTAAATATTTGATGCTATCAAGAGCTGTTTTAGTATTAAATCATTTATGGCATTACATTTGAAATATTTAACTGTTCAGTACATATCAAAACATTTTATCTTATAATTTGATTTATGGTTCTTACCATGAATTTAGACCACCTGAGATTTAATTTTTGGAAAATATCTGCGAATTTTAGGCCTTGAGAAAATTACTGAAAGCTCTGTGCCTCAGTTTTTTCATTTGTAAAAAGAATAACAGTATCTCCCTCACATGGTGGGGAACATTAGATGAAATAATAATTAAACACTTAGAATGATATGCAGCACAAATGTTTAATAAAGATTAGCTATAACAACTGATTCATTATGTACCAAACAATAGGGTCAAACTTATGTGCTAGACAAAGATCTAAGTAACTTATATATATCAGCTGACTTAATCCTTCCATGGCCTATGGGATGGACTTTATTGTTTTCTCCTCTTCACAGAAGACAGAATAGTTATGCATATTGTCAAAAGTCTGTATTCTTAATCATGTATTTGATGCTTAATTTTGGCTACACTAATTGAATCACCTGAGAAGCTTTTAATAGTCCTGATTATCAGGTGAATTGGTACCCTAACCCAATTCAATCATGGTAAGTCTAGTTACCATTTGTCACCATATAAAGTTATTATAATAATACTAAGTTCCCTATGCTGTACATTAGATCCCTGTGACTTAATTATAATACCAAATACAGTATAAAGCTATGTACATAGTTGTAAATACACTTTAAATGATAGAGTTCAACAAAATCTAAATCTAAAGAGGCATCTTACTCTAAAAGTGGTGTAAATCTGGAAGGAAAAATAAAACTTGTCTCAATAAAATACTAAGAAAATCTAATAAATTGGGGGTATGGAGTAGGTTAATGAGAACAAATTAGTTATTCAAGTGGGAAAAAAGCACACTTGCAGGATTATATTACTCAAGATCAAATCAAACATTGATAACAAATTATATATAAGTTGTTAAATGAGGTATATAAATAGTTCTTAGGGCTAGAACATACTCTACCTTCAAGAGAAAACATCTAAATACATAATCCAGAATACTGTGAGTAATTTGATAGTTTTCCAATGATTTACAATTCAAATTTTAACCTTTTCATATTTTTAATAAAATATTTCTCATCTAGTCTATATGTCCCACTTAAATTTGACTTTTATAAAATGAAAATCAAAACAGCCTGCGATAACGCAATCAGGCAACAGGGAGAATGGAGATTAATTTCCCCTCCATTTCTACCAAGATGGATAAGGTTAAAATCAGCTTTTGCTATTCCACCAAGCTGCCCTTTCCTGTTTATAACCTTCCTTTGTCTTCTGTGTACTTCTATAAATATGCTAAAATGTTATTGGATATGCAACTAGGAAAGATAGCATTTATGTAAAAATATTAGTTTACATTGTAAACTAAGAACTTTTTATGATAATACAGATGGAGGGTAAGAATATGTATTGTTTTGTAATCATTGCCAAGGCTCCTCCTAAAAGTTTAATGCAAGGCAATAAAGAATGAATAAACCACATTTTAAATGGAGAAATATTTCTTTCGAGTTAACTTTTATATCTAAATGTCTCTTTCTACTCCTTCTTGCCTCAGACCTTCCTTAATACCCAAGGAATTTTGTAATTATGAGGAAATGTAATACAACTTAAATCATAGATGGAATAATCCTGCAATAGATCTACTTAATTTCATAAATTCTACTTGCTGAAAGCTATGGATGGTTGGAGATACGAATGAAATAGGGTAGAGCTGCAAGGGTCCATTTAGTACCATCTGGTTTTCATTCAAAATACTTTGATTATCTAGTCTCTCACACCTGCTGTACATCCTTAAAACCTCTTGAATCCACCCTGAAAATTAAGGGAGAAAATGTCATTTTACGCTTTCCATTTTTTATTCCTGACATCTTCCCTATAGTTACTTCCCACAGTGTGGCTCAGATGGTAAAGAATCTGCCTGCAATACAGGAGACCTGGATTCAATCCCTGGGTCATGAAAATCTCCTGGAGAAAGGCATGGCAACCCACTCCAGTATTCTTGCCTGGAGAATCCCATGGACAGAGGAGCCTAGCAGGCTATAGTCCATGGGGTTGCACAGAGTCAGACATGACTGAGCAACTAACATTTTCACTTTCACAGTGTTTTGAACACTACGTAACAACTAACTTCTGGAATTTTATTAAGATCTGTTACCTGAAATATTCTTTTGTTGTCATTGTAAGAGGGTATTTGCTCATAATGTAAAGTCACTGAAGGGATCAGCAGAAAGAAATTGTACTGGAACTTCCCTTATCTGCTAAAGCAGAGAATCCTGAAAATACAGTTGTTATTACTGCCACCCCCACTGCCTGAATCCTATTTGAAGAATGACCCTCAGCAGGAAAGGTGTAGTTTTAGCTGTCATGAGCCCACCTCTACTACAAGGGAGCTTCCAGCCAGTAAGGAGTCTGTTCATTAGCATCCAAATGAAAATACCCAATAGAAGCTTCCGTAATTGTCCAATGAGATCTCAGTTACCACCACCCCTTTTCCTAAACTGATACATAGACGCTCTCCTCTGTATATTCTAAGTTACTCACTACTGAATACTCCTACATGGGGATTAAACTTTTCTCCAATTAATCTGCTTATTGTCAGTTAATTCACAGAACTCCAACCACATGGCCTACAGTGATAGAGGAGAAGTTTTGCTTCCCAACATAACAATCCCACACAGATGCTTGATATTTGTAGATGTTTCTGGAGGAAAGAAGTCTGGGACAAGTAAATGATTTTTTCAGGGTGTTTCAAAACATCATAAGGAGTATATGAGTCCCACCAAATATTTGAATGCTCTGTATGCTGGCAACGTAGACCATAGCCCAACTTATGATATTTTAATGTAGCAAATCTTAGTAGGATTTTAAATCTTTCCAGTACTTCAACTGACAATTGGCCAGAATTGACTATTGGTTTCAGCTACAACTTATTTAAGTTGCAAACAACTAAAGAAGAGGTAAAAGAAATTATTGGGTCAAACCCATTTTCTTGTCTTAAGAGCATGGAAAACATGCTCCTTAGAAGTGTAAGGTTCATATATGACAGCCAGTTGACGACATGTTTAAAACAACCCAATTCTAACCTTGAATACAGTTTACTTAGCTTGAGTCAGACAAAACAATTTTTAGCCAATTAATATGATCAAATCATCAAATACTTGCTACTTACATTATACAGTATCTCCCAAATATTGAATAGGATTCACTAATACTTGAAAAAGTCATTGTTTACTTGAAATTCAAGGTAAACTGGGAATCCTGTGTTTTATGTAGCTGTTCTATTTTTTTGAGTTTTCTGGAGGATTACAATGTGGAGGTAATGGTTAAAAGTTACTACAATGAGGTGACTACATCTGTTTGTAATATCCTTTCCTCTTACTGTGTTTCAGATGATTCTTCAGGGAGAAGAGATAACAGAGCATGAACAAACCTTCAGTGTCAGCCTTTATTGACATAAGTAAAGCAAATATAAGTCTCCATAACCACGTCTTAAATTACTACTGAATATAAACAAAGGTAATTTCAAGGATTCAACACATTAATTGAACAGAAGCATAGCTCTGCCTCTGAGGCCTATATAAGAATTAACCATTTAACAAAGTTCTGAGGGAATGGGATATGGAACTTCCATGCAAAGGACTCTTTCTTCAATATGAAAAAGGAAGCGTACAGGGGTGGGAGATCATGCCACTGCAAGTGTGGTTCATTGAAGAGCATCACCTGGAAGCTTGTTAGAAATTCACTCTCTCAGGACAGGACATATCCAGACCCACTAGATTAAAACTGCTATTTTAACAAGATCTCCAAATGCTTCATATACACACTAAAGTTTAGGAAGATCAGCTGTAGACAATTGGCTTCTAAAAAGGATGGGCATCCAGGGTCACTAAAAAGAAAGAAGACATAAAATAAGGCAGTAAAGCCTTTCAAATGGAGGTATTTTTCCCTTGACCAGTTTCTACAAGCAAGAGGTAGCCCCTAGTACCCATAAACACGAGTTATTCAAGTGAAAGCATTTAGTCTCTTCAAACTACTATAACAAAAATCTAACCACAGACTGGCTACCTGAAACAACAAATATCCAGTTCTCACAGTTCTGGAGGCTGGGCAATCCAAGGTCAAGGCAGTAAGGATGGACTAGATGTCTGGTGTGATCACTCTTCCTGATTCAAAGATGCCTGGCTGTCTTCTCACCATTCCCGTGAATGGCAGGAGAGGCAACGGAGCCTGCTGGCTCTCTTTTATAAGAACACAGATTCTGCTCCTGAGGGCTCCACCCCTATGACCTCATCACCTCCTACAGGTCCCACCTTCAAATACCCTCACATTGGGAATTAGGTTTCAACATATGAAATTTGGGAAACCAAAACATTGTTCCTAGTTATACTCCTTGACCCTCCAGACTCAACAAGCCTAACCAGCTGAACTAACTAACTAAGGCCACTTCACTGCCATTTATGTACAACTCAAAGAACTTGGGCTATAACGCAGAATGTTTGAAAAAAGAACATGGGGCATTTTCTAATCAAATTTAAATCTTGTATAAACAAGTAGATATGAATATTTCAGGTACCTCAGCAAAATCTGCAGCCAGAATGCCAGGTCAATCTTGTTTTAAGTATATACATATTGATAAAAATCTGATCTTAACTACATTTATTTGAGAAGTAACTCTACTATAATGTATGATAGCCGTATGAATGCCAAGGACAAGCGTATATTTAATAGAGTTTGTAATCGCATAACTTTAAAATTACCTTGAGGAACTTTGCCAGTCTTCCTACCAAGGACAAGAAATACTAATATGTATAGTAGAATTAAATCATATTTTATTTAGATATATTCTCATCCACTGTTTTTAAAGTACTAGTGCGGATCTTTCCTAAGCAATTATGGCAACTTTCTGAGTTGTATCTCAACACGAGTCCTGCCAAGAAAGGAGGTACAATGATTCGGGGGGGAAAAAAAGAAAAAAGCTTAATTAAGTCAATATATTCAAATAACTATCTCATTTATCAAAGGGGGAGGGGATGATAGAGGAATTGATTGGGTCAGTTGTAAAGTGGAACTTGATAATTAATTGATTCGTGATGATTAATATAGCTGAACCTCTCCCCTCACTTCTTTCAATCCAGGCAAAAGGGATAGTTAGAGTGTGATTAGATGAAAGCAATATAGGCTCTGGAAAGATTGTACTCCTGTGTTTTCTGGGACAATATAAGTGTGCAACAAAACTGTCACAAGAAACATGCTTCTTTTCAATTTCAGTAGCAAGCAATAGGCATTTATCAAAGAAAATTGAACTGAGGCTGTTGCTGCAGAACCAGAAAGAAATTAGATTCAAATGATTTTTACCAAGTAGGCCAAAACCCTCTGATAAAAACAAACAGATCTATTATTTCTACCTCCCCTGGTTGCTTGCAGGCAGGACCAGGTCTTTAAAGAGCAGTTTTTTTTCCATATGGCCACGGATGAGGGAAGAAGCTTCTCCCCAGTGTGGAGAGTAAATGTCCATGTGTCTATGGCAAGCAAGATAATTGATTTTCCCTCGCTAGTGATTGGTTTAGAAATAAGGTGCATGACACCATTCTGCACCATGAATGTGATTCTGCTGAGCACCTATAGTTTCCTTTACTTTTAAATAGAGATATATAAGGAGAGACTTCTATTCTATCTCTGGATGAAATTATCTGCCCAAGACTTGAAATTGCAACAAGCTCTCTTAGGGCCATGGGACAAGCTGACCTAAGAAAACAAACCAACATTGTAAAGTTAGCAGAGAGGAAAAATGAAAAGCACCTGAGTCCCAGATCATATAACCAAGTCTATGAATAAATTAAATCTCATATCACATAATTTGCTACCTAAGATAACAAAACTGTTTTGAGTTTGATCTCTTTTACTTGAAGCCAAACTTTCCCAAGCACTAAAAAACCATCAGTAGGAGATTCTATTATTCATATCCCATTTACTTGAAAGAGACACATCATGCACATTATATGTCTACACTCAAACAAAGGGAAGAATGTCCTGCAAACTTAAGGCATAATGCTATTTCATTCAGTACAGAATAGACCACTAGTGCTTCCTTCTATAATGTGTAGACATCTACACGCCATGCTTCTTCAACTTTTATACTTGTGAGTTAACCAATCAGAACTTAAAATATCAAGATGATTTTCACCTAATATATGATTTCCACTGAGGTTGATTCTCCCTGGTTTCTTGGTCATTATATATGATATTCCCTCAGATTGCCATAACTAGCATGAAGGACTCTATGTTGCAAGGAAAAGTCTCAACTCAAATTAGCTAGGAAAATAGAAAGAATTTATTGACTTACAAAATCTAGGTGCTCTAGTTACATCAGCAAGGATTCTCTTTATCTACTGCCTTCTAAGGGCATTGACTCTATTCCCAGGCTCTATAATCTTTAACCAAAACAATGTCAACACAGCTGTCCCCAGTCCAGTTTCAGGGTAGACAAATGACTACAGCAGCCTCAAATCCTAACACCAGAGCACCCAGGGAAAGAGAGGAAGATCTCTTTCTCAGAAGATTCAACAAACATCTCACTACTCATTGGCTCTGATTTGTAGATAGCAATTGGCTAGGCTAGAATAGTGGTCCTCAACCTTCTCAGCACCAAGGATCGATTACTTGGAAGACAGTTTTTTCCAGAGTGGGTAGAGGCGATGGCTTATGGATGATTTAGTGCAGTACAGTTATTGTGCACTTTATTTCTAATCTAATGCTACTGAGGATCTGACAGAAGGTACAATTCTGTGGTCTGGAGGTTGGGAACCCCTGGGTTAAAAGGAAGAAGCACATCAAATGGTGTAAACTGTTGTCAACACCTGAAATGAGCTTCAGTTCAGTTCAGTTCAGTTCAGTTGCTCAGTCGTGTCTGACTCTGCAACTTGATGAATTGCAGCACACCAGGCCTCCCTGTCCATCACCAACTCCCAGAGTCCACCCAAACCCATGTCCATTGAGTCGGTGATGCCATCCAACCATCTCATCCTATGTTGTCCCCTTCTGCTCCTGCCCCCAATCCCTCCCAGTATCAGGGTCTTTTCCAATGAGTCAACTCTTCACATGAGGTGGCCAAAGTGTTGGAGTTTCAGCTTCAGCATCAGTCCTTCCAATGAACACCCAGGACTGATCTCCTTTAGGATGGACTGGTTGGATCTCTTTGCAGTCCAAGGGACTCTCAAGAGTCTTCTCCAACACCACCATTCAAAAGCATCAATTCTTCAGTGCTCAGCTTTCTTCACAGTCCAACTCTCACATCCATACATGACTACTGGAAAAACCATAGCCTTGACTAGATGGACCTTTGTTGGCAAAGTAATGTCTCTGCTGTTTAATATGCTATCTAGGTTGGTCATAACTTTCCTTCCAAGGAGTAAACGTCTTTCAATTTCATGGCTGCAATCACCATCTGCAATGATTGTGGAGCCCAGAAAAATAAAGTCAGCGACTGTTTCCACTGTTTCCCCATCTATTTGCCATGAAGTGATGGGACCAGATGCCATGATCTTAGTTTTCTGCATGTTGAGCTTTAAGCCACTTTTTGACTCTCCTCTTTCCTTTCATCAAGAGGCTTTTTAGTCCCTCTTCATTCTCTGCCATAAGGGTGGTGACATCTGCATATCTGAGGTTACTGATATTTCTCCTGGCAATCTTGATTCCAGCTTGTGCTTCTTCCAGCCCAGCATTTCTCATGATGTACTCTGCATATAAGTTAAATAAGCAGGGTGACAACATACAGCCTTGACGTACTCCTTTTCCTATTTGGAACCAGTCTGTTGTTCCATGTCCAGTTCTAACTGTTGCTTCCTGACCTGCATACAGGTTTCTCAAGAGGCAGGTCAGGTGGTCTAGTATGCTCATTTCTTTCAGAATTTTCCAGTTTATTGTGATCCACACAGTCAAAGGCTTTAGCATAGTCAATAAAGCAGAAATAGATGTTTTTCTGGAACTCTCTTGCTTTTTCGATGCTTAAGTCCACCTAAACAAATGGGTTGATGAAGAAATGGAGACATCCAAAAAGGAGAACTATGGTGCTAGTGAGGAATGGATACCAGGGAGGCAAAAATAAATATCCACTACACCTTGGAGAAATGAGAATGGATTATTTAAAGAGACCATGCATGAAAATGAGTGAAATTTTATTTCAATTTATTATTCTTAAATCTTACCATTTTTTATGTCTAATTACTACCTAACCAGTTTAGGAATAAAGGTCGCAGATTTACCTATGGGGGTTGGACAAATAGAAAAATCACATACACTATGGTACAATTCTTGCATTCCATGGCTTGTATTTAGTGGCTTGATTATTTATTGCATGCATTTTTATTTTCTTTCTAACATTAAATTCCATATCCACAACACCCACAGTATCTGTCACTTGTCTTATTTTGAAAGCTGCAAGAAAACAACACACAAAAGAAATGTCAAAGAAGTTTAAAAGTACTTTTGTCTATGATTAAAACTTGGGCACAAACCTGCCCCACCCCGTTCTGTTTCTCTCTAATAACTTTACTTGAGTGATTACTGGTTGGCTGGGGGTGGGGGGGGAAAGGAAAGGAAATTTTAAATAGAAATATTAGTTTTTAATGCTCATACTTTCCACATAGTAAATTTTCCTCTCACATTAAATACTTGCATGGTGTATTCAGCTATGCCCCATTTAGCACCACGTTATACAATTTTGAGCTAATTGAACGTTATTTCCTATTAAGATTACCACTGTGTTATGTCATTCATCTTATTGCAAGTTTCTGCTCTCTTGAACAATGAAGAATACAAAACAGCATAGAAATACAGGATATGACTCTCATTATTGTTACTATACTTTAATAGTTTTAATGAGGTGAAGTGAAGTGAAGTGCAGTTGCTCAGTCGTGTCCGACTCTTTGCGACTCCATGGACTGTAGCCTACCAGGATCCTGAGTCCATGGGATTTTCCAGGCAAGAATACTGGAGTGGGTTGCCATTTAATGAGGTAGGGCTTAGTAATTCATAAGAAAGATCATGCAATTTTCAACAGTGCAATTTTAAAAGTGGCTTAGTATCTGCTCGATTTACCCAAGGTTACATCAAATATGGATCACATTATAAGCTTCAGGTAAAAATCACAACTATCCATACCAATATCATGAGAAAATCATCATCTGATGCATTTATTAAGAATCATTAAAACTCAGGCAACAGATTCTACTGTAATGGAACTGTATTTCACTAATTGATCCTTTAGACATTTATGCAAGCATTCAGGCATGTTCTCACTTAGGCACTGTATATACACAATATAACTGGACACAAACCTTGCCTCTAAAGAGTTCACTATTTAACTTGTCCACACTCTTAGGCAATTTAATGTAAGGTAAGTTTCTCAACTTCTCTGTGCCTCAATTTCTTTAGCTGCTTAATGCAGATGATAACAGTACCTACCTTAAAGTTCTGCTGTGACACTGAAATAAGAAAATACACACAACACGCTAACAACAGCTCTGGCAACCTCATATGCACTCATTAAATATTAGCTGTTATTTTTAGTATAAGAGAAGAAAGCTTACAAAACTACAAATTCAATTAATTTGTTCAATATATTCTGAGTGCGGAGTTCTACATAAGTCTCTGAGAATAAAGAATAAGACAACTACATTTTCTGCCTTCATAGGCATCCAGTCTAACTTAGCTATGAAACCAATTATAGTAATATTCAAAGGAAGTGTACAACATGAAACAGACAATATAAAATATTGAATATTTAGTATATTCCACACTTTGTGCCAGAAACTTGAGAAAAATAATCTCATTTTATTTCATGAGGCACAGCTCCAACAGTGGCCCAACCTTACACATTTCATAAAGAGTAAAACCAAGATCCAAATATAGATCTATTTTCTAAACTTTCCTCTCTAATGGCTTCTTAACTCATAGAAAGCAATTAGAGTAGTTGGCGAAGTCTTCTCCAAGAAAATAAAGAGCTTTGAAAGATCACTTTGAAAAATAAATTTGAACTAAACTTACATCATTATTTCCTAATGTGTGTTCTGTGGAATATTATTTGCATAAGATACTAATGTAGTCAGTCAACACTGACAAGATATTAGTGGTAGAACAGTTTTTTAATCTCCTTGATTCTCATAAAATCAAAGCAACTATGAAAACAAAACCAAAAACCTACAAAAATTATATTAAAAAAAAGAGCATTTTATCTTCAAGACTCAATAATATGAAGGGGCAACTATAATGCCAACTATAATGCCTGCATGATATCAATATCCATGTGGAAACAGGGAAGAAACTGAGTCTGAAACTGAGTCTGATGAAACAGAATCAGAAAATCCTAAAACTGCCAATAGATTATTTATAGTGGACCAACCCTCTGAACTAAGGTGTGGTTTTACATGCTCACAGGTGAGTAGGAGTCTATGGTGAAGCCTGAAGACTGAAGCACACTCTAAATCAATCTGCCAAGGACCCCAGGACAAACAGCAGCCATAGAGAAACTTTTGGAAACTGATTTAAAATTGAACAAAGCCAAAACAGGAGAAGAAAAAAGAGAGAATGTTCAGATAAAAACAAAGAAAAGAATAAGGAAATCTCTCAAGCATGAGAACATGGCTTAAGACTTCACAAAATAACAGAAGAGGTTTAAAACAGCATTTATAACCAATTTCCCCCTTCTAAAAGCAACAGAATAAAAATATAATTAAAAATAATCAACAAAAAAACTTGCAGTGAAATATTTTAAAAAGATATTATTAAAAAAGAGAATAAGGATCAGAATAACACCCCTGTAATTAAAGTCATACCAGCAAGATCTGCCTAGAAATTGATGAAAAATGCAACCAATATTCCCAAATGTATAGAAATATATAAAGAAAAAGTAGACAAAATATGGAAGTACAGCATAAATGACAAATAGTAAAACTTAAAAACTGGTTTTAGAAATTAAAAAGTAGATATATTTTTTAAAAAAGAAGTCTAAACCAAAAAGAACACAAGACCAAATGAACACACACAACATGCACACTTCAAAGGAAATAGAAGCTAAAAAAATTTTAAGTAAAAATATAAATCAAATAAAAATATTAAATAATTTGAGAAGAATGCTAAATGTAATAAGAAAGAGAAGTTTAACATATAAGCATAATTGTTGTTCCCAAAGAATAAAATCCAAGTAGTGCTTCAAAACAAGTTATTTACCTGAAATATTTATATGAAACTGCATATTAAAATATATTTATGTCATATATATACTCATATATAATTTTATTTATATAAGATAATTTCAACAAATATGGGTGTTTCATATGAATAAATTATATGTTTATATTTATGAAACTATATACTTTCACATATATATATGAAACTACATATTAAAAATAACAAATATGGAATCTGTCATAGTTTCATATTGTTTAAAAAATCAAATGGACTCAGTACTTTCTCAGTCTTTGAACTAGGGAATCAATAAAAATTTAGTGTCTCTATGGATTATATGTTGATGAAAATTAATCATCTTTAAAGTTGTGAGTATAAATTAAAGATTAGGTTCTCCTTGTGTTTGATCTGACATTTCACTCTTAATCCCTGCAACCTACTAATTTCACAACCCAGAACACTCCAACCCCTTTAAATCATCCTATGCAATGATACCTAGCAATCCTGAGCATTCTTTTCCTCAATCTTAACTTCCTTGGAAAGTATTTTCTGTTATTTAACCCTAATTTCCCCACCTGGATGAGGGTTCTTTGAGCTAATCACCCCAACTCTCTTCTTCAAGCATCCTTGTCTTCTGGCTCACTCCATTTCTGGTAGCTCTACATAAAAACATTACTTTCCCCATTCCTAGAGCCCATGGGACCATCCTCATCAATAGTTCTCTGAGCTGGTTCTTCTTTGAGTAGGAGATCCCATTGTGCCCAAGCAGGTTACCCAAGGCAGATTGAATAGGAGTTGAAAAGCTCCACCCTGCCACTTCTTTCCAAGAGATCTAAAAGCAGCCAAATGAAGAATGTGTCCTCCACGTGAAACATGTTATTTGTGATCACCCTGCCATTTGTTGTAGCTATTCATTATCCATAAGAAAGTATCTTTTTTTTCCCTTTAATTCCATTTGAGGACTAGTTTTATGTTTAAACTGCTCATACCCTGAAAACCTTAATCCATATATCTAAAGTATTATCCACAGAAAATATACAATTTGGCAATATTTTTTCCTTTTGTGTCGTCTTCATTCAACAAAATCTTTATTGTAAAAAGGTTCTGATAATTTCCTTTTAAATAAAGTGACTAAGATCTTGCCATGCTAAAAGAACAGTAAAAATTTTGATTTGCTTTGGTCATGCATATACATGATGAGAAGGCCTTGGAATGCTTTTAGGGGACTTTGGATATCAAGTGTCCTAAAAAAATGTCAGTTTTATCATTTTTTATCATATAGCTAATAACACAGAGATGTACTGCATAATGACGAAAAGGGCCTAAGATTAAGCCTTTCAATAATTAGTTTCTTATTTTTAGTATCTTAGAAATAGATGTTTGCTTAGGTGATTTGATTAGCTGGACACGTTACTCAACATGACTTTCAAAAAGCTCAAATTACAAGATCAACAATTTTCAGAAACTGTTTTTGCTCTTGTGGTTTGATTCAACTTAAGTGAGAAATACAGAGATGTAATAGTTATCTTCATATTTTGAAGGTAATTTCTAAGAGTGGTAAGATATAATCATCACTTTGTCTAATTACCTACTTTTTGATATTTTCGAGTGAGTGCAATCATATTTAAAAAAAAAAAAAAAGCCTTTTAGCTTGTTTGGAGAAATAAGTAAAAGACTGTGAGAGATGTGGCAAGTAAAAGAGAAAACCAACATCAAATTACATCTAAAAACCTTTGAAGAGAGTAATTAGTAGCAGAAAGAAAAGGAACCCCAAACTTCAATTGATCCTGCTCAGCCTGCTAAAACTCTGCAAGACAAGTCTGAAAAAACTCTAATCTATGAGCTCAAGGAGTTTAACAATTTAATTCAAGTTAACATCTCCTGACTCTGATTTTTCTGGTAGTCCTCTATAGAGTCTGCGACAAAATTGCTGTCCAGTGAAGCCCTTTTGTGACTACCTAAAATAACGGCTAACACTTCATGAGTATTTATTATGTATCATGCACCCTGTTAAGTAGTTATAGTTATCATGTACATGATGGTTAAGCTATCTGTCAACTTTGCCACAGTACCCAGAATATTTGATCAAATATTATTCTGGATATACCTATGAAGGTTATTTTTTTTTTTTACATCTCCTACATTGGCAGTCATTTTTATTCTTTACCATTAGCGCCACCTGGGAAGCCTTTGAAGGGTTTGTTTGTTTGTTTGTTTGTTTTTTAAATATGATACAACATTCAAATCAGTAGACTTCTAGTAAGATTACCCTCCATAAGGTAAGTGGGCCTCAACTGATTAGTTTAACAACTCAATAAAACAAAGACTGACCCCCTCACCCCCACCCTGGCACCAGGCAAGAAAGAATTCTGCCAGAGAACTGCCTTTCAGCCTGTCAGTCTACCCTGTAGATTTTGTTCTTGCCAAGATTCCACAGTCACATGAACTAATTCCTTTTAAATCAATCAGTCTCTATCCCTCTTTCTCACCACATACACAACTCCTATCAGTTCTGTTCCTCTGAAGAATGCTAACACAGTGTGATTTCTTACATAGCACTCCAACAACTCTATATGGTCAATATTATTGATACTCTGGATTTACCAAGAGACTAACCAAAACAAGGTCATAGATTTTCAAGTGAAGTCTGTCTACTTCCAAAGCCTGGTTTTGGCTATATTACAAAGATGCAAATTAAGCAAATATGTATAGGAACATATGTGTATGTGCACATACATATATCTGCATGTTAATATGTGTTTGAGCACACACACATTTGCGTGTATATGTGTGTGTTGGGAGAGTGGTAACATGGAGCAATTTAGATGAAGGCAATTTTCTTCTGCCTATCTGTACTGTCTACTCCCCATCCACAGGCTTTCCTTTTGGCATTTCTTAACAGGTTGCCCTGTGTTTTAAATTAATATAAGCCTATTAGAAGTTCTGTCTCCTTATGAGAAAGTCCTGTCTTCTTGGATCAAGAGAGAAATTTTAGGTCACTCTCACGCTAGCAGAAAACTATACTTTTGGAGGCTATGCGTGAGGTAAGTGTCGACTTATTTTGGTTTCTAGAAGTAGGACTTACAGTGTAGGACTTCATATCTAATTCCTTCAGCATGCTGCTGACATGGACCTGGTCTAATATCTACCATCTTGTCTAATTATGTACTGAGAATTCTTTACATATATACATACATTGACTGATTGATTGGTGGGTTGATTGGCTGATTCTTCAGGAACACAATTTGACCTTAATATCTCCCATGCTTATGCAGCAGGTAGTGGTCATAAGCCTGCATGAAAGGGAGAACATATTTCCTTCCCATGTCCATTTATTCCCACAAGGCAAACCTGGTCTTGGTCCAGAGGTTTCAATGAGCTAATATACTTAACAAAGTACCCAACTCATGATTAACACAGTCGAGTCACAAAAGTACCACTTAGCAGCTCTGGAAGAAGGCCAAACCTAAGGCCAGGCACTGGTTCAGATGCCCCAGGAATCTGGTTGAGTATCTTTTGCAGGAGCTCTGAGAAGCATGCTAAATCCTACTCATCATGCTTTCTGCCAACAGTGATGCTGAACTGGTTCCACCATTGATCCAAAGCCTTTCCAGAGATATCGCCTGCTGTAATGCAAACACATTCTTGTGCTTCGGAATCAAGGAATGCCGGAGCAATAAGAAATGAGAGATCATAAAGTGAAGCAGCTCAGTCGTATCTGACTCTTTGCGACCCCATGGACTGTAGCATACCAGGCTCCTCCAGCCATGGGATTCTCCAGGCAAGAATACTGGAGTGGGTTTCCATTTCCTTCTCTATGAGAGATCATAAACTGCACCTAATTTTATAGGTATAGAGACTCAATCTCAAAGAAGGGAGTACACAAAGTGGCTACCTGCATGGTCTATTTTCCTTTAAAATATTTTTGTGTTGTTTACATGCTTCTCTTAATAAGATGTTCTCAACCAGCAAACAGGCTACAACAATTCTATCAAAACTGGAAATTCTTGTCTTCTGTTTATTCTTTTATTACTTCTCCCGGTACTCTTCCCCAAGAAATTGTCATTTGCTTTCATTTAGGGATACTGGGACCAGCCTTCTCTGGGGGATCTTGAGTTTCTCTGTTTTATTATCACAGGTGGAAACACATTTTTCCCTGGTGTAGAGGCAGAAAGGCTGTCATCCCCAAAGCAAAGCCCAGGGCCTGGCACCTCTACCTGGACTGGTAGTTGTTTTCACCTTTTGATGCCCTTACTACACACCCTACTGCTCTTATTTTCCAAACAGCAGGGTGTTCTGCAATGTTTCTTGCGGGGAGCCGGCCTGACTGCTCAGGCCCCTTCTCGGCCCTGAGAGAGATCAAAAGGTCCCTCTCTGTCCCGCCACCCCTGATTTGTTAAAGTGCAAATTGGCCTTTCTCACCTCCCTCAAGGAAATCGCTGCAGCCACCATTTGCCTATTTTCCTGACTCTGATAAGATTATCGGGCTCCTGTGAATGGCTTATGTCTAGGTAGTCTTTACCTGATTGTAAGATGCTGGTGCCATGCTCTGCTGGAGTTAAGATAAACTCCTAAAACTAGTATCTGCAGTTCTGCACGTATACAAGTCTTTGATCTAAAATTTGGTGAATCCTGTTAGTATATATATGTATGTTACGCCTCAATAAAGTCGTCGGAATCAGTCACAAGCTGACTCCGTCCCTCTCAACCCCATCTTTCTTAGTCTTTTATTTCTCAGGTGCACTGGTGATTGCGTCCTTGACCTGTTCATCTAGCCGGCAGGCCCGGCAAGTGGCGCCAGAACGAGGGACGTGGGCGGATCCCAGAGCACAGCCACCCAAAAATATTGAAAGTGATCCCGGGAGAAAGCCTCACCTATTCAGGTATCGTTGGAAAACTGTGGGTGGAGAGGGTATAGTTGAGAGTAAAAATTATGGGGCAAAGTAATAGTAGACAGTTCTTTGTTTCTATGTTAAAAACTATGCTAAAAGCTAGAGGAATTTCTGTCTCTAAACAGAAACTAGAAAGATTTCTTGTCTTTGTGGAGGAAACTTGTCCTTGGTTCCCAGAGCAAGGAACTATTAGCCTTGAAACTTGGATAAAGGTGGGAGAACAAATTCAAACAGTTTATACCCTCTGTGGACCAGACAAAGTTCCTCTTGATGCTTATTCTCTATGGACTCTAATAAGAGATTGTTTAAACCCAGAACACGAGAGTAGGAAATTTGAAACAGCCTTGAAATTTATAGCACCCAAGTGTTCAGGTGCCCCCCAACGGGTAGCGGAGCACATATATGACTCCCCAATTGTTTCAGGTTCCAGAAAAAATGATAATGAGACTACTGCTCTAGAACAAGACTCAGATTCAGAACTTTCTCCTGATGAGGAAGACGATTTAAAAGAGCAGACTTTTGAGCATGACAAAGAAGGATGGGATGCCTTTATAGTAACTCAACAAAAGAATAAAGACCAAGGCTCCCCTTTTTCTGAACTTAGAGAGATGCTAACATCCATATCTCAGAGAATGGAACAACTAGACTTATCGCCCATAAATACAACTAAGCCGTTGCATTCTAAAACGCCATCTGTTATAGCCGGTTTAAATCCTGACCCGCTGCCGCCGCCGGTCCCGCTCCCTCCCCCTCCTCTCGCAGAAGCGCCTTTGATTCCAACAGCGCCAGTATATGTTCCATCTAGCCTAAAAAGGCCAATACTTTCACCACTACAAATGGCTGTGAAAACAGCCCGAGAACAGGGTGAAAATCTTGAGGGATATTCTATGATTTTCCCTGTTTTTCAAGATGCTAATCATCAGAGGTATCATGAGCCTCTGCCTTTTAAACAACTGAAACAAGCTTGCACTCAATGCGGGCCTACTGCGCCGTTTACTCTAGCCATAATTGAAAGTCTTTCATCTCAATACTTGCCTCCTAATCTCTTGTGGTGCTCAAAATACGGCGAGGTCTGTAACATCATTGAAGACCGTAACCGCCGTAATGGGCTGCAGGTTACTTTTGACATGCTAATGGAGGAAGGACAATTTAGAAACCTTAATCAACAACTGACCCTTCCTCCCCTAGAATACTAAACGATGAGGGGCGAGCTGCTCTGGCCCTGGTTGAAAAGGCCCTCTCTCAGCATTTTGCTACCTACTGTGATTTTTCTCAACCGTGGGGACTATATGTGTTTCCCTCTAAACATACCCCGACGGCAGTGTTATATCAAAATGCTCCCTTACAGTGGATCCATTTACCTGTATCGCCTTCAAAAGTTCTTACTCCTTTTTTTGATTTCATTAGCCTCCTCGTTGCCAAAGGAAGGCGTCTTTCCAGAGAAATGTTGGGAGCCGATCCTGCTTACATTTATGTGCCCTATACCAAAGAACAGCAGGAATGGCTTTTTCAGTTTAATGACTCGTGGGCTTTGGCCTTTTCCTCCTTTACAGGTCAAATTATTAATCATTTACCTTCTGATAAACTTTTGCATTTTGCCAGCCAGCATTCATTTATTTTTCCAAAGAATGTTTCTAATGTTCCTATTCAAGATGCTCTTACGATCTTTACTGATGGATCCTCCAATGGAACTGCTGCCTTTGTGGTTAATGATACCCCTTTCTCCTGGCAGACGAACTATACATCGGCTCAAGAAGTAGAACTTTCAGCCGTTCATAAAGTATGCTCACAATATTCCTCACAGTCTTTTAATTTGTTTACTGATAGCAAATACATTGCTCATGCTTTGCAATATATAGAAACTGTTCCCTTTATTTCTACTGTGAATTCTAACATTCAACATTTGTTACGTTCAATTCAGTCTCTGCTGCAACAGCGCACCTTACCCTGCTTCTTTGGACATTTACGTGCCCACACTGGGCTTCCTGGACCTCTATCTATGGGAAATCAGATGGCTGATTCTCACACTAGAGTTTTTCTTTCACAGGTGGAAGCAGCACAGCAATCACATGCGCTACATCACCAGAATAGTAACACTCTTCGTTTGCAGTTTCAAATCCCTCGAGAGACTGCACGACAAATTGTTAAATCTTGTCCTGTTTGCCCTAAGTTTCTTCCAGTTCCACATCTTGGCGTTAATCCTCGCGGGCTTCTACCGAATCATCTTTGGCAAATGGATGTCACTCATGTCCCTTCCTTTGGTCGTTTAAAGTACGTTCACGTATCTATTGACACCTTTTCAGGATATATTGTGGCATCCTTACAGACTGGTGAAGCCGCAAAACATTCTATCTCACATTGTCTTTATGCTTTTTCCATTTTAGGCACGCCAAAGATTATAAAAACTGATAATGGCCCCGGCTATGTCTCCTCTGCCTTCAAAAATTTTTGTTCCTCTTTTTCTATCACCCTAAAAACAGGTATTCCTTATAATCCACAGGGTCAAGGCATCGTGGAACGTGCTAATCAAACTTTGAAACTACAGCTTCAAAAAATACAGAGGGGGGAGCTCTATCCCCTTCTACCCAGAAATTACCTTAATCACGCTTTATATATTTTAAATTTTTTAATTTTAGATAAAGAAGGACATTCAGCTGCGCAGAGATTTTGGGACCCTCAGATTTCCAGCAGAAAGCCGATGGTCTTGTGGAAAGACCCGCTGGATAATAACTGGCATGGCCCAGATCCTGTGTTAATTTGGGGGAGGGGTCATGTATGTGTTTTTCCACAGGATGCCGAAGCACCGCGCTGGCTCCCGGAAAGGCTGGTACGCCAGACGGAGGAGATTACTGAATCAGCAATTAGGTCGGCTGACTTTACAGCAGAGGAATCTTCTCCCGACAAATCAGCAGATGCATGAGTTTATCCTTCAAGCAAGGAGGATGGCTGCAGAGACGGCCCAACCTCGATATGCGCTGGCTTATATCGCCCTCGCTTTGGCATGCGCGATAATGAATCAAGCCTTCCCTCAGGCTGAAGCCAATGCTTTCGTTTCCTGGGCTCATTCTTATGCTGATTTTTACAATGAAACAGCCTGCTGGGTCTGCACAAGCATGCCTTTATCGGTTACAGAAGGATTACCCTGGTGGGTGCTTCCCTTTCCAAAAAATGAAACTTCGGCTTTATGTGATTTTTTAAAAGAATATCAGAAGAAACATCGAAGCTTAATTACAGTTAATTTTGATATAGATTCTCGATGCTCTGATCCTTTACACGCTTCTTCTTTTTATTTTAATGTAACACAAAGTTATCAGGAAATTGTTAATGCGTACTTATATTACGAAAATAGATCTGTTTCTTCTCCTAATGATTTTAATCGATTTGAGGGTGACTACTACCAAGTTTGGGATGAATATTTCTGGATGACCCCTGAAAAAGGACAGCTACTGACCCCTGCTGACATTTGCTGGGAGCAAAAGACTCATGTACCAACATTTGGAGGCCGAGAATTTCCAGGATATCACATGAAACATATGGGACTATTGCCTACCCACAAATGTAAGACTGTAATGGATGTAACGTTTATTGTCAACAAGTCTGTTATTTGGCCAGGGACAGATTGGGAAAATAGCCCTGGTATAAGATGGGTAGCCCCAAATAACACTCGATGGATTTGTGGATACAACCTTTGGCCCTGGCTCCCTGTAGGATGGGTGGGGAGATGTACCCTAGGGTTTGTGTTTGCCCCTGGGAGAATTCATAAGCAAAAAATTAGTCAACCTGTTAATTTACCTTATGTTAAAGCCCGGTGGTCACGCTCTGTTTTTCATTGGTATGATTATTTAGCCTCAATTTTTGTGCCCTCTTTAGGAGCCACTGATATTATGCTCAGGGTAGAGGCTTTGAACAATTTTACAAAACAAGCTTTGACAGATACTAGAAGAGCTTTAGAGGCTCTTAATGAAGAACAAAAACAGATGAGAAAAGCCGTTCTACAAAATCGTATGGCTCTGGATATTCTAACAGCCTCTCAAGGGGGAACATGTGCCTTAATAAAAATGGAGTGTTGTGTATATATTCCTGATTATTCCTCAAATGTTTCTGATGCTTTAGAAGATATGAAACAACAAGTAGCCGCTATGGATTTTTCTGACTCCAGCATTTGGAGTCAGATATCTGCCTGGTTTCATAGTGGTTGGTGGAAATCTATAATTTTCATCATTATATGCATATTGTTATTGCTGTGTTTTGGCCCTTGCATTTGTCAATGCTTATCTGAGATGATAAATAAAAGATTGCTGATGTTTTCCCGTTTGCAAACGCTGCCATTTCCTTCGAGGGAGATATAATGGCCATTAGTCAAAAGAAAAGGGGGAGATGCGGGGAGCCGGCCTGACTGCTCAGGCCCCTTCTCAGCCCTGAGAGAGATCAAAAGGTCCCTCTCTGTCCCGCCACCCCTGATTTGTTAAAGTGCAAATTGGCCTTTCTCACCTCCCTCAAGGAAATCGCTGCAGCCACCATTTGCCTATTTTCCTGACTCTGATAAGATTATCGGGCTCCTGTGAATGGCTTATGTCTAGGTAGTCTTTACCTGATTGTAAGATGCTGGTGCCATGCTCTGCTGGAGTTAAGATAAACTCCTAAAACTAGTATCTGCAGTTCTGCACGTATACAAGTCTTTGATCTAAAATTTGGTGAATCCTGTTAGTATATATATGTATGTTACGCCTCAATAAAGTCGTCGGAATCAGTCACAAGCTGACTCCGTCCCTCTCAACCCCATCTTTCTTAGTCTTTTATTTCTCAGGTGCACTGGTGATTGCGTCCTTGACCTGTTCATCTAGCCGGCAGGCCCGGCAGTTTCTGCCACCACCAACAAAATCCAAGATGAGCCAGAAGAGTGAAACTCAGCAGCCTGGAGCAAAGTCAGACAGTCTAAGGGGATTCAGAGTGTTCCTGGGAAGAATTACTTTTTGGTGAGGTCAAAATGGACATCTTTTCTTGAGTTTTCATCTATTGTTTACCATTAATAGGATGAGAATAGGAAAGATTAGCTAGAATTCAGTGTTTCCTCTCTACTAGACACAGTTCTCGGGGCTCTGCATCTATTACATACCCCATGACTCTGTGAACTGATATCACATAAGGTTTACAAGGGCTTCCCAGTTAACACTAATGGTAAAGAACCTACCTGCCAATGCAGGAGGCATAAGAAACATGGGTTCAATCCCTGGGTTGGGAAGATTCCCTGGAGGAGGGCATGGCAACACATTCCAGTATTCTTGCTTGAAGAATCCTATGGACAGAGGAGCCCGGCAGGCTACAGTCCACAGGAAGGCTTAGAAATGGAGAAACCGAGATTCAGCAGCCAGGTAGGAAGGGACAGAATCAGGAGCCTGACTCTGGAGTCCGGTTCAGCATCCTGAGCTTAAGTGTCAGGCGTATTTCATAAGAATGCTAACTAGAGAAAGCAGTGTATTTCTCATTGTTAAACAAAGCCCACCTAGCTTCTCATGATGACTGCTACCCAGACTTTTCTGATTATTATTGTTAAAATGAGAAACCAGAGACTGTTTCTACGCTAAACTCAAAACAGTACAGTCAAACAACCAGTAATTCAATTAATTCATTTTTTAAAACTAGGCAAAATCTGCTCACTTCACTAAAAGGAATAACCTTGAAGAATTAATCAGTTCTATCAAAACAAAAAATTTGGTGGTTCAATATGGGCACCAGCACTATCTTAGGCAACAGAGCAGAGTTATTTGATACAATCAGCATGAGTTTTCATGACTACCGTGGTATAAAGGAGTGAGGTGACAAGGATGCCTACATATCTGAGCAAAGACTGTTAATCAGTAAGATAGTAAATGAACAGCTGAGGTCATGAATAAAAGCAAAAAAAAAAAAAAATAGCAGTATGGACTAGAGTCTTGAGAGCATTTCTCTGAAGAGGCAGGAATCTTGCAATTTGAATTTGAAGGACCTACAGATTAAATTAGCAGAAGTGAAATTTGGAAGGTCACCAGTGTGTAAATGAGATCTCGAGTCACAGCACAAGTTGAATTGACACCAAGCAGGATTGCCATTAGTTATGTAAATGTGGATGTCTATACTGACAGCCTGATGGATGTAGGTTCAGAAGGGTAAACAAGAACCAATTCAAACATTGCCAGCTCAGAAACAATAACATGTCTCTCCAGGTAGCAAGGAGCATGGAGATGAATTATCCTGTAGGAGATTGAACTCAAGAAATCCTGGTTTTGCTTGTAAGGTAATTCACCAGGAAATTAAGTTCTAGTAAGCAGTCCTGAGGGCTTCCTTGGTGGCTCAGAGGTAAAGAACACATCAGCCAATGCAGGAGATACAGGGATTTGATCCTTGGGTCAAGAAGATCCCCTATGGATGGAAATGACAATCCACTCCAGTATTCTAACCTGGGAATCCTATGGACAGAAGAGCCTGGGGGGCTATAGTCCCTGGGGTCATGAAGAGGTGGACATAACTGAGCACACACACACACACACACACACACAGTCGACAAGGATGAACCTGTGATCACATTTTAGCAAAAGGAAAAATTATATGCAAAACAAAAACTTATTGTGGTATTAAAGGTAAATGGAAAGTTCTGTTTCATGAACTTCACAGTAAGTTCAAAAGTGTCCACTGAATTACTATTTTCTTACCTTATATTTTCAACATTATCCTATTTATCTAAGTAGATTTTAATGAATCATCTTTTAAAAAAGACATTCTAGAATGAAAAATATAATACAAAATCAAGTGCGTATTCAGATTTTTAAGACTTCTGCTTTCAATTTAAAATTTTAACTATTTGAAAAGGTCTATAAGCTCAACTAAAATTAGAGATATATTCAATATACTTACTCTCATCCTGGTCTAAAATTAGATACATCAATTTTGTTTTATTAAGTTTGTAATATATCCTAACACTTACTGACAGATATCAGCATGCTTTGATAATATAATTCTGCCCAACTTGTAGTCGAGCAGTCATGAATTATATCAGAGTGACAGTAATTTAGTTTAACAAATTCTAGGTTTAAGAGGGGGGGGATTTAGTTATCAAGATAAATACAACTACCACAATTACTCTAAGTTATTGAGCATTTTTTATGGATTTGGTATTGAACTTAGTGTGAACTGCTTAGCTAAGTAACACCTCTTACCAAGTGATGCCTGGATACAGCTTATGCCTTCTTGAGGGAGACATCAGATCTCTGATAACTTTGAACAGAAAAGTAAAATTATCCATTTATTTATCAACCAATTGTATTGAGTGAAATGCTCTAGAAAAAAAAAAGGGAAATTCTTTGAGAATGTATGATAAAAACATCTCTGGAAAACGGTTCCCTTTGATGACAATTGTGATTAAAATTTCTGAAATCAGAAAACAGGACTTTAGTGAAAAAGGTACAGGTAAGATCTCCCTTGTCTGGGTTTTGTCCAGGTTTGGGGTGCAGGGGTTGGTTCTTAGAGAGGACCCGGAGATAATATGCTTCTTCTTAGCCTGGATTCTGAACACATGACAATTCAGAAAAATTACCATTCATGGGCAAGATATTTGATTACTGATAGAAATTAGACTATGCCTTTTATTTAGACAGTAGAAGTAAGGAGTGAAGATTATAATCATTCTTTAAATTAAAAAAAACAACTTTTCTTTTTGTTGGGTTTCCCTGGTGGCTCAGATGGTAAAGAATCCACCTGTAGCACAGGAGACCTGGGTTCAATCCCTGAGTCGGGAAGATGCCCTGGGGGAAGACAGGGCAACCCACTCCAGTATTCTTGCCTGGAGAATTCCATGGACGGAGGAGACTGGTGAGCTACAGTTGAGGGGCATGGCAGGTATTTCTTTTTTGCTGTGCCATATGGCACATGGGATTCTAGTTCCCTTATTAGGGATCAAACCCACATACACTGCATTGGAAGGACACAGTCTTGGCCACTGGACCACTGGACCACTGGAGAAATCTCCGTTTTTAAATTGGGTTGTTTTCTTATTGTTCAGTTTTGAAAGTTCTTTGTATATTTTGGATGACAATTCTTTTTCAGGTGTGTCTTTTGTACATTTATGGCTGAGTCCCTTGGCTGTTCACCTGAAACTACCACAGCAAATCAGGTATACCCCAGGACAAAATAAAAAGCTAAAAGAAAGAAAACCTTCCACTCCATAAAAAACACTGTCAAGAGAATGAAAAAAGAAGCCACAGATATAAGATATTTGCAAAAGCAACTATTCTGTTTGAAATTTCATCATTAATTATTTTTGTGCTTCCTAAGTTACTTCAGTCGCGTCTGACTCCTTGTGACCTATGGTCTGTAGTCCTCCAGGCTCCTCTGTCCCTGGAATTCTCCAGGCAAGAATACTGGAGTGGGTTGCCATGCCCTCTCCAGGAGATCTTTCCAACCCAGGGATTGAACTCAGGTCTCTTATGTCTCACACTGGCCGGCAGGTTCTTTACCACCAGCACCACCTTACCTTGCTTTTATTAACAGACTTACACTTTTCCACACTAATCATTCATACTTATTAGCTATGTATTCTTAAGAAAGAGTCAATCTTCTTTATCAATGCATGGGCTAGTTCTGTTTGTGAATTTTTAAAATATGCACCCAGATAGTATTCTAGAAATGTTAGTCTGTTCACACACTGATGGTAACTTCTCGGCATGTATTGTTTCATATTCACCATGCTACATTATAGTATTTAATGATTTACAAATACCTAGGTATACATTATCTTATTTGAGTCTTACAACAATTTTAGGTGGTCAACACTAACATTTTTCCCATTTTTCGGATGAGGAAATTAAAGCAAGTGTCATGTCTAGCCTCCAACCCAAGAAAGGCTTTTTCTCCAGTTCCAATAATATTTCTATTATACTGCAGCTACACCTGGCCCAATCCTCATAACATATACAATAAACTCATTTATAGTACATAGAATAATGAAATATTTTATATATACACACAAAATTCATGATTTGTGATTGTTATTCATTTATACAATGTGTTTAATTAACATGTACAAATTCATTGTAGAGAATAAAACAAATTTATGTCTGAGGAAGGTTGAAGAAAATCAACAAAGACAACAATACACTGAATTTTAACTTCAACTTATTTTTTTACCTGCTTGCTTATTTTCAATACCTGGAAGCTATACTATTATTTATCTACTTGCTAAATTTCATTTCTTTAAAAGTACTGGAGTAATTTAGCTTTTTTGATTTGAGTTTGTTTACTAATGAATTCATTTAATAGTTTCAACCATATGGAATTGCCAACATTCAAATATTTCTGACTTACAAAAACAGTAATTTCATATGATTCAATTTAATGTTTGTGTAAATTGGGATAGAACAGCAATATTTTTTGTCTCTCCAGTCAGCAAACAGATTACATCAAATTTGATGAGATGCCATCCAGCCTAAGACAGACTGGCAATTCCCTGAAATAGCATTTTAGTCTTGAATCTCATATTTAGCATTATTTAATGCAGTTTCAAGGAAAATTCCTGAGCATTTTGGCATGGCTTTACCTATATTTACCATCACAGGAGCATGGGTATTACGACAAAGATAGAACCACAAGTGTGTTAAATCTGTTATACAAGAAGCAATTTTGGGGGAGAGCTTCAAGTTATACCCTGGAAGAAGGAATAGCTACCCACTCCAATATTCTGGCCTGGAGAATTCCATGGACAGAGGAGCCTTGTGGGCTACAGTCTATGGGGTGACAAAGAGTTGGACACGACTGAGCAACTTTCACGTTCAAGTTATACCAGTGAATGGCAATGACTTGGTAAATCAGTTGTTTTCAACTTTTTGTGTATTTTATAATCCCTGTGGTGGTATATAAAAATAAACACTTGAGAAAATTTGGCTACTGTGAAAGAAAAATAAATATGGAATCAGTATTAATAAGAGAGTGCTCTACAGGGGATCCAAGAGGCCATGGAGGAAGTGTGACTTACCCACATCTCGGCCTAGACAAAATCTGACCTGTTGACCGCTTATTGTTCAACTCAAGATACTTATCCAATCATTACCCCCAAACAACTCATGATTCTTTAAGGACAAATAATCCCTGGCTTGCATCAGAGTCAATTATAATTCTCACTGGGCAATTTTAACAACCTTGTGAGTTTCGTCTTTACAAGTCCCTGATTCTTTCTCTTCCCCCAACACTTCTTTTGGTTTTACCTGAATCTGTCTCCTGGTGGTAGTGGTTTAGTCGTTAAGTTGTGCCCGACTCTTGCCATCCCATGGACTATAACCTGCCAGGCTCCTCTGTCCATGGGATTCTCCAAGCAAGAATGCTGGAGTGGATTGCCATTTCCTCCTCCAATGTCTCCTGGACTGTAATCCTTAAGACCCCAAATAAAGCTTTTTATTCTTTATAGTCTCGATACTGATTATTGTTGGATAGTACATGGGGTTGAGATCTAGGCATGCGCTTTTATAAACTTCTTAAATTATTCTGATACCTGATATAGGTTAGAAGCCAGTGTAATAAACTCCAATTGAATGAGGTAAATGTTGAAAGTTATACATTCACATGGGCACCCTAAGCCTGTAAATATTACCTGTAGCCATAACTTTTAGGGAAAGCTGAGGAGCAACCTATCAGCATATACCAGATGCTGTGCATAAGAGGAGAAAGTTCAGATTAAAACAGAAAATACAAGTTTATTACAAAGCTATTTTTACATGTTCAGATTTAGAGTCTTCAAAGCAATAAATTCCAGCTAGGGGACAATAAAGCAATCACCATCACTCGTTTCATTCAGAATGGACTATGTCAAATATATTCTGACCCACATGCCTACTAAGGTCAACAAGACTTCATCATCATTCTTGAACCATTTCCCTATGCCGCCGTTGTAACAAACTCCACCAACTTAGTGGCTTAAAGCAATACAAATTTATTCTCTTATGGTTCTGGTTAGATGTCTAAAATTACAATGTCGCAGGGCTACATTCCTTCTGAAGCTTCAGAAGACAATCTCTTTAGTTGTCTTTTCAAGCATCTAGAGCTGCCTTCATTGCATCTTGTGACTTATGGTCCCTTCATGCACCTTAAAAATGATGACAAATTTAAATTATGACAGAATAATATCACTATAGACATATAAAATGGAGTCAGCAGCCATTGAGGTCCCAGACAAATCTCTGTACCACTGAGAACATGAACTTTCTTTGCACTATACCAGACCCAAAGACACCACCAGCCACATTCACAACATCTACCAGTGGCAACCTTATGGTTTCAAGGTCTCCCTTTGTAACTGTGCAACCACTTCAAGCCCCAACAAATTCTTATTTAATGAACACTCTTCCTTCTTGCCTAGCCCTTGGACTGCAAGGAGATCCAACCAGTCCATCCTAAAAGAGATCAGTCCTGGGTGTGCATTGGAAGGACAGATGTTGAAGCTGAAACTCCAATACTTTGGCCACTTGATGCGAAGAGCTGACTCATTGGGAAAGACCCTGATGCTGGAAAAGATTGAAGGCAGGAGGAGAAGGGGACAACAGAGGATGAGATGGTTGGATAGCATCACTGACTCAGTGGACATGGGTTTGGGTGGACTCCGGCGGTTGGTGATGGGCAGGGAGGCCTGGCACGCTGCGGTTCATGGGGTTGCAAAGAGTTGAACATGACTGAGCGACTGAACTGAACTGAACTTCCTTCTTGCCAGCTCCAATTATAATTCTTGATAAATAACTCATATAAATGTAATCTTGCCACATTTTGCTTTATAAGCCTCCGCTATTTTGTAGTCAGGTGCAACACAATTCAAGTGCTTCTTAAATTTGTGTCTCTCAACTGCAGTTCTAACAGTACCCAAATAAACACTTAAAATTTTTTTTCTATCTCTAACATTGTAGTTAACAAAAGCCAGCAGTGTGGCCCCATACCCTTCTCCTCTTCTGTAATCAAATCTGCCTCTCTTTCATAAGAATACATTTAGTTTCTATCCAGATAATCCAGAATAATATCTCCACCTGAATGTTTCAAGATTTTTAACTTAATCACATATTCAAAGCCCTTTATGTCATATAAGGTAACATTTGCAGTTTCCAAGAATGAAGTCATGGATTTCTTGGTATTTGTGGATGGAAAGATATCCTATACACTTATTCAGCCTATCACACTTCTCAACACAACGGTCCAAGCAACCGCTTATAATAGAGGAAGATTGGTCTGTGTTATGAACCCTAATTTCCTGACATGAAGCCTTTTTGAATCTGAGCATGCTGTTTTAGAACTCTAGATTCTCTCTCATCTAAACTCCTTGTTTTACTGATTGTAAGACTGAAATCTCCTAGAGGCTTACATCAGGTGTCTTAGGTGGCAGATCTTGCTGGTGGCAAAGGCAGGACTAGAACACAGGCATCCTGATGAGCACACCAATGTTCATTCCATCACCATCCAATGACCTGATAAACTGATATATGTAAGGCAACAGTATGTGGAAAGGGCTTCCCAGGTGGCGCTAGTGGTAAGGAACTCACCTGCCAATGCAGATGTAAGAGACATGGGTTTGAGCTCTGGGTCAGATCCCCTGGGATCCCACTGATGGGGTGGGCAAGGCAACTTATTCCAGTGTTCTTGCCTGGAAAATTCCATGGACAGAGGAGCCCAGTGGGATACAGTCCATGGGGTTGCAAAGATTTGGACATGACTGAGGCTATTTAGCAGACACACACAGTATGTGAAAAGTTCAATTCACTGAAATAAGCTTGCTCTGTGACAAACCTAGACAGAATATTAAAAAGCAAATACATTACTTTGAGACAAAGGTCCATATAGTCAAAGTTATGATTTTTCCAGTAGTCATGTACAGATGTGAGAGTTGGACCATAAAGAAGGCTGAGAGCCAAAGAACTGATGCTTTCGAATTGTGGTCCTGGAGAAGGCTCTTGAGAGCCCTTTGGACTGCAAAGAGATCACACCAATCAATCCTAAAGTAAATAAACCCTGAATATTCATCAGAAGGACTGATGCTGAAGCTCCAATACTTTGGCCACCTGATGCTAAGAGCCGACTCATTGGAAGAGACCCTGATGCTGGGAAAGGTTGAAGGCAAAAGGAGAAGAAGGTGACAGAGGATGAAACAGAGAGCATCACTGATTCAATGGATGTGAGTTTGAGCAAGTTCTGGGAGATAGTGAAGAACAGGGAAGCCTGGCATGCTGCAGTCCATGGGTTGGTTGCAAAGAGTAGGACAGGACTTAGTGACTGAACAACAATAACCACAATAAAACCGTGCTCTGTGCCAAGCCCCAAGAGAGGGGAAGGGCTTTTGCTGCTTATTCCAGGTCTCATCGAATACCCTGGTGTGCTGGAATGGATATGAGATTATATAGGTTTTTAGAAAAACTAATTAGAGGATTAGTTTCCTTAGTTGTGGTAATAGTTATCACTCTAAATTTAGTCAAGAAATGGTCCTAAAGTCACAACAGGGAGATACTTATAGATTTTTTTCGTGAACTTACAATGGCTTTTTTCCATACTTACTCTTATTTACACTATGGTTTTTGTGTGTTTTACACAACAGTTATGTTTCTGTTCTCTGAAACACTATGCTGCAGTTCACATTTACAGAGCATTTTCTAGCTATTCATTAACTGAATCCTATTCTAAGAGTTTCAAAATATAGCATACCCACAGAGATTAATAAGAAGTGTCAAAAATGGCTGTGGTCCTAAAATATTGGAACTCTCAAAACAAAAAACAAAATTCACGTTAGGTAACCCAGGTTACCTAAATCAGGGCATCATTACATGCTATTGAGTGCATCAGAAGAAAATAACAGGAATGAGGAGAGCTAGGTTTATGTTTCCATGCCAAGAGGAGAGGAATGCCAGAAAGAAAAACTGAAGGAAATAATACCAAGGAATAGAGCTCCAAGGTGGAAGCTGCTTCAGAAAGATAAGAGCAACAAGCGGAGAGAGGCCTCTCCAAAAACAAGGAGGAAAATATAAGTGAGGTCAAAACATGTCTTCTCAATAGTAAAGGATATATAAATTTAGATATTAGTTGAATGAAAATCATCTTCACTGAAAATAGCCAGGACAATGAAAGAACATAATTCTTTATTCAAGCTTTTAAAAGAAATTTTACCTTGTTTCTCTTTTAATTTTTTATCTTATTTACATTTTCACATATGTGAAATAAGTTTATTTATCATCTTAAATGAATATTTAACATTTTGAATGATTTTTAAATTAGTTTTATACAATTATACTAGGTCATCATTTTAGACCAAAGGATGTTGAGAATTAAAATCAGATATTCCCGGGACCTCCCTGGTGGTCCAGTGGCTAAGACTCCATTCCCTCAATTCTGGGGGCCAGGTTCAATCCCTGGTCAGGGAAATAGATCCCACATGCTGCAACTAAGCCTGCAGGCTGAGGTTAAAGATCCCGCAGGATACAATAAGACTCAGTACAGCCAAATAAATATTAAAAAAAACAAAAACAAAAACCAAAAAACACATATTTCCACATGTGGCTTGGACACTGAGAACCAAAATTTTCTCTTTATTATTCCATTGCTCTCATGAGCATAACTTTATTATTCTATAAGTCTCTGCCCAGGTAAATAACTTGACTGCTCATTACAAAGACTTCCTGATATATCTACCTACTAGCAATAGAATGCATCAATAGACAGTTATGCCCTAAGATTCATCTGAACTTCTAGCCTCAAAGTTCTTGCCTTGAAGTTTCTACCAATTCTCAACTGTTACATCATGATTTTTACCCAGTTCTAATTAGGCTTCCCTAGTGGCTCAGCCCAGAGAGGGCAATGGCACCCCACTCCAGTACTCTTGCCTGGAGAATTCCCAAGGACAGAAGAGCCTGGCAGACTAAGGTCCATGGTGTTGCAAAAGAGGGGGACACGACTGAGCAACTAAGTACAGCACAACACAGGGTCACACAATTCTGACTAAGCCCCCCAGCACCCCCAGTGCTGACACTGAAAGATACACCTTAGCTTTCGATTATCAGAAAATCCCAACCCTTCCTTCTCCCCTCTGAGACACTGCCCCAGCTTTGGAAGCTGAGTTTTCTCTTACCAAGAAAGGCAATTAAGCTCAGTTTTGCTTTATCAACAGGTTGTGATATTTGATAAGATGATATTCAACTATGCCCATGCTTAACTGACCAGACTTACACTTCTCATGCTACTAGTGAAGACTTGAACTCCAGAGAGGAGACAAACTGCAAGTTAAGGGGTCAGTTTCCATCTGGCCACCAGACTACCCAACCAAAGAAGGCATAAGTAACGCTCGGGCCAAGCCACTGTTTTTGTCTCCCCCTCTTATAAAATAGCCTTTTTCTTGTGGGAAACCTATACCACCTAGCTTAGCTGAGGCTCTCCGCTCCCCTACTTCCACACATATGACATGTGATGCATTATGAGCAGGGAAACCCTGTCGCAAATCACACCACTGAAAGCTTTACCCACAGTTTGATGATATGTACACTGGGTGGTTGCCTCCTTCATATATCCGGTAAGTATGTATATATTTTTTTCTCAGTTTTATTTATTTATCTATTTTTTACTTTACAATATTGTTTTGGGTTTGCCTTACATTGACATGAATCTGCCATGAGTATACATGAGTTCCCCATCCTGAACCCCCTCCCACCTCCCTCCACACCCCATCCCTCTGGGTCATCCCAGTGCACCAGCCCCGAGAACCCTGTATCATGCATTGAGCCTGGACTGGCAATTCATTTCACATATAATAATTTACATGTTTCAATGCCATTCTCCCATATCATCCCACCCTCGCCCTCTCCCACAGAGTCCAAAAGACTGTTCTATATGTCTGTGTCTCTTTTGCTGTCTTGCATACAGGGTTATCGTTACCATCTTTCTAAATTCCATATATATGTGTTAGTATACTGTATTGGTATTTTTCTTTCTGGCTGAGTTCACTCTGTATAATAGGCTCCAGTTTCATCCGCCTCATTAGATAAGTATATTTTATAGTTAGGAATATTAGTACATGTGCTACTCACCTTGTTCGAGAACACAGACACACCATGTTGAGGAGATACATTTTGCTTTTCTTCCCTCTTTCACACTCAAATGACTGTAACTTCTCTAGAGTAAGATGGCCACAGGCTTGGAATAGAATGAAAAGGAATAACTGGAAAACCATAAAGCAAACAGAGTCATTCAGGTTCAGGGAAAGAAGAGCTAATCTCTGGCTGAATTGAGAGAAAGTAAAACTAAAAATATTTATCCTGGATCCCAAACATACTTCACTCCAGTTTTGGTTTTGCTTAGTACTTTGGTAACTTAATGAACTGGCTTCTGCAAATTGCCTGGAATATAGGAGTCATTGTCAAATAACAGTTTACCTTTACTTCTCCTCAAATATCCCTAAAATACAGTATATATCAGCATAAGCTAGTTTATAAACTAATTTACAACAAAGGCTCACACTTCATTGAAACCTGACATCCATCTTGGAGCATCTTAACTTTAGGACTGATACAGACAGGACAGCCTCTAGGTGGAGCATCCCTGGTTATTGTGGCAGAACTTGACTGGGCACACATTGGTGATGAAAACTGTTCAACTCATATTTTGTTAACCAAGCCTAACATCAATGGGGTAGGGCAACATAATCCTTCCCCAGGAAGAGGCAGCAAATATTTTGTAATAGCAATCTGTCCTACTGCATATATATTGCCAAATGGGAACTTGAAACGTTTTAAAAAATCAGAGATACCACTGGCTACCAGATACCATTGGAAGTCCATGTCTGTATCACCTAGTCTGAAAGTCATTTAAAAAACTCAACAAACAATATTCTTTAGGACTTCCTTGGTGGTCCAGAAATTAAGACTCCATGCTTCCAATGCAGGAAGACTGGATTTGATCCTTGGGCAGGAAAGTTCCACTTGCCAGATGGTGTGGCCAAAAAAAAAGAACATGTTTTAAGGAAGACATAGGTTACAGATTTGGTAAAAAAAAAAAAAAAAAAAAAAAAAAAACCACCATCAGGGATCTGTGACAAGCATATCCATGCCTGTTGTGGGAGGGGAAATATTTGTCCATGACCTGGTATCAGTTGAAGGATGGCAGAATACATCACTTTTGCCTTGGGATACTTTGAGCTGAATGCAAGTGAGAAGAAACAAATACAAGAAAACCTCCCTGTCTTCCCTTTATTTGCCTGAAAGCAGAAGATAAATTTTCAAAGATGTTACTCTTCCCTTCTATACCAGGAAGAAAAATTAATCACTAGAGACAAGTTGAACCCCTATCAGCTTGGAGAAAGTACTTGAGGAATGTACATAACAAGTTCCATTAAGTTTTTCTTTGCCATTAGTTTACCTTCTAATAGTTCATCCCCTTTACAAGCCTAAAGCTGCTTTCCTCCATGCTTTCATTTCTGCACAGATATACTGACCTTTGTTGAAGATACTGTATAAGACATAGTTCTAAGCCATTGAACTGAGTTCCTCATTTCTCCCTTAGTAGCTCCCAAGGACACAAGAGATATCTATGTTAATAAACTTGCTTGCTTTTCTCTTCTCAATCTGTCTTTTACAGGGTTCTCAGCCAAGAACTCAGGGGGTTAGAGGAAAGCTGTTTTTTCCTCCCTTACACAATCAACAGGAGGCAAGGAGGAAATAATTGCACTCATATAGGCTTTCCAGGTAGAGAAGGCAATGGCACCCCACTCCAGTACTCTTGCCTGGAAAATACCATGGACAGAGGAGCCTAGTAGACTGCAGACCCATGGGGTCACAAAGGGTCTGACATGACTGAGCGACTTCACTTTCACTTTTCCCTTTCATGCATTGGAGAAGGAAATGGCAACCCACTCCAGTGTTCTTGCCTAGAGAATCCCAGGGACGGGGTCACACAGAGTCGGACATGACTAAAGTGACTTAGCAGTAGCAGGCTTCCCAGGTGACGCTAGTGTTAAAGAAGCTGCCTGCCAAACCAGGAGACTAAGAGGTGTGAGTTCGATCTCTGGGTTGGGAAGATCTCCTGGAGAAGGGCATGGCAACCTACGCCAATATTCTTGCCTGGGAAATCCCATGGACAGAGGAGCCTGGTGGGTTCTAGTCCATGGGATCCAAAGAGTTGGATACGACTTAGCAACTAAACAATAACATGTCCATCCTTACTTGGTAAAGCACACAGCAGCAACCAGTTATTGGTTAAAATGATACCATCAATAAGATATACAGAAAACTGCTGAATTACAAACACCTCCACTGACAATGACACTCTTTCCAGTACTTTCCTAATGCTGAGGAGCTGATGAATGCAGATGATAAAATGGTTATCTTTTTTTTAAAATACATTATCAAGTACAAAAGTGCAAGTAAATTCTCTCAGTCGTGTCCAACTCTTTGCAAATCCATGGACTGTAGCCTACCAGGCTCCTTCGTCCATGGGATTTTCCAGGCAAGAATACTGGAGTGGGTTGCCATTTCCTTCTCGAACATATGGTCAAAAGAAGATGATTATCTCATTTCTTAATATCCTATAAGACTTTGAGGGAAAAGGAGAAGAGAGAAAATCCTTCATTTTGCTGGTAGATTTTTGGAATAAGAAGGATTTTCTAGTAAGAACAAAACAATTGCATTCACCTAGCTATAACCTTTTTCTTTAATGTTAGTACTAATTTCTTCATATTCTTTTGTACTGGTTGTATAAAGAGATCTCATATGATAAATAACACTGGGCTTCTTTCAAAAAGCAAATCAGCTCAATGGCGAAGAGCAATATGAGTTTGATTTATAAAATTCAAAGGAGAAAAATATTTGATCCAGTGTTTTTGATACTCTCGATGGTCAGATTGATAAGATGGTCAAACTAACTGTCCAGACAGAACCAGTCATTAGATGCCATAAACCGGTGATTCAGCAAATCATTCAAAAGTGACAGCCCTGATTTGGAGTGTTATTGGGTTGCTTGGTATATTTTGTAGCTGATCTGTTCACATACAGATTCCTACATACACTTTTCCATAAAACTCATATCAGAATTCTACTTGGCATGTAGTCTATTCCTGCTCTTGAACATGCCAGCTTTGTCTTAGGGAAATTAAATAAAACATTTTAGTGGGGGAAAATATAAAAGAACCAGCAATCAAATCTTAATACATTACTAGAGGAAAAGAGATGGGCCAAGGATCTCTAAGACACATTAGGGGCCATTAGTTTTATTTAGTGCAGAAGTACATTTATGTTGTCCCTTTTGAAAGGACTGTAAATATAAGGATTTATTTGGAAAGGGTCAAATAAACTGGGGCTGGATAAATAAAATTGATATGGTAATTACTCTTACATGGCTCATCATGCTGACAAACACCATAAACGCGGGAAGCATGATGAATTACAAGCGTTCAGTCACAGGGTAGCTGCCTAGATTAGCTTCATGGGCTTATTGAAATTGTGTTGCTCTAATAAAGTGGAATGGAATAAGTGAATAAAAATTTTCCCCAGAAGCCATCATAAATAATTCATGCAAAATATTTTAAAAATTGGTACAAATTTTGATTTAAATTGGGTTCAATTTTTTCCCTACTCTACCTCCCAGTCCCCAAATTAGCCTGTATTCTGGGACCACTCTAGGTATCCTGAGGTCTGAAAATCAGTAATACAGTACAACTTTTATTAAGGAAGGCTATGTATTTCTTTTGGTTTCCAAACTTTATTATCAATGAGAGTGGGAAGTCTAATTCTCTGCCTTCGTTGTTAAGATGGAAACAGTTCTCTAGTGAGGAAACCTCCCAGCATCCCTCTGGCCCACTCTCTTAATCCAGGTCTAACTGGATTGGCTGAACTGAAACCCTAGTTATGTTCACCTCAGATTTAGAAGAACTCAGTGTCCATTACAACTTTTCTAACCCAGTCATGCATCATCAAGCAAATTGCTTAAAATCATCAAGGTCTCATTTCTTCCACAACAGTAAAAGAGTGATATCTTTCAATTCTGGTGATTTGCAGTTAATATTGTAAGTAAAACTCAAATATCTTGGCAGATAGTGAAGACAGGTTATTGTAGGCAGAATTATGATCTCACTGTTGCACTAATATAGTCAAGGCATATACACAACTCATTTGGGAGGAAAAACTTATTCCTCTTTCAGTTTGGTTCCAGTGGTTGGAGTCTGCAATTTCAATGACATAGATTAACAGGAGAAAAGAAAAGGTTTATGTACACATGCACAGAGACTTGCTTGAGATGAGAAATTTGTGGAAAAGCCCTAAGTAAAGGTTTAAGTGTGGCTTCCCTCATAGTTCAGTCGGTAAAAATCTGCCCGCAATGCAGGAGACCTGGGTTTGATTCCTTGGTTGGGAAGATCCCCTGGAGAAGGAAATGGCAACCCACTCCAGCATTCTTGCCTGGAGAACCCAGTCAACAGAGGAGCCTGGCAGGCTGCAGTCCATGGGGTTGCAAGAGTTGGACATGACTTAGTGACTAAACCACCACCACCACCAAAGGTTTACATATAGATCAATGTAATAAAAGAAGGTTTTTAGAACTTCAAAGGGAGAGTATGAAAGATTCTATTTTTTTTTTTTTTTTTGGAGGGGTGTACTAATGAAGGTAGGCAGTTTACTTCCAAGGCAGCTGAATTCACAAGAAACTCCCTTGGAGAGGGCGCTTAATGGCAGTTGTATTTTTGAGAGGTTCTGCTTTAGTCAGATAAGATTTCTTTCTGAATCTTCTAAGCTCAAATGTTTCCACTTTAATATTTATGCCAAATCTGAGGGCCTGAGAGCATTCCCACAGCTCTCTTTCTGCAGATTCCTAGAACCCTATCTTGTCTTTACTTTCTTTTCCAGAAGGACAGTAAGACCGCTGGAAGGAAGGTTTAAAAAAAAAAAAAAAAAAACCTTTGCTTGGACTTTCATTTGCATTTAAAAGAGAGACCAACTAGGCTGCATCTGTGATTTAAAAATAATTACACTGCATGTGGCCACATTAAGTCTGGAGAGTTTGTTTTAAGTCACTTCCAGATAAAGAAAGGGAGGCTTAAGTTCTTAATGCAAAGTTCTGTAGTCCTTACATAATTATTCGTCTAGGAAAAATTATACATAAATTGATTTTACCCTTTTTATAATATTTAAGTTGCCTCAAGTTCATTTTTGTCAGTAATATTTTAGGTTTCATCTCTGTATCTGCAAAGTTCATGATTTTGCTAATTTAGGTCACTGTAAAACTTACATCAAAGCTTTACTTATTTTCCATTCTATTATTCTATTTTCTATTCCTCTAGGTCATAGATGAAGTTTGTACAGCCTTTAATATATAGCTCATTTGTTTTTACACTGATCAGGGTCACTACCATCTTTTTAATCAAATAGTGGATATATGAAAACACTTCAGTCTTGTGGAATGATGCAGGAATCAGAGAAATTGACAGGTAAAATTTAGGTCTCACTTTAGGACACAGTATAAAAAGAAAACTAAAATGAAGACATTTTTCATTTTCAGGAATTTTGACCTTAAACTGACACTAGTACTAAATTTTTTCCTGAAATTATGTTTGAGTGTTGATAGCTTCCCCAGTGACTCAGTGGTAAAGAATCCGCCTGCAATGCAGGAGCTGCAAGTGACCCTGGTTCGATCCCTGGATCTAGAAGATCCCCTGAAAGAAAGCATGGCAACCCACTCCAGTATTCTTGCCTGGAGAATCCCATGGACAGGGGAGCCAAGTGGTCTACAGTCCATAGGGTGGCAAAGAGTTGGACATGACTGAAGAGACTCAGCATGCAGCATGGAAGAGTCCTGAAGGGCAGCAGAATGCACCAAAATATGCTACTTTGACATAAGGATTATTTTTATTAAAAACAAATTTTAACATTTTATTTTGTGTTGGAATATAGCTGATTAACAATGTTGTGATAGTTTCAGGTGAATAGTGATGGGTTTCAACAATACATATACACATATCCATTCTCCTCTAAACTTCCCTCCCATCCAAGCTGCTGGAAGGAGGGAACATTGAGCAGAGAGTACCATTTAAATCTAAACACTGACTTTCAGCATGTACATATATAGACTGGCATTTTTAAAATAGGTAACCAACAAGGAACTACTGTACAGTATAGGGAACTCTGCTCAATGTTATAATGTTGCAAGGGTGTCTCCTCCAGAAAGATGAGTCTAATCACAAAAATCTCTTACCAGTGGGAAAGAAGGAGATTGAAATGTACATGATAAATCTTACCCTTGTGTACAGTGTTTGCTTTTAAAAAAAAAAAAAAACTCCCATAACTACCCCTGACATGACCACAACATCTTTCTTTTACTTTGCAAGAAGGTATTTAAGGTGGTGGCTTGGGCCAATCTTGAATAGTTTTACTCAGTTTTCCTGGGTGTCTCCTGTCTATGCATAAAGTACACATGTTATTAAATTTCTGCTTGTTTTTCTCAAGTTAATCTGTCTCTTATTATAGAGGGATTTCAGCCAGGAAACCTAGAAAAGTAGAAGGAAAATTATTTTTCCTCTCTAGAGTCCTCTGCTGGTTTCTCAAAACCACTGCTAAGTTTTGATCCTACAGATTCAAACGAACGTGGAGTACAATATTCTAAACAATGGAACATTTTCCATAACATCAGTGGTTTTCAACTGGGGGAGGGGGATTTTGGCCCCCCAAACCATTGAGGTCTCAGACCTCTTTGAGTGACACAGCCAGGGAGGAGAGGAGCTACTGGGATGCTGTGAAACCTCCTACAATGCCAGGACCACCGCCTACAACAAAGAGTTATCTGGCACAAAATGGCATGTCACAGGTTAAAAAAACCAGTAGTACTTTGAGAACATGAGGCTTAGTCTATATACCCACACAAAATGAGTGCTGTTTTGAACTGTACCAAAATATCTATTCTGACACATTCAAGTTCCGAGGGCTCTGACATACAAATATGGGAGGGTATAGTTGTCTTCCTTAAAAAAATAAAATCTTCTTTTAAAGTTAATCATATGGTTTTAGCAGATCTGAATTCATCTGTACAGTGAGCTAAAAGACCTATTTTTCTTCAGATGGTAGTTTAAATCCTCGATATCCCATCTGTGATAAAAAGAAAATAATTAAAGCTGGAGTCTTAATCATGAAAAGTGCATTGTTGAAGTTGTATAGTTTATATTCATATGAAGCAAATTGATTCTTTAAGAAACACAGCTAAGAGAACCAAATTTATACCGAAGAGGCACATAAGAAATGTTGACAATGATTCTTAAGATTCTAAAATCATGTTTCTGGATCAATAGCAATTCAAAGTATTAGGTGAATAAAACCTCTGTCCAAAAAATATTTTAGAATTGATATATGCACCTTCAAACAAAAAATATAAGGTATTCTCTCAAATACACATCTAAAAATGTTACTTCTTCAATACAAAAATCCATGACATCTCTCTATCTAAAAGACCCTTTAAGAAAGAATTTCAAATAACTTCTCCAGATTTAAATCTCTCTTATTTTTTCCTATATATGATTTAATCACAATGTGTTTATTTTTATTTTTGTCTTTTTTTTTTCTTGCTCATCAGTTTATCACTGTTGGAGAGGTAAAACTTCTACTCATTTAGAGTTTCCGCTGGGGCTGAGAATTCAATTGAAATAAGACAAATTAAGAGGAGAAAAGCATATATATTTATGTAATTTACATTTTTAAGTGACACACATAAGAAATGCAGATACAAAGATATGGCAAAACTTAAATGCTCAGAGAAGAGGGCAACAGAGGATGGGATGGTTGGATGTCATCACTGACTTACTGTACATGAGTTTAAGCAAACTCCAGGAGATAGTGAAGGACAGGGAAGCCTGGTATGCTGCAGTTCATGGGGTCACAAAGATCAGATATGACTTGGAGATTGAACAACAATATACTAGGTTGAACAAAGACAATTGTGATAAAGTGACTAAAGTATTTAGGGAGGCTAAAGGAAGATAAGAATTATTTTAACAAGGTCTGTTTGTAGAGATTTCTCTGAGCTCCAACTTCCTATCCTTGATGATAAGAATGTTACTTGTTCTTGATATATGGAGGACATCTTTAATATGAGGGTTCTATCTCCTGCTTTCAGGAAGAAAAAGGGAATGGTCAGAGTGCCCTTCTTATACCTGCTTTTTTTTTTTTTTTTTTTAAGTGCCTCAGTTCAAAATAATCTCATGTAGCATGTTTTAGGATGACACCGTCTGGTTTCTTCCATCACATCTTGTCACTTTCTTATCTCACACCCTGTCAAGGCTTCCTGCCATTATTGGGTTTTAATCTAATCTACTTTCTTGTCCTAAATGATTTTGGATTCCATGTTTCTGCTTACACAGCCTCAGTTTCAGAAAGTCATTCCAAACTAAAGTGAAAATGAAAGTGTTAGTCGCTCAGTTATGTCCAGTGTTTTGCGGGCCCATGGACTGTAGCCTACCAGGCTTCTCTTTCTATGGAATTCTCCAGGCAAGAATACTGGAGTGGGTAACCACTCCCTTCTCCAGGGGATCTTCCTGACCCAGGGATTGAACCCAGGTCTCCTGTATTGCAGCAGACTCTTTACCATCTGAGCCAGCAAGGAAGCCCAAACTAATAATTCTCCTATTGAAATGAAGCAGGACCCTGTGAGTCCTTCCCAAGTGCAAAAGCCTGTCCGTGCACCACATTTACTGCTTGTAGGAAAAGGCAAGTTTCTTATACTTTCTCTGAGTTCCAAAGGGTGAATTCAAACAGTTATTAATTAGGAAAATGAGGGGATGCAGAAATAAAAGAAAGGAAGTCAAGAAACAATAGTGCAGCCATGGGGCAGTGTCCTGGTTCCCCTGGAAGAGATATGCATGACAACCTAATACACATCTCTGAGTTATTCTAAGGATGAAATGGTTATGTAGCATCACTGACCCTCACCCCAGGCTGAGCACAAACACATGGATCTCAGACTGGTCAGAACCAGAAGGCTGATGACTGAGATTCCTGTAACACCACCCTGTTACCTCACCACCAATCAATGAGAGGAAGATCACACAGCCTGCAGACCTCCCCCAAATTTTGCCTGTAAAAACTCTTCCCTGAAAACTATCAGGGAATTCCAGTTGTTCGAGCACCACCCACTCAGGACTCTTTATCAGGTGCCTTACAATAAACATTACACTTTCCTTCATCACAACTCAATGTCAATAAGTTAGTTTCACTGTGTGCAGGTAAGCAGACCCAAGCTCGGTTCAGTAACACTAGTCCCATCTAAATCTACTGGGTCATGCTACCTTTGAATGGTTTAATATGTCTCAGTTGACCATCATGGCAAAATGATATTATAACTATTGGTAACTACTTATGCACATATTCCTGACAGATCATATTTATTGTCATAGCCCTAACATATAACTACTACACAAAGAAGATACCAAATATACTATGTCTGCTGAATACAGGCATCTATGAAGGAATTAACTTGTGATAAGAGTATCAACGGCTTTAACTTAGTTTTCCTTAAGACATTTTACAAACATACATGAATGAGACTATGGAAAAGGAAGAATAATAAATGTTTTCAATTAATAAAATCCACTAAGTTGATATATCCCCTTCATGGATCACAGCTTCATCGTAGCAAAGGGGTTTGCATAACTCAGTGAACCCTTGAGTCATGCTGTGCAGGTCCATCCAAGACAGATGGGTCATAGTGAAGAGTTCTGACAAAATGTAGTCCACTGGAAGAGGGAGTGGCAAACAGTACTCCAATATTCTTGCCACGGGAATCCCATGAACAGTATGAAAAGGCAAAAGATATGACACCGGAAACTGAGCCTCCCAGGTCAGAAGTTGTTCAATATGCTACTGGGGAAGAGCAGAAGACAATTGCTAATAGCTCCAGAAATAACGAAGTGGCTGGGCCAAAGTGGAAACGATGCTCATTTGTGGATGGTGAAAGTACAGTTAGATCCTGTAAAGAACAATATCACATAGGAACTTAGAATGTAAGGCCCGAGAATCAAGGTAAACTGGACATGGTCAAGCAGGAGACGGCAGGAGTGAATATCAACCCTTTAGGAGTCAGTGAACTAAAATGGACAGGAATGGGCGAATTTAATTCAGATAATGATTATATCTACTACTATGGCCACGAATGCCTTAGAAGAAATGGAGTAGCCATCATAGTCAACAAGAATCTGAAATGCAGTACTTGGGTGGCCTTCTTCAATGAACAATGCAAATAAGAAAACAACAGAATGGGAAAGAATAGAGATTTCAAGAAAATTGGAGAGATCAAGGAAGCATTTCATGCAAAAATGGGAACAATAAAGGATGAAGTAGTAAAGAGTATATCAAGGCCATACAGAGAATTAAAAAGCAGAGGCATCACTTTGCCAACAAAGGTCTGTATTGTCAAAGCTATGGTTTTTCCAGTAGTTCAACATGGATGTGAGAGTTGGACCAGAATGAAGGCTGAGCCCTGAAGAACTGATGCTTTTAAATTGTCCTGCTGTGAAGACTCTTGAGAGATTCCTTTGGACTGCAAGGAGATCAAACGATTAAATCCTAAAGGAAATCAATCCTGAATATTCACTGGAAGGACTGATACTGAAGTTGAAGCTCCAATAGACTCACTGGTAAAGAGTCTGATGCTGGGAAAAATTGAAAGCAAAAGAAGAGGGCAGCAGAGGATGAAATGGTCATGTAGCATCACTGACTCAATGGACATGGATTTATAGAGAAGAACAGGGGAGCCTGGCAAGCTGCAGTCTATGGGGTCACAAATAGTTGGACACAACTTAGCAACTGAACAACAACAACAAAAGTTAATATGAATATATGATCACTAAAAACAGCAGTAACACACAATTGAAAACAGAGGCATGTTCAACACTTGGCAGTTACAAGAATGTAAAATAGGACCTGTGACTTTGAGGGTCAAGTTTAAATACAAGGTAGGTACAGGATAGGAAATACAATTAAATAAGGCAACCCAAAGTGTTTGTCAGTTTCTGGCACAAATTAGTATTCAACGAATATTTTCTTGGTAATAAGTACAGTTCAGTAACTCAGTCGTGTCCGACTCTTTGTGACCCCATGAACCGCAGCACGCCAGGATTCCCTGTCTGTCACCAACTCCCGGAGTCCACCCAAACTCATGTCCATTGAGTCGGTGATGCCATCCAACCATCAAATCCTCTGTTGTCCCCTTTTCCTCCTACCCTCAATCTTTCCCAGCATCAGGGTCTTTTCAAATGATTCAGCTCTTTGCATCAGGCCAAAGTATTGGAATGTCAGCTTCAACATCAGTCTTTCCAATGAACACCCAGGACTGATCTCCTTTAGGATGGACTGGTTGGATCTCCTTGCAGTCCAAGGGACTCTTCAAGGGTCTTCACCAACACCATAGTTCAAAAGCATCCATTCTACTGCGCTCAGCTTTCTTTATAGTGCAACTCTCACATCCATACATGACTACTGGAAAAACCATAGCCTTGACTAGACAGACCTTTGTTGGCAAAGTAATGTCTCTGCTGTTTAATATGCTATCTAGGTTGGTCATAACTTTCCTTCCAAGGAGTAAGCGTCTTTTAATTTCATGACTGCAATCACCATCTGCAGTGATTTTGGAGCCCAGAAAAATAAAGTCAGCCACTGTTTCCACTGATTCCCCATCTATTTGCCATGAAGTGATGGGACCAGATGCCATGATCTTAGTTTTCTGAATGTTGAGCTTTAAGCCAACTTTTTCACTCTCCTCTTTCACTTTCATCAAGAGGCTCTTCAGTTCTTCTTCACTTTCTACCATAAGGGTGGTGTCATCTGAATGTCTGAGGTTATTGATATTTCTCCCGGCAATCTTAATTCCAGCTTGTGCTTCCTCCAGCCCAGGATTTCTCATGATGTACTCTGCATATAAGTTAAATAAGTAGGGTGACAATATACAGCCTTGACGTACTCCTTTTCCTATTTGGAATCCGTCTGTTGTTCCATGTCCAGTTCTAACTGTTGCTTTCTGACATGCATACAGGTTTCTCAAGAGGCAGGTCAGGTGGTTTGGTATGCCCATCTCTTTCAGAATTTTCCATAGTTTATTGTGATCCACACAGTCAAAGGCTTTGCCATAGTCAATAAAGCAGAAAGAGATGTTTCTCTGGAACTCTCTTGCTTTTTCAATGATCCAGCGGATGTTAGCAATTTGATCTCTGGTTCCTCTGCCTTCTCTAAAACCAGCCTGAACATCTGGACGTTCACGGTTCACGTACTGCTGAAGCCTGGCTTGGAGAATTTTAAGCATTGGTAATTAGATGATGGTGGTAATGATTCTAAGGATCAAATGAACATCAAAACTCTCACAGGCATTAAGAAAAATCTCATAGATAGGAGCAGTAAGACTTCATAGTAAGAAAATTGAGATTCAGATCATTGTAAAATGGGGAGATGAAATTATATGCAGGCAGTTGGCACATAAGTAAGAAATGCATTTGCATTAGAAAAACACCATTCCCTAAGAAAGCTGCAATTTAAAAAGATTAGAGAGAGATAGATGAGGTCAAGGTTGTGGGATATTTTTAATGTCTGGCCTCAAAATTTGATGTTTACTGTGAAGGTTATTGGGAATCATCAGAAGTTTATGAATAGGAAGGATGACATTGACAATAGTAGTGCTTAGAATGAGCCTTGCAACAATGCCCTGGGGAAAGTTGTTAGATTGAGGAGAGAATAGAAACAGGGAAATAAAAGTTTATTTACATATGAATTAAGTAATATAGTACTGTTTGAACAAATATCACATTTTTAGAAATCATTCTAGAGAAAATGAAATGTTATTATTAAGGTCACATACTCAAGAAAGTCTGCAATCTTTCTAAGGAGAGAGATTTAAATACAAGAAATAGACTTAGAATGACAAAGAAGATGAAACATAGTAATGTTCTTAATTGACACTCATAAGAAGTGAATAAGATCAGAGAAAGACAACATAGGAGTCACTGGGGAAGACTTCATGAAAAAGTGACATTTGAAAATTGTGCTGAAATGGTGAGTAAGATTTAAGTAGCCAAAAAAAGCATAGGGAAAATAAAGACATCTTGCATGAGACACAGCATAAAGAAAAGTGTGGAGAAATGAAAGAGTACAGTATGTGCTTAGAACAATAATTGTAAAGAGATAATAATTGATGAATCTATATATGGGTTAAGAGAAGTGTGGATAAAACTACGAGATCTAAGTAGATGTTCAAATGGCATCATAGGTCAATATGTGTTCACTATCTAATTGTCTACTTAGTTTCAGGCATTGCTCTAATATTTTCAGATGCAGATTTGTTTAATGTTCACAATAACCCTATGAAGTAGGCATTATCCCCACTCTACAGATGAAGAAGCTTAAAACTTAACTCATAAAACAGGACATCAGTACTGCCTCATTCTAGCAACCTGAAGCCCAGAATAGTCTTTACCAGTAAATGGCAGGAGGACACAAGAGTATCACATTTTCAAACCCCTTAATACATGTTTCTCAGGGTTTTGTTAACATAGTCATACTTTTTATCACATCCTTTAAAAAAAAAAAGTCTTTATTAGGAACTTCCCTGGCTTCCAGTTGTTAACACTCTGCATTGCCACTGCAGGGGGCACACATTTAAACCCTGGCTGGGGAAATAAGATACCACATGCCTTGGGGTGTAGTAAGAGGACCCCCAAACAGAGTCTTTCTTAGTTGTAAAACGCACTTTCTAAAACTGGAGTTATAAATGGAGCCATAAGCCAGCACTCTGTAATTGAGATGAAATCATTAGAAGGCAGCTTGTCTTAGATTCCTCCTGTTGGGGTGGGGGGGGGGGGCGGGGGCTGCACTGTAGTGGTTACAGGGAAAAAACAAACATGTAACATCGTCTTAGAGATATCTGTAGAAAACCACCAGAGGCTTAAATAAGATTTAAGTTAATGGGCTACATGCTAGCAGTGACAATTTACAGACCTGTAAGCTAACATGCAAAGAACTGACTCATTTGAAAAGACCCTGATGCTGGGAAAGATTGAAGGCAGGAGAAGAAGGGGACAACAGAGGATGAGATGGCTGGATGGCATCACTGACTCAGTGGACATGGTGTGAGCAAGCTCCGGGAGTTGGTGATGGACAGGGAAATGTGGTGTGCTGCAGTCCATGAGGTCACAAAGAGTCGGACACGACCAAGTAACTGAACTGAACTGAACTGAAGCTAGCAAGAAAAAGAGAATAGGTACATTTAAAACATCCTACAAAAACACTGGCACATCTCAATAGATAGATACAGACCATAAGAAAAGTTGAGAGAGAGAGAAATTGAAGGGCAGAAGAACATGCCATCCCAAAATATGCCACTTTGGTTTATCGATTATTTCATGCTGTAGGCACTTGAAAAACAGCAAATGCAGGGAGAGGCTTTCTCTGAACTCTCCTCATCTACCTAAAGACAGATCCTTCAAAAGGCATTCAATTGTCTAAATCCCCTCCCTGAGAGTTTCATCACCAAGGAGAATTGATTTTTATCACAAGAGAGGAGAGGAAAAATTGATAGAAAATCCCAAAAACTTTGTCACAAACCACACACCTCATCTCTTCTTCTTAGAGACATTCATCTTTCCTAAATATCATCTACTCTCCACCAAAAGGCCTACATCACCCTCCCCTTTCCCTATTAAGATGGTATTTAAGTCTTAATTCTAAGCCACTTGGAGGAGTGACTCATTTTTTTTTCCCCTAGATATATCCTATATTATATGAGGCATACATGTTAACTTCTGTTGGTTTTTCTTGTTACTCTGGCTTTTATGAAAGAGGACTCAGATAAACTCTAAGAAGAATACAGGGAAAATTACTTCGCCTTCCCTATGATATCTATATCTACACACACATATGCTGCTAATTCAGCTGCAAAAATGATGCCTTACAGAATGACTGGACTCCCTGGGTGGTTCAGTGGTAAAGAATCTGCCTGCCAATTCAGGAGAGGCAATTTCCATCTGTGGGTCAGGAAGATCCCCTAGAGGAGGAGATAGCAACTTCCTCCAGTATTCTTGCCTGAAAAGTTTCATGGACAGAGGAGCCTGGCTGACTGCAGTCCATGGAGTCACAAGAGTCGAACATGATTGGGCACACACTCAGAAGGGTTATTTTTAAATGAATATACTAGTTACTTTCAGTCAAGTAAAATACAACCACACAATCTTAAGCAAAAGACTATACACAGTAAGATTATTTACTTACTTAATTGAATCTTACAAGGGTTATTAAAAACAAAAACAAAACAACACAGGCCCAAACTGGTGTCATGAAATGGCTAAGAAAGAAAAGAAAGTGAAGTCGCTCACTTGTGTCCGCCTATTTGCGACCCCATAGACTGTAGCCTACCATAGACTGAAGCCTACAGACTCTTCCGTCCATGGGATTTTCCAGGCAAGAGTACCAGAGTGGGTTGCCATTTCCTTCTCCAGGGGAATCTTCCCAACCCAGGGATCGAACCCGGGTCTCCCAGATTGCAGGCAGACGCTTTACCCTCTGGGCCAATCCCAAGATAAAAAATCTAGAATTTAACTTCTGATCTAATCACAGTTTCAACCTCTTCCAAAAATGTAATCTTAGTCAGGCAGTCTGGAAATTTCTGGTGTAAGCACCAGTGAAATAATCTGTGCCCTGAACCTTCAGTAACCCCCAGAGGAAGAAGAGGCAAGCAGCATAATAAAACCTTTGCCAAATTCCCTTCCCCTAGGGAAAATGATGTCTTGGCTTAAAAATAACCCTCTCTTTTCTTTTGCTAATACCTTCTTGCCCCACCCTCCTTCTTCCTATAAACACCTTTCAATTTGTACAACCCCTCTGAGCATCCTTCTAGGTGTTAGATGGGAGGACGTTTGATTCATGAATCTTTGAAACAAGCCAATTAGAGCTTCAAATTTCCGCCACTGAATTTTGTGTGTTTAACAGGATGTTTGCCTTGAAATTTCCAAGTTAAGTGACAATGTAATGGGAAACTATGGGAACTGGATTCTAAATGGGTTTCTAACAACCACTTACCACTTATGAGTAATAGCAACATTAGCAAGTTACTTATTATCTCAACCTAAATTGTATAACCTGCACAATGAGATACGATTACTGGGTTTCATGGTTTTTATGAGAAATACCTAAAATCACGTGAGACGACTAGTTCCAAGTTTGGCGTAGAAAACAGTCAGTGAAAACTAAGTCCTTTGACCTTGTGTATGGTTGTCTTGCGTATGAGAAAGATTGAAGGCAAAAGAAGAGGATGAAATCATCAACTAGAAATCATCACCGACTCAATGGACATGTACTTGAGCAAACTCCAGGTGACAGTGGAGGACAGGGAAGCCTGGCATGTTGCAGTGTATGGGGTTGCAAAGAGTCAGACACAGCTTAGCGACTAACTTAGCAACACGTGGTTGTCTTGTTTGTGATCCCTGAGAAGCAAATCCTGAAACAAGACTTGAAATGTAAGAAGTAATCTGAGAGGTGATGCCGAAAGACACAGGAAGGGGAGAAGAGGGGCAGGAAACAAGGCCAAGATCAAGAATCAGACCATCAGGTTTTGTGTAAACGAAGCTCAACTCCACTGTAGAAACTTGGGGAACAGAGTAGAACACATCTTTTAATTAACCAAAATGAGAAGCAAGGAAGCTAGCTTATTTATCCACTAGTCCCCATCTGTCCTGGGCTAAACAATGCTCACTAGGGCATTAACTGTCTGGCTTTCCTGGCTTGTCATTTGTATTAGCCCAGGATGTTCCCCTTGGCCAAAAAAAAAAAAAAAAAGAGTTCAGAGGCACAGAGAGTTACAGGTACTCATGGATACAAAAAGTGCCAAAATGGTGTCATTCTGGCTAAAGTCAAAGATTAAAAACCTAGAATTTAATACCTGATCTAATTGCAGTTTCAACCACTTCCAAAAATGTAATCTTAGTCAATCAGTCTGAAAATTTCTGGTCTAGGCATCAGTAAAATAATCCGTACCCATGGGCATTCTCTATCCTCCAGAGAAAGAGGAGGCAAGCAGCATATTAAAACCTTTGCCAAGTTCCCTTCCCCCAAGGAAGATGATGTCTTGGCTTAAAAATAATGCTCTTTTTTCTTTTGCTAATACCTTCTTGTCCCACCCTCCTTCTTCTTTAAAAACCTTTCAATTCGTACAACCCCTCTGAGCATAGATTGCTACTTGATTCAGAGCTGAGGGAACTGAGAATCAAGAGAATGTGCAGGAACCCACAGCATCTGCTAGAGGGATGCATGCATGCATGCTAAGTCGTTTCAGTCGTGCCTGACTCTGTGTGACCCTATGGGCCATAGCCCTCCAGGCTCCCTGCTAGAAGGAGAGAAGACTTTTACTTTTTATTTCTTAAAATATTTATTTATTTGGCTGCATCAGGTCTCAGTTAAGGCACCTGGGATCTGCCTTGAATCATGGGGACTCTTTCCTTGCGGCATAGGGACTCTCAAGTTTTGGCACGTGGGCTCTAGAGTCTGTGGGCTCAGTAGCTATGTGCGAGCTTCATTGCTCTGTGGGATCTTAATTCCCCAATCAGGGGTTGAACCAACATCTCTTGTGTTGCAGGGCAGATTCTTAACCACTGAATCACCAGAGAAGTCCCTAGAACAGTATTTTAAAATGCCACTCTTTCCAACAATTTGCCAAGATTCAGTATTCATTCCTTCCATTTGACTCCTCTAAGTTCCAGTGTTCAACAACCGTTAACAGTCTTGTGTACTGATTTTCCCCAAGCTCCCAGGACATGGTAGGCATTTAATAGGTATTTTCTTTCATTTTATAATACAGAATATATATTCTTTACTTGTAAAGAGTGAGGCCTTGTGATAAGTGATGTAGAAACATGTTTGGTACACTGTTTGATTTGATCTTCATTATTTTCCTGTAATCTCCAAGTGCATGTGTGTGTGTGTGTGTGTGTGTGTGTGTGTGTGTGTGCTGAGTTATTCAGTCATGTCCAACTCTTTTGTGACCCCATGAACTGTAACACTGCCAGGCTCTTCTGTCCATGGGATTTTTTGAGGCAAGAATACTGGAGCCAGTTGCCACTTGCTACTTCAGGGGATCTTCCCAGCCCAGGGGTTGAACCGATGTCTTTTGTGTCTCCTGCATTGGCAGGCAGATTCTTTACCATTAGCACCACCTGGGAAGCCCTCATCTTCATTTAAGAGAGGTGAAAAGGATGACACAGGTTAAAATATAGGCTCAGAACCATACAATAGACTAACTGCAAAGCCCTGTGCTTGATGACTAGGAGATTGTCTTCCTCCCAACTCTCGCAACCTTGGAGACCTCATTCATGTTCATGCCTTATGTAATGATCTTTGGTGGTTGACACCAAAATGGTAAACTCTAGTCCTCCCTCTTTGGTTATCATACCACCCCCTCAAATTAAATTTCTCTAAAACGAAGCTCTCCTGTCTTCCAGCAATTTCTCTTGTCTACAAATTGTATCAAGGGTATCAGGCTCAAATCGTCTGAACAAGTACTGATGCGATACACCCTCCCCAGCATAATAAGTATAAAAATTTATGTGGCTAGTTTTTAACTGATTTAACATCTACTGATTTAACTGATTTAACATCTACTATGTACTAACAGCTTAAATGACTTGGGTCTTATGAAGATTTGCACAAATCCAGATGCTAATCTGGACATAAATATCATGAAGGAGACAATAGTTAAGAACCACACATGAGATACATAAGTAATGATGTATGAAAAAGTGAGATGACAGGACTGTAAAATTCTCTGTTGTCTTTTCTGTGATGCCTTTTCCTCTGCCTACAAAGGACTCGATTATTCTAGGGTGGGATTCCATCGCAAAAGGAATAATCTGTTTTATTTACATATCCAGGCCATTAATAACCCATCTTGGAATCACTGGTATAATAAACTCCTCTGAAATGAGTAGCAGTGAGTGGCTGGAGGTTGCATGTGTATATGCTCAGTTACTCAGTCATGTCCAACACTTTGCAGCCCAGTGAACCATAACCCACCAGGATCCTCTGTCCATGGAATTTTTCAGGCAAGAATACTGGAGAGGGTTGCCATTTCCTACTCCAGGAGATCTTCCCAACCCAGGGATCAAACACACACATCTTGCATCTCCTGCATTGGCAGGAAGATTCTTTACCACTGTACCACCTGGGTGGAAGTTAGGTTATTCATTATTGCTTTAGGCCTGACTGGAATTACCCTTGTTCTCAGGAAAGTTTAAGACAAAAAACTTTATACTATTCCTGTCTCTTTTAAGGTTTAATGGCTGGAGGAATACAATATTTCAAGCTTTGTGATTATTCAGTAATGCAGAATTTTAGATCCAAAAAGCCTCTTCCATCATAAACATGCTGGTAACTATAAAATAACCATTTCTCTCTTAAATGGGGACAATGTTATCAAAATGAGGCTAGTGTCAGTAATACCATGCTGCATTAGTTGAGTACTTATATTCACAAACAACATCTATTTATTATCACACGAGATGGAAATAGTCTAGGCATGGCGGTTGCAGAAGTAAACAAAATATTCAGAGGCATATCCCTGGGGGTGGAAGAGTGATTTCACAGCCTTGATGGAGTTTGAAGCTCAAATTAAAATTGTCTAGGGCAACTGTTGTTTCTCTTATCCATTCAGAATCATCCAAGAGATTACTTGGATTCTGCTAAACAAAGGAAGCCATGAATCTGCTGATCATGATAAAAGACTCTGTCTAGAAATGTATGTGTTTTTCTTTTTTACCCCTGAGATAATGATTAAATAGCTTCAAATACAGGTAAGCCTAAGATTTATCATGAGAAGACTAAGTAGAGCCATCCAACATTAGAGTCTAGTTGGTTTTAACACACCTTAATTTTAGGGGGAAACAAAGAAATACAGCATAACCCTGACATTCATTAAAATAAGACAGCCGCCAGGCAAGACTTGAGGCTCTGTATTGCTTCAAAGCATTTCCATCATCCCAACTGAAACCATTAGGCACGCACGCCCATAGAGTACGAAAGTTTACAGCAAAGCCTCTATTACCAGGACAACTTCATTCATATTCCTGGCCTTGGAATCCATTCCACACTTTATGTTCCTTTTCAGACAATATTATTATACACCAGATGAAAGTTACAGAACAAAAACAGCATATACCCTTTTACTCGTCAATGAAAATTTTAAAAGACTGACCTTCTGTTACATTGGCTTCAGGATTTTTTTAAAGTAATTTCATTTATTTCTTTGTGGCACTGGGCCTTAGTTGCCTCACTCAGAATCTTTAATTGTGGCATGCAAACTCTTAGTTGCAGCATGTGGGATCAAGTTCCCTGACCAGGGATCAAGCCCAGGCCCCCAGTACTGGGAGGTCAGAGTCTTTGCCACTGGACCACCAGGGAAGTCCCAGCTTCAGATGTTTTTAGGGTGATAAAATATTGATCCAGTTGAAGTCTCTCTCCTAGCTCCTTTCAATACACTAACTTCTTGGCTTGTGATGTGCTAGGCCTTGAACACTTTTTCTCTGCTCTTTGCTAGGCCAACTCCTACTCACCTTTCAAATTTTAGCTTAAGAGCTCAAATCAGGCCTAAAAGAAGCCCAAGTTATACAATGAGTTATACAATTTCAAAACATTCTGTACTTTTTAGAAGAACTTGGCTCAATTTTAAGTATGTAGTTTCAGTGGAATTATTCAGTTTGATGCCTCTTTTTCTAAGTACTTCTGAGCTGTGTCTGTCTGTCTTTTCCATCTGCCCGGCACATGGCTTGACAGAAACTCAGCAAATATTTGCTGAGTCAGTGAAAGAAACAGCATTCAAAATGATGATCCTATAGTGAATATAGTAGAAGATTTGTGCAACATCATGTACAAAATGAAACCAATTGAGCATTTATGATTTAAATGCAATTTCTGTGAAACCCAGTGTACTGAAAATTCACTGTTCCTTACCTTTTCTCTCCTACTTCTCTTTGGATTCATATTTGGGTGCTACCCAAGATGCTTTGGACTTCCCAAGTGGTGCTAGTGGTTAAGAAACTGCCTGCCAATGCTGGAGACATAACAGACACAGGTTTGATCCCTGGATTGGGAAGATTCCCTGGAGGAGGGCATGGCAACCTCCTCCAGTATTGTTGCCTGGAGAGTCCCACGGACAGAGGAGCCTGGCAGGCTACAGTCTGTAGGGTTGCCCAGAGCTGGATGTAACTGAAGCGACAGCACAGCACACAAGATGCTTTACTTTTCAAATGAAAATAGGTTTTGTTAGTTTTCAATGCATTTTTCTACTTTAACTCAAAATGAGAGGCAAACGAACTAATGTGTCAAATTCCACGCAGACTGTGATTTGTTCTATGGCATCTCTGGTCTGTCGCCTTTTGTCACTCTCTTTCTTGCTATTGTACATTTGTCACAAGAATATGATTTCTCTTGACAGTAATGACTGTCTGCCTTTTACTATCTCAATACAGATATTTGAATCTCTGTTCACTCGGGGCTGGTGCACTGGGATGACCCAGAGGGATGGGATGGGGAGGGAGGTGGGAGGGGGGTTGAGGATGGGGAACACATGTACACCCATGGCGGATTCAAGTCAATGTATGGCAAAACCAATACAATGTTGTAAAGTAAAATAAATAAATAAATTAAAAAAAAAAACAAACCAGACATGTGAGAGAGAGAGAAAGAGATTGCCATGGATGGGACTCTTTTTTAGATATACAAGATTGTAAGACATTTCACAAGTTCCCTCTCTACCTTTTCAATGGAAATGTTCTGATCTCTAATCCATTTTATATGGAGAGTAGAAAAACTCAGTCCCAAGCTCTACAGAATATTACTTGTTTTACAGCATGAGGAAAAAAAAAATTCATTGAAAGATTCAGAATTTAGGCAGCTGAATAAGTTAATAATTAGGTCATGTGTGTGTGCTAAGTCACTTCAGTCATGTCTAACTCTGTGCAACCCTATGGACTGTAGCCTGCCGGGCTCCTCTGTCCATGGGAGTCTCCAGGCAAGAATACTGGAGTGGGTTGCCATTTCCTCCTCCAGAGGATCTTCCCAACTCAGAGATCGAACCTGCTTCTCTTATATTTCCTGAATTGGCAGGCGGATTCTCTACCACTAGCATCACCTCAAAGTCAGTGGTTCTCAAATTTCAAGTTTATCAAAATTTCCTGGAGAGCCTGTTAAAACACAAACTGCTGGGCCCCACATCCAGAATTTTTGATGCAGTGAATTCATGTGGAGTCTGAGAATTTGCATCTCTAACAAATTGTCAGGGTATAGTAATGCTGGTGAAGTGAAAGTCACTCAGTCATGTCCAACTCTTTGGGACCCCATGGACTATACAGTCCATGGGATTCTCCAGCCCAGAATACTGGAGTGGGTGGCCGTTCCCTTCTCCAGGGGATCTTCCCAACCCTGGGACCTCACACTGCAGGTCCTTGCACTGCAGAGACCATCGAACCCACATCTCTCGCACCGCAGTTAGATTCTTTACCAACTGGGCCACCAGAGAAGCCCAGTAATGTTGATGTATACTTCGAAGACAACTGCATTAGATAGTTCACAAGGTAGATATTACAAGAACAAATAAATTGTACTAGAGATTTATGTTCTCAAAGAAAGTGCCTTTGCAAAATGACAGGGATGACTGTTCTTGATGAACCTCTTAGAACAGTGGACAGAATTCTGGCAACACTCTTGAGGACTTAGGAAAATGTGTATCGCTTGTGCACCCCAGGAGAGCAGCTTTTCCTTATTAGACATAGCTTTGGAAAGTTCTTCTGCCATTTAATAGCCCTGTGAACTAGGAAAAAATTTGTTTCCCTATCTGTGCCTTAGTGTTTGAGGTATAAAATGGGGAGAAAAATTCATCTACCATGCTAGTGATTATAAATATCCAAGAAAATAATATGGAAAAGACCTTAGCCTACCACATGGTATATAGTAAACTAAAATTAAGAAGATAGTTCCCTTTGCTTACTGAAGATTCACACTGGTTAATTTTTAGGGCATGTATGTCAGCTTTGTTTTTGGATACATTTAATAGAACAATATTCCAAGAATAGCTTTGCAGACTGGCAATCAATTTGAGCAGTCAAAAAAAGAGAGAAGTTTGAAGGCTGTCCATGAGGCTAACTCCACCAAATCATGCAAACATGAGATGAACTTGATTTCAGAGGCAGGATGAAGGAAGAAGTGAGAATTCCACTATTGAGTTTAGATGTCAACATCATCTCTAAAGCAATGACAGCAATTAAACCAAGTAATGTCTCTTGGTCTCAGCAGCAGCAAAGTCGGTAATATAAGCAGGTTATACATTTAGGCCAATATTCCCAGCTATAGTCTCCATTATCTTATAAAAGGTAAATATAATTTTGGAGACTGAAGCGAGTTACCAAAGACAGTCTCTTGTCTTCTGAAGGAAAATATTTGACCAGATGGTTTCTGGGTTTTCTGGCCACCTTCTCCATAAAAGGATTTTTTTTTTTTTTTAATTTTTGAAGTCTCTTCATTAGGATCAGCTCTGTCATTGAACAAAGAACTTTTTTTTCCCCTGTATTCCAGAATCTTTGGTAAAGGAAAGCAACTCCTGAGAAAAGATTTATATAATTATTGAACATATAATAGACTCAAAAAGGAAATCCTCATGAAAATTAAACAAAAGAAGAAACAAGATTCATTCACTGTAGTTATAATAGGATAGAATCTGAGCTGATTACATTTTGAATTTTTAAAAATAATTACTATGAACTCTCCAGTTATAATTTCTTTGATATGATCCTAGGCAGCCATTCTCTTTTGGAATGTTTTAGCTATTTCTGAATTGACATGTCACACTGCAGTGAAGCCAGGACCTTACATTTACTTCCCAAGAAAATCTGCCTTTGGCTTGAGGAGAGAAATGCCTCAAATTAGAAAAGAAATGAAAATCTCTAAGTTGATAAAACTAAAAGAGGTCCCAGAAGATAATGAGAGATACTTAATAAGGAATTAAGGTTCATATTATGTCTGGGGGTGATGGTGGAATAGGCTTGTAATTCTGCAGACCCGGGTTCAAGTTCTCAGTTTGTTAGCTGTGTAACTAGAATGTGTGCTTGACTTTGAGTCAATTTTACTCATCACCAGAGTGATTTAGAGAAAACTTTTAATTAAATGACTTGCACATAGTATACAACTCATACTTTTCTCCTTTTTCCTAATGTTCTCAAAACTCTGGGAGGACTAAGCTAACTTGTGTTATAATGTTATGGGAAAAAAAAAAAATGTTCAGAGGCTCATCACGTATTGTCTTGAATGGTGTCCTGATCAAATTTTATCTATTTACACTAACTATAAGGTAATTTTTCTAACTCCAGTTGAGACAAACATAAATTGAATTTTTCTGTTTCCATAGCAGTAACCTCTCCACTATCACCACTTCCCTGAAAATAACTGTCATTCAGGAAAAACAAGACAAAAATAGCACTTAAAAGCAATGAAGGAGAGAAGCTGAAAAAAAAAGAAAAATGAAAAAGTAATTATATAGGAGAATGATTTGAAGCTTCTTTAAGCCTAATGAAGAAAGGTTCAGAGTAAATGAGAAGTTAAACTATTATCTCTGCATCCTCTGGAGTGTTGAGAACTTGCACATCAGTTCCCAATCAATATATTCAATAGGAAAGAATAAAAGTAAATATTTTTCTTCTATTAATCTCTTCAGAGATTTAAACTGGTTCACTTCTAGACTTCTATTCAAGCTTGCATGGCAAGATTTCATTTTTTTCTTTTTTGGAAGCTTAATTCATCAGCCATCCTGATAGTCTTTCTTTTTAATATTTGATAGTAGGGATTTAGATGAATAAGAGAAAAAATGACACTTTCTTAACATTTATTACTGTCCAAATCAGTCATTTTACTTATGACCTAGATTACTTCCCCAATAATAATATCTCATAATGCAATCCTACAAGCCTATCCAATCACTTTAATGAAGTTCCAAGAAGTCTGAAAAATAAAATGTCCTTTATGACTAATTTAATGGTCAGAGATAAAGTTGTCTGGATTTCTCTCCTAAATTGCCTGGTCTAGCAGTTACCATCAGCTTCAACCCCCTTCATATAATGAGCAAAAAATTAAATTAGACTTGAAAGTCTTGAGCCATTATAATGGTTAAATCATATTTCTCTACTTTTTATGCCATGCATCTATATTTCTGCTGTATAATAGCAAGTGAACTCAGGAAAGGGACAGCTAATAAATGAAAGAATATTGTGAGATAATAACTACAATTCTCTTTAAAGGTCATCTATAGATGAGGAAGTATAATGCTCTGTTAATATTGCTTATCATTTTATGACTGAGCATCATTTTCTTGTAGAAACGTAACTCCAGATGTCACTTTTTCTTCTTCTCTCACACACAAAAAAACCAGATTAACATCTGACAATGAATTAATCTTGAGAAATGCCTTGGCTTGTAATGGATTTTTAAAAAGGAAAAAATATTCTGAATGAGGAAAAATGTTCTCTTTCAAGATGCCAAATTTATCTCACTTCTGTTTCTTTGGTTTTCTTTGGTTGTCCAAACTCTGAAAAATCTTTGTCATAAAATAGATTGAAGTAATATCTTGCCCTTGCCTTTAGTATAAATGAGAGTCAAACTGACATTTTAAATTTCTCAAAATAATATATAAAGAGTACAATTAAATACCCTACAAAGTATTGTTCTCCTCTGAATATTATACTACTGTTATTTATATTATTTAATATAGCACATAATACATTTCTGTATCAATTAATAAGTAGTATAATATAATTTCTATCAAATGTGTTATTATTATAATTAAACATTATTTATTCCCCACAGTATTGGGTAATTATTTTATTATGCAAAATGATGCTCCATGAACATTCTGGTAGCTAGAATTTTATGGATATCAATAACTATCTCTTATAACTGTACTTTGACTATTATAGTCTGGCTCACAGTAGATACCAAATAAGTATGTATGTAGTCTTATTCTGTGAAAATTATACATATTCTTGAGACAACAGTCAAAGAACTACCTGTGTCTTGCTTGGTTCAAAGACTGCAAATACTTTCAAGAATCATAAATCCTTACTGAAAATGCTTTGACACACATGAAGTTTCATAATGAGCTGATTTCCTTAATGTGCTTAATCTTCTCTGTTTTGGTCACTGATTTTCTGGTGTATTTAACTCAATTCTTGGTCGTCATCTCTATGTCCTTCATTCACACCTGCCTGTTAAAGAATTACACCTTGCTTGAGAAACTTTTCCCACCTTTACCCACTTTAACCTTTTGAATACAATTGTCTATTTTCATCAAATTCTTTGCTTTATTAGCCAGCAAATACACATTTAATTAAGATGCTACTATGTGAACCAGCCCTGTGATGTACACTATGAGGAAATACTAAATTAGCATAGTTTTGTGTGAGTTGAAGATATGGTGATTTTTATTATTAAGTAACTGCCATTGTGGTAGGCAAACAGCAAGAGTTTAGGTTAAGAGACTGGAAAATGAAGTGTGGGTGAAAGTAATGGGGAAACTTTCACTGAAGGGCTGGGACTTAAGTTCTGCATAAGTGAAATTTGAAGGAAGAAAGGGAGGACCATGTCTTGTCAAAGAAAAATACACTGAAAGTCATCAAAAAAAAAAAAAAAAAAAAAACACACTCAACATCTCAACATATTCCAGTGACTCTAGGACACCAAGGAAGGGTTTCACCATGCTTTTGTTTCACAGAACAGAGAGTACTTCGCTGCTTTCGTATAGCACAGTGGGTAAAGATGAGGATATGAATGGTGGGACGTAATGATCCTGGCGATCCCAGCTGTTCAGGCTTCACCTGCCTGCCCTAAGGACAGAGGACATGAATATGCTCAGCAAATTCGAATCCTCACATCAGGGGAAGCCTGTGTGAAAGCTTAGGAAATGGTAAACAAAACAAGGTTGCGCCTTAATTTGTATATTTCTGTTTTTGAGGGACAAAGTTAAATGAAAGAGAATTTAGGGAAACGTATTTCTAGCACCAAAGGATGTCTCTGATAGCTGAGTGAAAGTCTGAAGTGAAAGTCGCTCAGTCATGTCTGACTCTTTGTGACCCCATGGACTATACAGTCCATGGTCTTCTCCAGGTCAGAATACTGGAGGGGGTAGCCCTTCCCTTCTCCAGGGGATCTTCCCAACCCAGGGACTAACCCAGGTCTCCTGCATTGCAGGCAGATTCTTTAGCAGCTGAGCCCCCAGGGAAGTCCAAGAATACTGGATTAGGTGGTCTCTCTCTTCTCCAGCAGATCTTCCTGACCCAGGAACTGAACCGGGGTCTCCTGCATTACAGGTGGATTCTTTACCAACTGAGCTATCAGGGAAGCTGAGAGATGAACAGAGGAGATTTTGGGGGAGGGGTGGTAATTTGAATTTTAGCAATGTTCAAATCAAACACTGATCTTGTTAATTAAGGAGAAAGGTCTCTTTTAAGATCCATTGTTTTTATTTAGTCGCTAAGTCATGTCCAACTCTTTTGCGACCCCATGGATGGTAGTCCACCAGACTCCTCTGTCCATAGGATTTCCCAGGCAAGAGTACTGGAGTGGGTTACCATTTCCTTCTTCAGGGGATCTTTCTGATCCAGAGATTGAACCCATGTCTCTTTCACTGGCAGGTAGATTCTTCACCACTGAGCCACCAGGGAAGCTCCTTTAAGATCTATAGCTTGCCTATATTGAACTCCTAATATAGTTAAATAGTGTTCTGTGTAGGTGATCAAGGATCTAGATATGGGTATACTGAGTGATTGGTTAAACTGAGATAAAATTTGGAAGTGAAATAAGTGTTTATGTCAGGGTCATGAAAGGCTCAAAGTTTAATCAATCAAGTCTATTCTTATACTGTATCAAATCTAGCAAATTCTGACTTGTCTGTGTCAACCCCAAGGAGAATTCCATAGTAAAGCTGAATGGGAATATGCAAAATCTCATCCTAACCCTACATTCCTACATGTGGAAAAAGAAAACCAGTAAAGTAAGGTGATCTGTTCAAAGAACCTTAGTGAATTCAATGTCCAAGACAGGGCTAAAACCCAACTTTCTCTCTCCCAGCCCACCATTCCCATACTGACTCACTGGCAATTTGCATGAATATTAGAATATAATCTAGTCAGATCCTAGTTTTGCCACATTCCAAAGTTGCAGTTGAAGTCAGTGCCATTCCACTCCTCTATTTGTAACAGGCGCTAAAAATGAATGCAAGCATGTATTGGTTTGCTATCACTGTATAACAAACCAACTCATCATTAATAACTAAAGCAAAAACTTATATTTGGCTCATGATGTTGTAAGTTATAAACCTGGTTGGGGTTCAAGTGGGTGGTTCTCCCAACTTCAGTTGTACTCATTCATGTATCTATGATCTTATAAGGTTTGATAGCATGGTGACTGGGCAGAATTCAGAGAGAGAGAGCAGAGCCTTCAAAGGCCTTTTGTGGCCTATACACATAATTAGGGTAATGTCATTTCCAACATATTTTATTGATCAAAGCAAGTCATAAGCTTGGCTCATATTCCAGGGACGGATTGTAGATTCCACACCTTGATGAAAAGAGCTTCACAAGTCAAATATTAAGAACATGAACAAAGGGAGGGAAAAATCAGGGCCTGTTTGCAAGCAATCTACCCCAGAGAAAAGGGACTTTCTTCAACATTCTTCTGCATTTACAATATAAGAAATAACTGGATTGGAAAGTTGAATTCAGTGCTTTTAGTTTACATTAAATCTTTGAGAATAGGTTAAATGGCCTTAAATGTACAATTGGAGTGGGAGGAGGAGGAAGGAAAATCATTTTTGACAAAAAAAAAAATAGCAATTATTAGTGATCATGAATGGGAATTGAAACAAATTGAGACTATATTAATGGAAATAAAAATATCTGAGTCATCTTCTTCCTACATCCTTACACAATCCTTTTCAATATGCTTTGCTGACATTACTTCCTCCACCAGACCTATATGTAAGTGTTGCGCTGCCACAGGATTTCATCCTTGGGTTTTTTCCTCCTTTCTTTCTATATTTTCAAACTAGATGTCATCAGTCCTGTCACCTTAAATATCACAAATACACTGATGGCTGTCAAATGTAATTTACCAAACCAGAGCTTTCCTCTAAAATCAGATTTATAAGTGACTACCACTTCCACATTTCCAGCACTAACTCAAACATTCCATGCTCTAAAATAACTTATCAAATGGATTCTTTGTACATATAATAAGTGATAAAATAAGAATTTTCCCAAGTTTTTTTATCAAGATTAATTACCAATATTCACATAAAACCTATTTCCTAAATTCTTCATTTTTGTCCATCAATAATTTTAGTTCTATTTACTTCTAAAATACACCTCAAATCTGAGCACAGTTTACAAATACTCCGCTTAGTCCAATGACCATTTTCCATGACCTCCAACAAGTCTCCTATTTTTTCCAAGGGCACTGAGAATAACCTTTTATGAAAGTGCAACAGGACTTCCCTGGTGGCTCAGCGGTGAAGACTCCACTGGCCAATGCAGAAGACATGAGTTCAATCCCTGGCCCAGGAAGATCCCACATGCTTTGGAGCTAATAAGTCCATGCACCACAACTACCGAGTCTGAGCTGTAGAGCCCGGGAGCCTCAAGTACTGAGCCTAAGTGCTGCAACTACTGAAGCCCGGATGCCTGAGATCTCATGCTCTGCAACACAAGAAGCCACCGCAATAAGAAACCCATGCAGCCCAAATAGAAAGTAGCCGCCTCTCACCATGACTACAGAGAGCTGGCATGCAGCTGTGAAGACCCAGCACAACCAAAAATAAAAAAATAAATACAATTATAAAAACAAGCAAACAAAAAGTACAGCAGACCATGTCACTGCTTTGCCTAAACTTAACCAGTAGAACACCATTTTGTTTAAAGTTTAAACTCCTTACCATAGCCTAAATGGTTTCATCTACATCTCCATCTTCAGGTCTACTACCCATTATGATGTGCATCCAGGACCCTACAGTCGCTGTTCCCTCCCACTTAAACTTCTCTGTCCACATTTCTGCATGAATGCCTTCTCGTCATTTTGATCCCAACTCAAATGGAACCTCAGAAAGATTAAATCTAGCCATTCTAAGCAGAACCCTTCCACCAGCCAATTACTCCATCATATTTCATTCTGCCAATTATCTTTAGCAATGAAAGTAACTAAAATCTTTATCGTATTGAATTCATTGTCTATTTTCTCCCCTAAAACATAACTTCATGATGACAGAAATTCTATTTTGTTCACCACTGTTCTCACAGGAGATGCTTGATAAATATTTATTAATCTCTAGTACTTTACAAAAATCTACTTACTCAAGAGAAGACTCTGCACATAGACATCACCAGATGGTCAATACTGAAATCAGGCTGATTACATTATTTGCAGCCAAAGATGGAGAAGCTCTATACAGTCAGCGAAAACAAGAACGGGAGCTGACTGTGGCTCAGATCATGAACTCCTTATTGTCAAATTCAGACTTAAATTGAAGAAAGCAGGGAAAACCACTAGACCACTCAGGTATGACCTAAATCAAATCCCTTACGATTATACAGTGGAAGTGAGAAATAGACTCAAGGGATTAGATCTGATAGAGTGCCTGATGAACTGTGGATGGAGGTTCATAGCATTGTACAAGAGACTGTGATCAAGACCATCCCCAAGAAAAAGAAATGCAAAAAAGCAAAATGGTTATCTGAGGAGACCTCACAAGTAGCTAAAAAAACAAGAGAAGCTAAATGCAAAGGAGAAAAAGAAAGATATACCCATGTGAATGCAGAGTCCCAAAGAATAGCAAGGAGAGATAAAAAAGCCTTCCTCAGTGATCAATGCAAAAAAACAGAGGAAAATAATAGAATGGGAAAAACTAGAGATATCTTCAGGAAAGGTAGAGATACCAAGGGAACATTTCATGCAAGGATGGGCACAATAAAGGACAAAAATGGTATGGACCTAGCAGAAGCAGAAGACATTAAGAAGAGGTGGCAAGAATACACAGAGGAACAATACAAAAATGATCTTCACGACCCAGATAACCATGATGGTGTGATCATGTACCAAGAGCCAGTCATCCTGAAATGTGAAGTCAAGTGGACCTTAGGAAGCACCTCTATAAACAAAGCTGGTGGAGGTGATGGAATTTCAGTTGAGCTATTTCAAATCCTAAAAGACGATGCTGTGAAAGTGGTGCACTCAATATACCAGCAAATTTGGAAAACTCAGCAGTGACCACAGGACTGGCAAAGGTCAGTTTTCATTCCAATCCCAAAGAAAGGCAATGCCAAAGAATGCTCAGACTACCACACAATTGCACTCATCTCACATGTTAGTAAAGTAACGCTCAAAATTCTCAAAGCCAGGCTTCAACAGTATGTGAACAGTGAACTTCCAGATGTTCAACCTGGATTTAGAAAAGGCAGAGGAACCAGAGATCAAATTGCCAACATCCACTGGATCATTAAAAAAGCAAGAGAGTTCCAGAAAAACATCTACTTCTGTTTTATTTACTACGCCAAAGCCTTTAACTGTGGATCACAACTAACTGTGGAAAATTCTTAGAGATGGGAATACCAGACCACCTGATTTGTCCCCTGAGAAATCTGTATGCAGGTCAAGAAGCAACAGTTAGAACTGGACATGGAACAACAGACTGGTATCAAATAGGAAAAGGAGTATGTCAAGAAGCCACTATTGTCACCCTGCTTCTTTAACTTATATGCAGAGTATATCATGAGAGATGTTGAGCTGGATGAAGCACAAGCTGGAATCAAGATTGCTGGGAGAATTATCAATAATCTTAGATATGCAGATGACACCACCCTTATGGCAGAAAGTGAAGAGGAACTAAAAACCCTCTTGATGAAAGTGAAAGAGGAGAGTGAAAAAGTTGGCTTAAAACTCAACATTCAGAAAACTAAGATCATGGCATCTGTTCCCATCACTTCAAGGCAAATAGATGGGGAAGCAATGGAAACAGTGACTGACTTTATTTTCTTGGGCTCCAAAATCACTGCAGATGGTGACAGCAGTCATGAAATTAAAAGACGCTTTCTCCTTGGAAGAAAAGTTATGACCAACCTAGACAGCATATTAAAAAGCAGAGGCATTACTTTGCCAACAAAGGTCTGTCTAGTCATAGTTATGGTTTTCCAGTAGTCACGTATGGCCATGAGAGTTGGACTATAAAGAAAGCTGAGTGCCAAAGAATTAATGCTTTTGAACTGTGGTATTGGAGAAGACACTTGAGAGCCTCTTGGACTGTAAGGAGGTCCAACCAGTCCATCTTAAAGGCAATCACTCCTGAATATTCATTGGAAGGATTGATGCTGAAGCTGAAACTCCAGTACTTTGGCCACCTGATATACAGTACTGACTCATTTGAAAAGACCCTGATGCTGGGAAAGATTGAAGGTGGGAAGACAAGGAAATGACAGAGGATGAGATGGTGGGATGGCATCACTGACGTGATGGACATGAGCTTGAGTAGGCTCCAGGAGTTGGTGATGGACAGGGAAGCCTGGCATGCTACAGTCCATGGGGTCGCAAAGACTTGGACATGAGTGAGTGACTGAACTGAACTGAACTTACTCATATATATAGGGCAGACTCTCTTGAGTGCTGCCCCCACAACTCCTCCCCCAAACTGACTCAATGGGAATTTAATTATCCAAGGGTAACTCTTTTTATTTTTGTTTTGTAGAACACTTTAAAGCATGCTGGCTCTCAAGACCCGATTTTCTGGGGCTCTGTGTAACTTAAAGATAAACTTGAAGAATTTATGTCTAGTGCTTAATTCAGACTACATTTATATATTCCTAATTCCCAGTACAAAGACTTCCCTTAAACATCTATTAAACTACTTTGAAAGTGAAAAAGTGAAAGTGTTATTAGCTCAGTCATGTCTGACTCTTTGTGACCCCATGGACTGCATCCTGCTAGGCTCCTCTGTCCATGGAATTCTCCAGGCAAGACTACTAAAGTGGGTAACCATTCCCTTCTCCAGGGGATCTTTCCAGCCCAGGGATCAAACCCAGACCTCCTGCATTGAAGGCAAATTCATCTCATAGTAAAATACATAAATCTAGATGTGGAGAAAATATTAAATTTGAAGGTAGTGTCTTAAATTGTCAAAATTACCTACTCAGATGTTTGTTATTGTTGTCATTGTTTTCAAACTAAGGCAGAAGTTAAATATTTTCACATCTCTTGGAATCGCCAATCCTCCCTGCCTCCACTCAGCCCTTTTACAATGATTATACATGTAATAAAGACATGGGTTTTCAACTTAACAATAAAAACAAATAATTCAATTCAAAAAAGAGCAGAATAGATGGCAAAGACATACAGATGGCCAATAAGCACATGAAAAAGTGTTCAACATGACTCATTTTTAGAGAAAAGCATATCAAAATTGCAATGAAGTACCACCTCACACCAGTCGGAATGGCCATCATTAAATACTCTATAAATAATAAATGCTAGAGAGGAGGTGGAGAAAAGGGAACCATTTTACACTGTTGGTGGGAAAGTAAGTTGGTATAGACACTGTGGAAAACAATATGGAGGTTTCTCAAAATCTAAAACTAGGATTAACCTATGATCCAGCAATCCAACTCCTAGGTATATATGAATCCAGACAAAACTATAATTCAAAAATATATATGCACTCCCATGTCCATAGAAGCACTATTCATAATAGATAAAGCCTGGGAACAACCTAAATATCCATCAACAAATGAACTGATAAAGAAGATAGGGTGCCTATATATACACATATACACACATATATGCAATGGAATACTACACAGCTATAAAAAAGAATGAAACAATGTCATTTGTAGCACCATGGATTGACCTAGAGATTATCATACTAAATGAAGTGAGTCACAAAGGAAAAGACAAATTCTACATATCACATATATGTGGAATCTAAAATATGACACAAATGGACCTGTCTATGAAGCAGAAACAGACTCACAGACATAGAGAAAAGACCTGTGGTTGCCAAGGGGGTGGGGAGAGGAGGTACTGAGAGCCTGGGATTATCAGATGCAATCTATTATACACAGAATAGATAAATAGCAAAGTCCTACTGTATAGCACAGGGAACTATATTCAATATCCTGGGATAAACCATAATGGGAAAGAATATTTTAAAAACGTATATATGTGCATAACTAAAGCACTTTGCTGTACAGAAGAAATTAATGCAACATTGTAAATTAACCATACTTCAATTTTTAAAAAAGACATGGGTTATGAGTAAATATGCAGATATTTGGCAGAATGATTAGACAAATGTTTATGTCCAACTGAGTTAAATGCTCTTCTAAATTCATGTTATTGGTACTATGAACATCTTGTTTCAAGTAACATTAGTGTTAATTTTTCCAGTACCCTGGAAGCAAACCTGAATGCTCAGGAAGCCAAAAGGAAGAAAGAAAAGTAAATAAGTCAATATGATGTCTTTTTATAAACTCAAAATTGCCCAAAAACCCACACAGCAGCTTTGTTTTAGACCTGAATTCCACAGATTATAAATTTTTCAAATGGCAATTAACTTTAGCAAAATATTTCCATCTACCTTAAATGTGTTGGTCACTTTTTCTGAATATAAAATAAACCACTACAGGTATTAGCTAGTCCCTTCCTTGTTCAATGTGTCATGAAAAACATAACACGCAGAATATTTCCTCCTCTTTAAATTATTGAATAGAATAGCTCGGGCAGTGCTGTTATTTTTTTGTTTGTTTGTTTATTTGAAAACCGATACAGTACAGGCAGGGACTGGGTTTGTTTTTTCTTATAAACAGGTAAAGAAAATAGTAGGATTATAGTTCAGTTCAGTCACTCAGTCGTGTCCGACTCTTTGCGACCCCATGGATTATAGTTGACAGTGCCCAAATCTGACTAAGTCTAGATACTTGTTTTACTTATCAAGACAAGAAATGCGGAAATGCTTTCTGTCTTGTGATTTTTTTTTAACCTGTGAAATTTACTGCAAAATCTGTAAGATAGCTTATATTTCTCAAGTTTTGCTTCATTATATGTGTGATTGTGTGATATCATTACATCTCCTCCTCGCCCCCACTTATATACAAAGCCATGCTACACTTTTCTGGGGGGAAAAAAAAACTAATAATGTTAAACTTAGCTTCTGGGTTCCCAAGATTAGCACATTTCAGAGACTTAACGAAATATACTTTGGTAATATGATGCTGATGTCCTTGCCATCTTGGTGAGCATATTTAAAAAGGCACTTGCGGAGAAAAGGTGACTGAAACATTCAGCATAATCTTAAAAATGATGCCAAAACAATTCTGAAGGAGAAAATAGGAAAGAGGCAGCTACCTACCTACCTACCTACCTACCTACCTACCTACCTATGTTCTATAAAAGGAAGGGAAGAAATCCTACATATGACCATGTTACAGAAAGTGTACTTACCTTACATCCTTAACCAAATAGAAAACTGGAAAAAATGTATTCGTTAACTGTTCTCAGACATTGGACAACGGACATGAGTGACTATGATACCTAGGAAAAGGAAAGCAGGATGAGTACTATGGTTGTTCCAGGTTATTGTATGACCTGAAGGCAGTTACCAGGCAGTATTACTACAGAGAGATAGAACCCAAAGAAGACCCAGCAATCTCATTCTATAAAAGAGACAGAGATAAGTGTTTATAGATATTGATGGAAATGGAATGAACAGGCAGTGTACCAGAGAAGAGAGAATTTCCCAGAGAACCCTATATATACACAGAGAGTCTCCACAAGTCTTTAGGTGAGTACAGATCTGTCTTTATGAGAGATGAAATTAGCTGAGGCTAGGAAATGAACCCCTGGAAAGAAGTAAGCAGAACAATTTTAAGAGTTCACTGTGTAAATAATTTATACTTCTTCAAAAGTGAAAGTGTTAGTTGCTCAGTTGTGCCTGACTCTTTTCTACCTTATGGACTGTAGCCGCCAGGCTCCGCTGTCCGTGGAATTCTCCCAGGCAAGAATATTGGAGTGGGTAGCCATTCCCTTCTCCAGGGGATCTTTCTGACCCAGGGATCGACCCCAGGTCTCTGCATTGCAGGCAGGTTTTTCACCATCTGAGCCACTGGGCCGGGGGTCAAAAACTTACTACCCTAGGTGGCATCAAGTAGAGTTCTTAGAAGGTAGAGCTTTCTTTTTGGAGCTCACAATTAGTCTTAGGCTGAAACATCATCTGGACCAACCCTAAAATAACTTTAAAGTCTCAAAAAGATCAAGCCAAACTCAAGTAATATGACTATCTTCCATGACAAATGTTAAATAGCATTGAAAAGAAAGAGAAAAGAGAAACCACAATTCAGGTGTTCAACAACAGAAAATTCATAATGTCCATCATCCAATGAAAACATTGGCATGCATACAGGTTATTATGACCCATACCAGGAGAAATATGAGTCAGTAAACAGAGAGCCAGCAATGACAGACAAGGTGAAATTAGATAATGATGTTAAAACTGCTTTTATAAATGTGCTCCACATATTTTAGAAGGTACAGGGAAACAAAAGTATGATAAGAGAAAAGGGAAATACTTTTAAAAGACCCACTTGCAACAACTAGATACAAAAAATACAATATATAAAATTTTAAAATATAATGGATGAGATTAATGACTGACTAGATATGACAAAAGAGAACAATCACTGTACTTGAAGACACTGCAAGAATTTTTTTCCAAAATTAAACATGGACAGAAGATAGACCTGAAGAGCATGACCTAAGGAGATAGACCTGAAGAGCATGACCTAAGGGACAATATCAAGCTTTCCAAAATACATGCAATTGGAGTGTCAGAAAGAGAAGAGAGGAAAGACACCAAGAAAACATTTGAAAAAACAGAAATCATAATATTTTGAAGAACATTAACAAAACCTAAAAAGAAAACTCAAAGAAGAGCATGCCAAGGAACAGCAAAATTTCAAATTGCTAAAAACTAGTGGTAAAGAGAATACCTTGAAAGCCTTGAGAAATAAAAGACAGAAATAAAAAAGCAATTTAAAAACACACACACACACAGATCTTAAGCATTTATCGGAAGATTTGGAATAGTAAGCAGAGTTGCCTTTGGGTTTCCAAATAAATATTTTTGAAACAAATGAAGGGTAGCAAATTATGCCACTCCAAAATATACCACTTGGCACAAGGATTATTTTGAACCAAGTGCAGTTGAGGAGAAGCAGATATAAGAAAAGCTGTCTGTAATTCCCTATTTGCCTGAGTGAAAATGTTAGTCACTCAGTCATGTCCCACTCTTTTCCACCCCATGGACTGTAGCCCACAGGTTCCTCTGTCCATGGAATTCTCCAGGGAAGAATACTACAGTGGGTAGCCATTCCCTTCTCCAGGGGATCTTCCAGACCCACATAGAACATAAATCTTTATCCCTCCTGCCCTCTTTACCAGAAAGAAGAACGGTTATCCTTGGAGGCAATTTTAGATCCTATTAGCTGAGAAAAATCACCAGAGCAATCTACACAACAAACTTTACAAACTAGTCTTTATCTTTGGAAGTCGTAAATTGTTTTCCTTTCCTGGCATTTTCCACAAATTTATTGCTCTTTGTTAAAGGTACTATATAAGACAGAATTCTAGGCTACAACATTGAGTTACCTCACTTCTCCCTGGATGTCTCCTATGTGTACACGAACTGTACATATTAATAAACTTCTGTCTTTCTGATATCAATCTGAGTTTTATTATGGGAACCGCAGCCAAGAACTCAGAAGAGCAGAGGGGAAATTACTTTCCCTTACCCTACATATATTTGGCAAGGTAAGAGAAGACAGAAAACATATTTGAGGGTGATGAGTGGGATTAGGAGAAGGTAAAGACGATAGCACATCTTTTTATTTTCCAGTTTCCAATACTGTAGCACTGTTGTTGTTGTTTGTTCTTCACTTAGTCGTGTCTGACTCGTTATGACCCCGTGGACTGAAGCACACCAGGCTTCCCTGTCCTTCACCATCTCCCAGAGTTTGCTCAAACTCATGTCCGTTGAGTCGGAGATGCCATACTATAGCATAGCTATAGATTTTAGAGGTCAAAAAATTCCACAAAGGTTATCTAGCCTTATGTCCTTGATTGATAGAGAAGGGTGATAACAGAGAAGGAAGCCACTAAAATTCAACAGTTCAACAGTCAGACAAATGAAAGACCTTGGTATCACCTCACACACACTCCAAAATTAATTAAGCTAAGCCAGACTGTAGCAGGGGCCAGTGTTGAGGCCAGGTAAAATCACGCGATTACAGCTATATATACAAATCATAGCCAATGTTCAATTAAATAATCACTCTGTTTATTGCACATAATTAGCACATAACACAGGTTAGTCCAAGTAGGAAAATATTTAGAAATAGGGTTTACAAACCACTCCAAGGAGTGGGAAGGAGGCACTGCAAAGCAGTCTCCAGTTCAGCAATGGGTCTCACGACAACCATGAGTGGGAAGTCAGTTACCTTCTGCTCCTACAGAGCCTCAAGCAGAATCCCTCTGAAATAACTCTCAGAGCCTGGAGTCAGGTCCTCCAGTCAGGACGCTTCAAGTTCCTGGGCTCAGTGGTGACATTTTAAGGAGTCTGTCAAAAGTCTACAAGCAATAAATGCTGGAGAGGGTGTGGAGAAAAGGGAACCCTCTTACACTGTTGGTGGGAATGCAAACTAGTTCAGCCACTATGGAAAACAGTGTGGAGATTTCTTAAAAAACTGGAAATAGACCTGCCATATGACCCAGCAATCCCACTTCTGGGCATACACACTGAGGAAACCAGATCTGAAAGAGACACGTGCACCCCAATGTTCATCGCAGCACTGTTTATAATAGCCAGGACATGGAAGCAACCTAGATGCCCATCAGCAGATGAATGGATAAGGAAGCTGTGGTACATATACACCATGGAATATTACTCAGCCATTAAAAAGAATTCATTTGAATCAGTTCTAATGAGATGGATGAAACTGGAGCTCATTATACAGAGTGAAGTAAGCCAGAAAGATAAAGACCAATACAGTATACTAACACATATATATGGAATTTAGAAAGATGGTAACGATAACCCTATATGCAAAACAGAAAAAGAAACACAGAAATACAGAACAGACTTTTGAACTCTGTGGGAGAATGTGAGGGTGGGATATTTCAAAAGAACAGCATGTATACTATCTATGGTGAAACAGATCACCAGCCCAGGTGGGATGCATGAGACAAGTGCTCGGGCCTGGTGCACTGGGAAGACCCAGAGGAATCGGCTGGAGAGGGAGGTGGGAGGGGGGATCGGGATGGGGAATACATGTAAATCTATGGCTGATTCATGTCAATGTATGACAAAACCCACTGAAATGTTGTGAAGTAATTAGCCTCCAACTAATAAAAATAAATAAATAAATAAAGTAACACTTATTTTATCACACCAAAACACTCCCAGCCCTGTACCTGGTGTTTGAAAACAGCTAGTATGGAAATTCACCTTGGCCACTGTGACTCCCTCCTGAAGTACTGAACACAGCTTAAGTCCTCTGAGTTTCACACCAGACGAGTAGGAACCGTGACACAAGGAAATCGTGACATAACAGGGACACCTAAACACGAAAAGGAAAAGGGAAAAAATGGGAGAATATCACTGTGGCCTTGAGCTAGGCAAGAATTTCTTGAACAGAATTTAAGAAGCATTATTAAAAAGAGTTGATAAATCAGCTTTAGTGAAAATGATGTGCTTTTCAAAAGATACCACCCCCATTATGAAAAATGCAAGACTATGTTTGGAATACATTTCTAATGAATGGCCTATATTCAGAGCACACATTGAATCCTGAAAATTAATTTTAAAAAAAACTTGGAAATTAATCCTTTGTCTGTTTCTTCATTTGCTATTATTTTCTCCCAATCTGACGGCTGTCTTTTCACCTTACTTATAGTTTCCTTTGTAGTGCAAAAGCTTTTAAGTTTCATTAGATCCCATTTGTTTAGTTTTGCTTTTATTTCCAATATTCTGGGAGGTGGGTCATAGAGGATCTTGCTGTGATTTATGTCGGAGAGTGTTTTGCCTATGTTCTCCTCTAGGAGTTTTATAGTTTCTGGTCTGACATTTAGATCTTTAATCCATTTTGAGTTTATTTTTGTGTATGGTGTTAGAAAGTGTTCTAGTTTCATTCTTTTACAAGTGGTTGACCAGTTTTCCCAGCAACACTTGTTAAAGAGGTTGTCTTTTTTTTTTTTTTTTTTCTTGCCTCCTTTGTCAAAGATAAGGTGTCCATAGGTTCGTGGATTTATCTCTGGGCTTTCTATTCTGTTCCATTGGTCTATATTTCTGTCTTTATCAAAAATATACAAGCAACTCCTGAAGCTCAATTCCAGAAAAATAAATGACCCAATCAAAAAATGGGCCAGAGAACTAAACAGACATTTCTCCAAAGAAGACATACAGATGGCTAACAAACACATGAAAAGATGCTCAACATCACTCATTATCAGAGAAATGCAAATCAAAACCACAATGAGGTACCATTACACGCCAGTCAGGATGGCTGCTATCCAAAAGTCTACAAGCAATAAATGCTGGAGAGGGTGTGGAGAAAAGGGAACCCTCTTACACTGTTGGTGGGAATGCAAACTAGTACAGCCACTATGGAGAACAGTGTGGAGATTTCTTAAAAAACTGGAAATAGAACTGCCATATGACCCAGCAATCCCACTTCTGGGCATACACACTGAGGAAACCAGATCTGAAAGAGACACGTGCACCCCAATGTTCATCGCAGCACTGTTTGTAATAGCCAGGACATGGAAGCAACCTAGATGCCCATCAGCAGACGAATGGATAAGGAAGCTGTGGTACATATACACCATGGAATATTACTCAGCCATTAAAAAGAATTCATTTGAATCAGTTCTAATGAGATGGATGAAACTGGAGCCCATTATACAGAGTGAAGTAAGCCAGAAAGATAAAGAACATTACAGCATACTAACACATACATATGGAATTTAGAAAGATGGTAATGATAACCCTATATGCAAAACAGAAAAAGAGACACAGAAATACAGAACAGACTTTTGAACTCTGTGGGAGAAGGTGAGGGTGGGATGTTTCAAAAGAACAGCATGTATACTATCTATGGTGAAACAGATCACCAGCCCAGGTGGGATGCATGAGACAAGTGCTCGGGCCTGGTGCACTGGGAAGACCCAGAGGAATCGGGTGGAGAGGGAGGTGGGAGGGGGGATCGGGATGGTGAATACATGTAAATCTATGGCTGATTCATATCAATGTATGACAAAACCCACTGAAATGTTGTGAAGTAGTTAGCCTCCAACTAATAAAAAAATTAAAAAAAATAAATAAAATAAAAGTAAAAAAAAAAAAAACAAAAAAAACTTGGAAAGACACTAAGAATGGACTTCACAAAAAAGAGGGTATCCATGTGGTTAATAAACATATGCACTTATTACCTTAGTATATGTACTTATTAACCACATGGATAATGAAAAGGTACTTGGCATCATAACTCATCAAGGAAGGTCAAATTAAAGCCAGGATGAGAAGCACCTACACAACTGCCAGAATGTCTAAAATTGAAAGAATTCCCAAGGGTCTGGGCTACCTGGAATGTTCCTACCTTTCTTATGGGAGTGTAAACTGGTACAATGTTTTGGAAAACTGTTTGCAGCATCCACTAAAGTTAATTGCATATATACCTAGTGTTTCTCACTCAGTCGTGTCCTACTCTTTGCGACCCCATGGACTGTAGTCCCCCAGGCTCCTAGGGACTATATATATACATATACACTTAAGAACCTAGCAGTTTTACATGTATACCAAATTTACACATATATTTAAGGACCTAGGAATTTTACTTCTGCTGATATAATAAAAAGAAATTAAAATATATTTTTAAAATATTGATGGCTATATTTAAAATAATATTCAGTATTTATTAGTATTTAATATCAACACTATTTAATGTTTTAAATAATATTTAGTCATAACAACCCAGTGCGGCAACAACTTAAATGTTGCCAACTCTAGAACAGATAAATGAAGTGTGGACTTTCAAGCATTAGAATATTATACTTCACTGCAGAGGAGTTCATTTCTGCTATATATCACAGTGACTAAATCTCATAGACATAGTACGAAACAATAAGAATTCACAGTGCATGCTTTTGCACAGCCGTAGTGAACAGCAGTCCAGAACGACTTAGGCAGATTAAGTCTCTAAATATCATGTTGTTACTGTTCAGTTGCTCAGTCCAACTCCTTGTAGCGCGTGGACTGGAGCCAACCAGACTCCCCCGTCCATGGGATTTCTCAGACAAGAATACTGGGGTGGGTTGTCATTTCCTCCTCCGGGGAATCTTCCCCACCCGGAGTTTAAACCCACGTCTTTTGCACTGGCAGGTGGACTTTTTCCCCACTGAGCCACCAGGGAAGTCTGTATATCACAGGACTCAGAAATGCTGCGCCTGATGATCTGTCCCACTAAAATTCTTACAGGTAAGCATAAAGAAGTAAGCATGAGGATACTGACTGCAGCATCACGTACGGTAGCAAGGAGGGGAGGGCACCTGAGTTTCCTCTAGGAAAATGATAGGTAAAATATAGCAGATGACTATGCTGTCACAAAGTACAATGGGTCAGAGTACAAACAGCAAAGTGAACAAATAATAAAAATATAATGCTGAATTTAAAACACAAGAAACAGGGACTTCCCTGGTGGTCTAGTGGTTAAGAATCCATATTCATTGCAGGGTATGTGGGTTCAATCCTGGTCAGAAAACTAAGATTTCACATACTGCGGGGCAGCTAAGCCCATACAACACACTAGTGAGCCCATGAGCTCTGGAGCCTGCAGGTCATAACTATAGAGAAGGCATGTATAGAGAAGGCAATGAAAGATCCCACATGCCACAACAAAGACACAACACAGTCAAATAAATAAATATTTTTAACGAACAAATTTTTTAAAAAATTGTAAAAACTATTCGTTTAAAAAAGTGAAAAAAATTAACAAAATGAGGTCAATTCACAAATTCCTTTCTGTAAATTATATGCAATAAAATAATATTGCAATGTTTCAGGGCATGTAAAAATAAAAGATCTAATAAACATATAAGTTTGAGGGGAGGTGAACAGGACTGAACTAAGGTGTAAATATGAACAATTAGGAAAAGAAAACAAGAAACAGGCTTTGTATGGACCATTGATGATATTGGGCCTTGAGTTGAGGTTCATGATTAATTCAATGCTCTCCACGTGATGTTCACAAAAGAAAGAAAAGAACAGGGGAACCCATACTAATGCAGCATAAGATCACAGAGGTGAAAAGTGTAACAGCCTCATGAACATCAAATGCACAAGGCAGTGTGTTTGCTTCACTTTTTTTTTTTTTGCTTCATTTTTTAACACCCCTTTGCAAATAGACTCTGAGATCCAGCAGTGAAAAATGAATGAAGCACTGTGAATAAAATGCCATGTTATAAAAACAAAGCTCTGTTTTACTTCTACTCTGATCTCTGGGGCAGGGTCACAGTGTGAAGAGAAACATGATTCTGTCACTTATCCAGAGCAAGCCTGTGTAAAATTCCCCCATTTAGAATTGGAATGCAACTCAGGGGTCATTTGGCTCCATCATCTCTATTTAAAACCATGGAAATAATGGGCCACCATTCTTAACTGACTTGCCTAAGATAGACACTAGGTAAGTACGTTAATTGCACCGTGAACCCCATTTTTATGGCCTAGTCCATGAGGTTCCTTTATTTGTTGCTACTGAGATCAATACCCACTTGAGGCATATATCAGATTTAGGGGTGAACCATGGGCTTCCCAGGTGGTGCAGTGGTAAATAATCTGCCTGACAGTGCAGGAGACATAGAGAAGTGGGTTCAATTCCTGGGTTGGGAAATACCCCTGGAGTAAGAAATGGCAACCTGCTCCAGGATTCTTGCCTGGAAAATTCCATGGACAGAGGAGCCTGGTGGGCTACAGACTATGAGGTCATAAAGAATTGGACTTGACTAAGAACACACATGGTGACAAAATATTCAGAGATCCATATAAAGTTACATGTCAACTAACCTGAAGACTTTCAGAATGAGTTTCTGCAGGTGTTTCATTTTGGGTTGCTTTTATTAAAAACACACATTCAGGATTTCCCTGGTGGTCCAGTGGTTGCGAGTCTACTTGCCAACGCAGAGGACATGGGTTTGATTCCTGGTCCAGGAAAACTCCACATGCTGCAGGGCAACTAAACCCATGTGCCACAACTACTGAGCCCACTCCCTAGAGCCTGCGCTGCACAATAAGAAAAGCCACAAGAAAGAGACAACACGTACAACCGCAACAAAGTAGACCTCACTCACTGCAACTAGAGAAAGTCTGAGAGCTCAGCAACAAAGAACCAGCACAGCCAAAATAAATAAATAAAAACACATTCAGTTGCAACACTTACTAATGAAACTGTTTCTTAAAAAGACTAGGTAGATAGTCTAGACTTTGACCTGGGTAAATACTTTGAAGAAAAAATGTAATTATACTAACATGAATGAAATGGTTTTCATTTGGAATCCTGAGTTATTATTTGTGACCAGAGATGAAAAATGTACAGAAGATTATGCATGATCAGTTCTTATCCCAGAGCTGTAACCTGATTATTGTGTTATTTGTGGTTTTCTTACTATATGTCACTTTCTCCTAAAACTTAACTTTGTGACCCCATGGACTGTAGCCTGCCAGGCTCTTCTGTCCATGGAATTCTCCAGGCCAGAAAACTGGAGTGGGTAGCCATTCCCTTCTCCAGGGGATCTTCTCAACCCAGGTATTGAACCCAAGTCTTCTGCATTGCAGGTGGATTTTTTACTGTCTGAGCCCCCAGGGAAGCCCAAGAATACTGGAGTGGGTGGCCTATCCCTTCTCCAGCAGATCTTCCCAGTCCAGGAATCAAACCAGGGTCTCCTGCATTGCAGGCGGATTCTTTACCAGCTGAGCTACCACGGAAGTGACAGTAATGATAATAGAGCTAATTTAGCCACTGAGGGTTCTGTTAGGTCTATAGAATGAAAGTTAAACCATTATTATTTACAATTTCTTACTATAACTAACAGAATGCATATTCATTTCTAGAAAATGTATTTAATGGAAAGAGATGTTGTGTTGCCCCACCAGCATCTACTCCATCTCTTTCCCACTGTGCAGCAACCATAGAATCTGCATGGGATTAACCTCATTCCTCCCCCATGGTTACCTCTGAGGTAAGCAGATCAGCATGATGCTTCTTTTGCCATCTTGACTGGCCCAGGGATGGGCAGCAACATCCAATCAACCCAATCCATTTAGTCAGAATACTCCTCTGACCAGGGTCTGGCTCTGGTTGGTCAAATCAGATGAAATACAAAACTCTTTTATGATTAAGAGTAAGGTAAAATGCTGTGTGTGTTGTGCAGACTTTGACTGTGTGGATCACAGCAAACTGTGCAAAATTCTTAAAGAGATGGTAATATAAGACCACCTGACCTGCCTCCTGAGAAATCTCTGTGCAGGTCAAGAAGCAACAGTTAGAACCGGACATGGAACAGCAGACTGGTTCCAAATTGGGAAAAGAGTATGTCAAGGCTGCATATTGTCACTGTACTTATTTAACTTTTATGCAGAGTACAGCATATGAAATGCCAGGCTGGATGAAGCGCAAGCTGGAATCAAGATTGCTGGGAGAAATATCAATAACCTCAGATACACAGATGACATGACCCTTATGGCAGAAAGTGAAGAGGAACTAAAGAGCCTCTTGATGAAACTGAAAGAGGAGAGTGGAAAAGTTGGCTTAAAAGTCAACATTCAGAAAACTAAGATCATGGCATCCAGTCCCATCACTTCATGACAAATTGATGGGGAAACAATGGAAACAGTGACAGGCTTTAATTTGGGGGCTCCAAAATCACTGCACATGGTGACTACAGCCATGAAATTAAAAGACACTTGCTCCTTGGAAGAAAAGCTATAACCAATCTAGACAGCATATTAAAAAGCAGAGACATCACTTTGCCAACAAATGTCCATCTATAGTCAAAGCTATGGTTTTTCCAGTAGTCATGTATAGATATGAGACTTGGACTATAAAGAAAGCTGAGCACCAAAGAATTGATGCTTTTGAACTGTAGTGTTAGAGAAGACTCTTGAGAGTCCCTTGGACTGCAAGGAGATCCAACCAGTCCATCCTGAAGGAAATCAGACCTGAATATCCATTGGAAGCACTGATGCTAAACCTGAAACTCCAGTACTTTGGCCACCTGATGTGAAGAACTGACTCATTGGAAAAGACCCTGATACTGGGAAAGACTGGAGGCAGGAGGAGAAAGGGATGACAGAAGAGATGGTTGGATGACATCACTGATGTGATGGGCATGAGTTTGAATAGGCTTTGGGAGTTGGTGATGGACAGGGAAGCCTGGAGTGCTACAGTCCATGGGGTCGCAAAGAGTCAGACACGATTGAGATGCTGAACTCAACTGAACTGAAAATGCCTTGTGTGTTTGTCAGATGCATGGCCTAGAACCATAGGTGCCTTCATGCTTCCTGAAGCAAACCATACTAAGGGTGAGGATATACACAGACAAGGGGTCTGAGCTAGGAGAATGTCAGAGGAATAGAAATGGCACCTTGATACAAGTATTCCAGAAAGTCACTCTACTCTGAGGATTTCTCTTTCATGGGACAATATGTTATCTTTATTTTTAAGTGAAATTTTACTGGTTTTGTGGTTATATACAGCTGAAAATGGGCTGCCCAGGTGGCTTGGTAGCAAAGAATCCGCCTGCCAACGCAGGAGATCCGGGGATGCTGGTTTGATCCCTGGGTCAGGAAGATCCCCTGGTGGAGCAAATGGCAACCCACCCACTCCAGTACTCTTGCCTGGAAAATTCCATGGACAGAGGAGGCTGGCAGGCTACAGTCAATAGGGCTATACACCTGAAATGAGACAACTTGTCATTTTACTACTCAAAGAGAATCATTGTTAGCCATTTGGTTAAGAAACTCTCAGTCATGTGTATGTGTGTTAAAGTAGTATAAAACAAAGTTGGGAATTAATAATACATTTAGTTCTGTAGGCTGTATTTCAGTGAAGATGACATGAATATATTTGCATGTCATTAAACTTCTATCACATACTTTTAATGATTTTTCCATACTACACTATATGTCCATAATTTATTAACTCAAGGCTTAATATTTGGACATTTAGTTTGCTTCCAATTTCTTGCTGTTTAAACAGCAGTACAATGAACAACTTTGCAGTTATATATTTTATCATATCCAGGTTTATTACTCTTGAATAAATACTGAGAATTGTGACAATTATAGGGTCAAATACTATGCACAGGTCTAAGGATTTTGATTTGCATTGCCAACTTTTCCTCTAAAAATTCAATTTCACCCTCAAAAAATATGCGTAATAGTGTTCATTTCAATAATCCTTCCATGATTCAGTTCTTGGTAGTAAAATAATGATACCAACATCTTGAAAGGTATGAAAACTATAATTGTATGTGTATATATAATAATCAACATTTTTATATTTATAATATAATAGCTAAGAAAATATCATTATTTGAGTGATTTATTTTGTGCAGGCTCTTTTAAGTCCTTCTCAATTTAATCCTCATAAGGTTCCTGAGAGTTAGATATTATTAATTTCATTTAAAATAGGAAGGCAGAGATTTAGAGTACAAATAAGTTTCCTGAGATAGAATAACTAATAAATTGCAAAAATAACTGTTTTACTATTGCTCAATCCAACAGTATTTGGAGAATTAAATATATGGAGAATTGGAACAATATTTAGAAAATTAAAAAGATGCCCCATAAAATTCTAATCTGGATTAAAAAAAAATATGATGACCAGAAATTTTGTTGTGGTTCATTCCTGATATCTTCATATTGTCAGAGCATCCCATCCAGATTAACACATGTACAGCACTTTTTCAATTTATTGAATTATTATTAAAATAAATCAAGATGATTACAGTAAACCATAATTTTGTGTTTGTAGTCACCTAGTAATGGCTCAATTGTATATGCAGCAAACATAGTTCTCACTTTAACACATGGTTAAATGTGGAGAGAGACCACAGATAACACATCTCTCATTTCTGACAGAATTTAACATTTTGTTCAAGGAAAGCATACTAAGCACTCACTGATAAAATAAGGTATGTTCAGATACAGGCAGTTAGAGTCAGATGGTGGTGAAAAAAGTATTTGATATCCCTGGTAGGAATTTGGTGCACTAAGACAGTTGCTCAATGGGTCTTGCATGGATAAGCCAGTGGGGTAAGTGGGAAACATGGGAAATTATAGTTTAGATGGACATGAAGTATGTGCTGAAAACACATTATGACTAGCTGTAGATATCCTTTTTACAGTTGTTCTGTCACATAGCACTAAACATTATAAATCAAAGACTATTTTGTTTAACAATGATTTCTGAGTTTACAATAAGCCCTTTTGGAAGCAATGAGCTAAGAAAAACTAATTTTAAATGCAAAATTAAAGATTAAATTTCATCCTTTAAGAAAGTTGATGATGAAAAAAAAAAAAAAGAAAGTTGATGATGACTTGCTTAGCTTGTACAAAATGTTTATCAACATTTACTCTCCAAGACAAGAAGAATAGTGATTTCTTTTACCCCATGTAAACATGCTGACACAAATCTGCAGAAGAAACATAAGCATCTACTTTGAAAAGTTAATAGTAATTTTTTTTTTAAATGTGCTCATGGCAACTATTTAAAGTAAGGCAGTTGCCGGATGTGCTACACATACTGTTGTGATGCATGGCTTTTCATTTAGATCAAACAAGTCTTGGTTTAAATTCATTTTGCTAATTTTCAATTTCAAGATTTTTTATACTCAGATGAAAAGTGGGTCAACTGCTAATACTAGTTAGCTCCATTAGCAGCACATCCACTTTGTAAATAGCTCAGTTTTATAAATTTTATTTCAGTGTCTCCAATGCTTCAGAAACAAATCAGTTAACTCTGATAATAGGTTTTTTAACGCAATTTATGAATCCAACATCAAACATTTTAAAACTCATTTGTTGAAAGTGAAAGATTTGCTATCCTTGTTGATTTTAAAAATGCAGTTAAAAAGTTTCACACTGAAGATAAAACTGTTTTTGTAGTATAAACACAAAATTTTCTGGAGCAGTATCATGACAAATGTTGTATTTTAACTAATCTAAGTGTAAACAATTATAGTTTCTATAGAATAATAACTGAAAAAAAAATACCTTCATCCCATACATACTTTCCTTATATGAACTTGACATTCTTTCCATAAAGTGGTTGGAATCTACGTCCTCTGCCTTAATTTGTGCAATCATTTGTTAATGCTCCATTAGAGTATGGCATGTGTCATTATGTGACTTCCAAATCCAGATAATCAAAATGCCATGTATCTAAAAAAAAAAAAGCATATTTTATATTGCTATGTTTAAAATGCCATGCATTTCTGCTTAGCTCCCTTTCGAAGCTGTTCTTGTCATCTAGCTGCCGCGCAGTAAGGAAATCCAAATAAGCTCATTCAAGAAGACCATTTAATGAAGTGACATGTAGATAGATGTTCCAGGCAACAGCTCATCTGAGGTCTTAGGTGACAGTTCCTTCTGCTAGATAATTCCAATCTCCAGCTGTTGAGATACCTCAAACTTTCAAGTCTTCCTAGCTGAGAACCTAGACATTGTGGAGAAGAGACAAGTCATCCCTGTTGAGCCCTGTCTAAATTCTTGACATAGAGAATCCATGGGCATAATGTTATTGCTTTATGCTGTGAAAGTTTGGGTGATAAGCTATACAGTAGTAGCTTTCCAATACTTTACAAAACCTATAGAAAATAAATGTATTTGAAATTGATTAGTTTGTTGTTGTTGTTTAGTCGATAAGTCATGTCTGACTTTTTTAAGATGCCATGGACTGTAGACCACAAGGGTCCCCTGTCATTGAGATTTCCAAGCAAGAATACTAGAGTGGGTTGCCATTTTCTTCTCCAGGGATCTTTCCAACCCAGGGATTGAACTCATTTCTCCTTCATTGGCAGGTGCAAGTTCTTCACTGCTGAGCCTTCACGGATGCCCAACTGATAATGATTCACATCTAACTCAAGATAGCTTTCGACAAGCTGTGATGTTGTACAAATTCAAATAGAAGCTATAATTGTCCAAAATTTACAAATATTTTATGCATCAACTTTTAGAGTAGATGAAATATAAAATTTTATGAAGAAGCAGAAATATATAAAAACTGTTTAATATAGTGATATGTATTTCTATCTTTGTGGCTTCTTTCTTTCTTTCTTCTTCTTTTTTTTTTTTTTTTTTTTTTGGTAAGAACAGAGAATTTTGACATGAGATCTTCCCTCTCAACAAATTTTTAAGTATTTTAAACTACAGACACAATGTTACACAGCAGATCTCTAGAACTTAATCATTTTGCACTACTGAGATTTTACATCCATGAAACAGCAATTCTCCATTTCTCCCTCCTTCCAGCTCCAGGTAACTACTATTTTATTCTCTGTTTCTATGTGTTTGACTAATCTAAATATCTCAATAAATAGAATCATTCAGTATTTGTCCTGTGACTGACTACACCAAGAATAACGTCCTCCAGATTCACTCACATTGTCATACTAGGCAATATTGCTTTCTTTTTAAAGGCTGAATAATATTCCTTATTAATTTTTTTTATCCATTCATCCATGGATAGATAATTAAGTTATTTTCAAATCTTGGCTACTGTGAGCACAGAATACCATGAATGAACATGGAAGGGCTAATATCATTTCAAGATATTGATTTCAATTCTTTTAGATATATATTTAAAAGTATAGCTGCTGGATCATATGGTGGTTCAATTTTTAATTTTTAAGGATTTGTTTTTAATTTTTTAAGGGATTTCCATACTGGTTTTTTTTTTTCAAGCTTTTTCTTTTTTTTTAAGGGATTTCCATACTGTTTTTATAGTAGCTGCACCACCATTACACATGTCCACCAACAATGTATAAGGGTTTCAATGTCTCCACATCTGAGCCTGCACTTCTCTCTGGGTTTTTGTTTTTTGATAGTAGCCATTCTAACAGGTACAAGGTGATAATTGATTGTGGCTTTGATTTGCATTTTTTTCTGATGATTAGGGATATTAACCATCTTTTCATGTAATAATAGTCAATTTGTATGCCCTCAGAGGGCATACAAGTCTCTTCAAGTCTTTTGCCCATTTTTTAAAAACCAAAATTATTATTATAATTGCTGTTGGATTGGAGGAGCCCCTTATACAGTTGGGATATATCAGATGTCTGACTCCAGATAATATTTTCTCCCCTTCTGTAGGTTGTTTTTTCACTCTGTTATCCTTTGCTGTATAGAAGCATTTTGCTTAACATAATTCCACCTCCTTGCCTTATTCTAGATCTTAGTGGAAAGCTTTTAGGTTTTCACTGTTGAGTATAATGTTAGCTGTGGGCTTGTCATACATGGCCTGTTATGTTTTGAGTTTTTTTTTTAATTTCTTTTTTATTATTATTATTATTATTATTGTCATACATTGATATGAATCAGCCATAGATTTACACGTATTCCCCATCCCGATCCCCCCTCCCACCTCCCTCTCCACCCGATTCCTCTGGGTCTTCCCAGTGCACCAGGCCCGAGCACTTGTCTCATGCATCCCACCTGGGCTGGTGATCTGTTTCACCATAGATAGTATACATGCTGTTCTTTTGAAATATCCCACCCTCACCTTCTCCCACAGAGTTCAAAAGTCTGTTCTGTATTTCTGTGTGTCTTTTTCTGTTTTGCATATAGGGTTATCATTACCATCTTGCTAAATTCCATATATATGTGTTAGTATGCTGTAATGTTCTTTATCTTTCTGGCTTACTTCACTCTGTATAATGGGCTCCAGTTTCATCCATCTCATTAGGACTGATTCAAATGAATTCTTTTTAACGGCTGAGTAATATTCCAAGGGAGTTGAACTTTGTCAGGCTTTTTCTGCATCTATCAAGACGATCCTATGGTCTTTATCCTTTATCTTGTTAATGTGTTCTGTTACTTCACTGGTGTACACTGAACCATCCTGGGATAAACCCCACTTGGTTATGGTGTATAATCTTTTTAAGAACTACTTTTGAAATTGTAGGTCACACATATGACTCTAAATGTCATAGGTAGGATGAAATTTTTTGTAACAGATTTTTCTAAATTTAGGTTGCTTTTTGCTGAAAATCACTTGTATACCTTTAATCTAAGTACTTAAGAAGGGAAATGTACATACAGATAGCTTTTGAAGCTTTAACACTTTGTAAATATCGAAAATCTAGATTACTTCCAAACAGTGAGATATTTAAATTTATCTCAAAGCAAAAGATGAATCTTAATAAGTTTGGAAATAGTATACAAATTTAATTTTTAAATTCTAAAATTAAACTTTGGAATATTTTGCATTTGACAAAAATATTTGCATACAGATTCTACTTTGTAAGCGTTTACATTCTGAATCAGCATGGAATGAAAATTGACGATTCTATATTTTGCTTTAAAAATAATTTTTCAAGCAAGATACTTGAAATGGAGTAAAGAAAGACAGCATCTATAAGATATTTGCATAGATATATTTCCACATTTCAAAATAAAACAAAAGCTTAGTGAGACTATTTTCCATTTAGCAGAATTTTATCTTATTTTACCAGGCATATTAGATGACAAATCAATGTCAATATCACATATATTGATGATAAAAATGTGACTGGAACCTTGATTACAGTCAATTTATTTTTTTAAATGATTGTATTAAGAAATTTATTCTTTAGAAAAATGCTAGGATATATTCGAAATAAACATGACTAAAACTGTGATAAAAGTGATTGAACACATACTATAAAATGATTTCTTAATTTTATGTTCAGATCATTAATAAGAAACTTCATTTTGCTTCAATATATATCAATATACCACTTAATGTTTTACAAAGAATCTTACTTTATAAAATAATTTTGAATAAGACTCTTACATTTACTAATATAAAAATACCAATATGCTAGTCAGTAAATATCTGTCTGACTTTTTTCTCTTAGCATAATGCCTTAAAGTGTCATCATGCTGTTGCAAATGGCAGGATTTCTTTGTTTTTTATAGTTAAATAACATTCCGTTGTAAATATCGACTACAAATTCTTTATCCACTCATAGACACTTACATTGTTTCCCTATCTTGGCTATAGTAAATAATGCTACGATGAGCCTGGGAATGCAGGTATTTTTCTGAGTATTTTTGTTATCTTTCAGACTTGTGGTTATCAGAGGTGAAGTTTGGGGCAAGGAGGAATTACAGGAAGGTGGTCAAAACATACCAAGTTCCATGCTGACGGAAACTAAGGTGTCCCAGCTGATTAGTTTAGCCAGTCCCTGACCAACTTGCCATCCCATGAGACATGTGAAAAAGGCTGTTACCCAGATCATCCAACCACCAGCAAACCTGCCAGTTTTCTGGGAAGGCATGAGACAGATCAACAAGCCACAGCAGCATGAAAACCACCCAACTGTAGTTGTGTTGTTGTGTAGTGTTGTTGTGTTGTGTAGTGTAGTTGTGTAGTGTAGTTGTCATGTTGTGTTGTGTTGTTGTGTAGTGTAGTTGTCATGTTGTGTAGTGTAGTTGTGTTGTTGTGTTGTTGTGTAGTGTAGTTGTGTAGTGTAGTTGTCATGTTGTGTAGTGTAGTTGTGTTGTTGTGTTGTTGTGTAGTGTAGTTGTGTAGTGTAGTTGTCATGTTGTGTAGTGTAGTTGTGTAGTGTAGTTGTTGTGTTGTTGTGTGGTGTAGTTGTGTAGTATAATTGTCATGTTGTTGTGTAGTATTGTGTAGTGTAGTTGTGTTGTGTAGTTGTGTTGTTGTGTGTTGCTGTGTCTGACTCTTTGCCACCCCTAGAACTGTAGCCTATCAGGCTCTTCTGTCCATGGGATTTTCCAGGCAAGAAAACTGGTGTGGGTTGCCATTTCCTCCTCTGGGGGATCTTCCTGACCCTGGGATCGAATGCACTTCTCCTGCATTGGCAGGTGGATTCTTTACCGCTGAGCCACCAAGGAAGCCCCCATCCAACTGCCTACATGATTATAAACTAAATAAAAGGATTGTTGTGTTAAGTCACTAAAAACAAAAAGAAAAAAAAAAAACAGTACAAAGTTCCATTATAAATAAGCATTAGCAGTGTAATGTACAACATGATGACTATAGCAAACCCTGCCACAAAATATACAGGAAAATTGTTAAGAGAGTAAATTGTAGGAGTTCTCACCACGAGAAGAAAATTTTGCCTTTATTCTTTTCTTCTTCTTTTTAAAAATTATACCTATATGAAAGTAGAGATCTTAGCTAAAGCTACTACAACAAACATCTCACCGTATATATACATAAAACCACCATGCCATATGCCTTAAATAAATAGTCAAGCATGTCAATTATTTCTTAAATTAGAAAAAATGAATGTTATGCAACATTCCTCTCTCTATATATGTACAAATAAAAATATAATTATAATTAATTTTAGTATCCCTTCTTTATTTTCAGAAGCCTAATTTGGACAATAAAGTATTTGACCACTCTACTGAGAAGAGACCATTATTAAAACTAAGCAGTCTTCTTTCACTGAAAGGTAGATATATTTCTTATAGGGTGGTAAGTCTTGAGAATCAAATCCTCTTTTGAGTCCATAAACACAGTTGAGAAAATAAATGGCTCCATGGCAGTTCCCCAGCCCTAGAGATTATGGACCTGATCAGAAAGCTGACAGAGGAATTTGCTTTTTTAAGTAGCAGCACTACACGGGGTAGGGAACGTGTTCAAGGGCTCAGTGGCAGATACTGGTGACAGTCAAGCTGGTAGATGGTGACTGCTCTTTCCCACTCTTACCCTAATGACTCCCCCATCTGCTTCTTACCCCTGGGCTTCCAAACAGCACTGCAAGTGTTCTAGAAACTCAATTACGCTAGCGGAATCAAATGACAGCAACTGGGTATTCTTAGAAGGAGGCCAAACGTTTTCAGCTGTGGTCAGCCCTACAAAATTTAGAAAGGACTTTCATTTTCTTTTACATACTGTACCGAATTAGGGCCTTGTAATTTAAATTATGTTCCTTACAAACTTCCTCCCTTGAAACTTCACAAAGTCAGGCTGCCTGTGGAGCAGAGAGGCAGTAATGAGCTGGTGTCTGCCAAAGTCAGGGCAATAGTGATTTCAAGGTCATGGACTGGCAGAACGCTGAAGGAGAGATGACTGGCAAATATCAAAGGTACAGAAGAAGAAAGTGTATTCCAAGGATTTGTTGAAATTGGGCCACTGCTAGAAGTTGCTTAAGGATGTCTGAGACAGTAAAATGAGCAGGGCTGTGAATAAATGCTTTGTGCATGAACATCTGTCTTTGTTACTTCCTCGGAGTCAATAGAGAGATATCCGCATCTCAATGTGTATATAATGATGAAGCTTTCTTATCTTTAATCCAGAGGAGAACAGTAATAATGTAACAATTTTCCTCTCGTCACATGTTTCTGAGTGACTATTTAATGTGCCAATTGCTTGAGATACCGGGGATTCAGTAGCGAACAAAAAGAAAACTCTATTCTTATAGAGTTCATATTACAGGCAAAACTAAGCAGATGCCTGAAAAAGGGTGACAAGCTATTTTGAAGGGATTATCAGGAAAGACGTCTGATCAAGAGACTGTAAGGAAGTCAAGTAGCCACTGAAAAGGCCTGTGAGCAGCACCCTGAGGACACTGGAAGGCAGGAAGCAGGGTGACTTGCCTTGGAGTGGACCAAAGGGAAACGAGAGAGGCAGGAATACCAGTCGCCAGACCGTCCCAAAGCACAGAGCTCTAGTATCTGCTGGGCTAATGTTTTAATTCATGGAAGTTAATATATAGAAGTATTACTTGCCTTCATTGCAAGGGTAAAATCAGTATGTCGGATGTTCTACACACTTTCAATATGCTTGTATGGCACCTCTGTGTTTCCTGACTCTCTGGTCGCTATGGCCCTGAAACAGAGCTGCCTTCCAGGATCTCCAGAATTTGGCCAAGACTTTCTATCACCTACCATTTAGCTCTAGTTCTTCTAGCTTTAGGCTGGCAATCACCTATGGGCTTCTCAATCTTTGAAGAACCTCTTTGGACCCTGATTTTTAACTTCAGAAACACAACACGGTTTTGCTTTCAGCCTGCCCACTCTCCTCTCATCTCCATCCTAAAAAATACTCACACCTGCTCTTGCCTGTCTCCACCACCCACCGCCACAAGTATACACACACCCCGACATGCTCCAATAAAATGATGACAACTACTGGTTGTGGAAAATTCACACAATTGATGGCAATACTGTAGACAAAACCCTGGTGGAATACATTTTTAATTAATATTTCTTAATGATCTACATTTGAAAAACTCGGTGAAATCAAACTTCATGAGGTTATTGTGTGTTCATTTCCATTTGACTCTTCCATAATTCAAGGAAGTTCTTCTATGATATTTTTATTTTTAGTTTAGTTATACCAACCCATTCCCATGAAAATAAAAACATATTAAAGAGTTGCATGTGATGTGTGTTAGATTAATGGAAAAGAATCTTACACTTCATCCCTTCCCACTTTTTACTGCTTTTAAAATAACTTGTTTAAAAAAATCCTATCATAGGAAAGTGGCCACTCAAAAGTCTTTCACTTAATAACATAATATTTTAAATGAAATTTAAGTCCCCTCTGTATAAAAAAGCAGTGTACAGCAGTCTTCTAAAAGCAATAACGGTGTAGCAATTAAAATCCAGATAACCAGATATAACCAAGAAAGTTTTCTTTCTAAAAAGAGGAAAATACGGATGAGCTGGCAAGTTCATACAGAAAATCATGGACTCAATTTCCAAAAGCTCAGGTCTCAATTTTAACAGAAGCTGCTAGAGTCCAGCGTCTCCTTCTTCAAAGTTTTTAATAAATACACCAAGCAGCACTTGGTTGCTTGCTCAACTCAGAGCATCTTTTCATTGTCCTTTGTCCATTCCAGCAGAGCACACTCCTTTCTGGGAGATTAATGCAATTTAATCTTTGATAAAATGTTTCTTTTTACTGTTATTTTTTTCCAAACTAATTCATTTATGGGGGGCCTCAGCAAGAGTTGAACAAAACAAAAAGGAAAAGAAAATTATGTTTAAAAAGTACCATCCACAATTTTGTTAACCTTTGCTTTCCTAAAAATTCCCAAAGGTTAGAAAAAAAATCACAAGTTTCAGGAACTACCACATGGTTTATCAGATTACTTACTGTGAGGATTACAGTGTTGGATTTTTAAAGGATCATGCTCATGTTTCTTAATTAAATTTCCTCATCATTTTTAAAAGGCTTAAATGAAGAGCTTTGGTCTGCAGTGCCTGATATCTTTTTTAAAAAGCTATTTTCATGGATAAGGCACTAAACAAATAAGTGAATAACTCTCAAGCATTCTATATCAACACAATTTCTTCACTGGTTCTATACGTCTTCAGCCCAGAAAAAAATGCCACTGGGGGAGTTACAGAGTTGATATTACTGTCTTGAATTCTTCTTAGGCTTCCTATTATAAACTGTTATTTCCTGTGAAGTATCACCTGACTCACTTTCATTCACATTTCCTCTGTTCAAGTAAATGTCCCCACATGAAAGAACTTAGATTATCAATATCTGCTGAAAAAACAAAACATACTCACTACTCTCTCTTCTACTCTTCTTCCTTGCCTTATTTTAGAGTAATCTTCAAGTTCAACAACTAATTTTGGTTTGTTTCTGCTGGTTAATGCATGTGTAGTATTTGGAGACTTTGTGTTGATAGAGAAAATAATATTAGTAATAAAATAACTGAATGTATTCTACAGACTCAAATCCCAAGATAAGATAGATATAAGATCACTTCAATTATCCCTTAGAATCTGATCTTTAAAAGGGGGTTTAGGTAGTAAAACCTTTATCTATTTATCTATCTATATCTCTCTCTATACATAGATATCTACAATTTTCTCTAAGTGCTTAAGCATTCTCAAGTAATTTCTGAGCCCACTGTCCTCTGAAAGATCAGATTAAAATAGCATCCAAAAGTGTACACCTAAACTCAAAAAATGTTTCTGAATGTGAGCAGTCTGCTGGCAGTGTTGCTCCTTTACATATACCAACCAAAAGAAACAATGCAGATAATGCATCTGTCAGACTCCCAAGGGAAGATATTTCATCTTAACTGAAATTATTTCTGAAGGGAGATAGAGAGTCTCAGGCCCAGCTTTTGACTATTTTTTGAGATGCACTGGTTGCCCTCAAATTTACTGTGCATATGGGAAATGGAGGGCTTCCCTTGGGACTCAGCTGGTAAAGAATCCGCCTACAATGTGGGAGACCTGGGTTCAATCCCTGGGTTGGGAAGATCCCCTGGAGAAGGGAAAGGTTACCCACTCCAGTATTCTGGCCTGAAGAGTTCTATGGACTGTATAGTCCATGGGGTTGCAAAGAATCAGACATGACTGAGCGACTTTCACTCCCATGGGAGATGGAAATACTTAAGAGTTATTTAAAAAAAAAAAAAAAAACAAACACTAAGCAATGTAAAATTGCAGATATTATCACTTAGGAAAGGCAAAAAAAAAAAGTACAGATAATACTAGTAATATAGTAGAAGCTAAAAATCTAAAACAAATGTAGCACTTGAAATTAGCCAGTATTTTTCAGAATTGTTCAGAAGAACCAGCCAAAACACCTAGAGACACGCGCATTAGAAACTTTAGTGGCACCAGAGTTTTAGAGTTGAGATGAATGTATATTAAGTCTCCTAAACCAGATAAAAATATAAAATTGGACAACCAAATTAAATGATCCTTAGTTTTAAGTTTTATCATTCCTCCTCTCTCTTCCTCTCCCTTTTTTTAAATTTGATCATACTTTTATTGAAAATCTCTCCTCCACAAACATCATTATATGCTACATTTCTAGTCCTCATTCTGATCACTCTTTCTCTGATATTTCCAAATGACTACAGGGCATTTTGATTTGCATTCTTCGATAGGGATCTAAAAACTCAGTATTTCTCACACTGAACTCTTCTTTTCCCTACAGTATGATTTTTTTCTTCTATGTTCTCTTTTTCTATTGATGGAGATGTCAAATCATTTTCAATTGTTTCTATGATCTCTTCTGGATTCTTTTTCATCTCTTTCATTCCACTCGTATCATTATTAAATCTTTTTCAGTATTCACAAAATATTAGAATGGCCTTCTCCTCAGCATTTACCTGTCTTTCCTCATTTTGGGGAGTCCATTTTACAGCCTGAAGCATTGCTAATTATTCTAGATGTTGTAAAGGCTTCCTAGTTTTCTTTCTTTCTTTTGGTATGGAATTTCTGTGTCTTGTGTGTCTTCAGCTTTATTCTAGATGATGCCAAACTCTTCTCAGAATTTATTTTGTGGCTGCTCTGGGTCTTTGTTGCAGCACGTGGGCTCTAAGGTATGCGGGCTCAAAAGCTGCAGTGTATGGAATCTTAGTTCCATGACCAGGGATCGAACACTGACCTCCTGCATTGGGAGCACAGAGTCTTATCCGCTGGACCACCAGAAAGTCCCCCTCCTAGTTTTCCTAAGCACAAAGTCCTAGCTTTGTTCAACACAACCCTTACTCTGTGAAAGAAGCTGATTGGAGGTTTCCTTACTGCAAACAATGCCGGCACATAGGAGGGAAAGAAAACAAGACCTAGACTACTTATGCACTGTAGAAGGGCATATCTCTTGGCCCTGCCTAAGTTCAAGGGTGTGAGGAGACACAATTCAGCCCTGTGTCTGGAAGGAGGAGTCTGGACTATTTGGCGGACCGCGCTGAAAATTAGCACAGAGCTGATCCTCGAACACCTTGACATCCAGAAATTGTCTCAAGAGGCACTGTAGAACTACAGTTTACCCTGGTGTAGCTTTTCAACACTACTGATGAGAATTTTGCTCCTTCTGCAGAGGGAACCATCTTTTCCTACTCTGCTGACATGGCTTTATTATAACATGTTAGGAGAGGCCTTAACACATAAGAGAACTTGTAACAGACCTGTGATCAGAAAGAAAAACAGTATCAACTAGCTAAGTATTTAATAGCTCATAATTAGAGAACGCTTAGTATGTGCAAAATATAAGACTTTGCATATATTTACTTATATAATTCCCTAGATAGAAAAAGTACCATTATTAACATTTTACAGGGAAGAAAATAAAGGCACAGATGAATCAAATAACTCACTCAGACTCACACAACCAGTGTGTGACAGAGTAGGAATCAAAACTAGGAAGTCTGATTTCAGAGCAGGCCCTTTGAGCCAACTGTGGTAGTGTACCGCTTCAATAGAAATAATTTAGCAAGTATATTTCAATGATTTATTAATTACATGACATGCTTCCAAGAAAGAAGAAAAGTATACGTAAAAATCAAAGTTATAAGGAAGGTTCACTAGTCTTCCTCAAATGCAGAAATATTGAGTTCTAAATGCCTTTATCCAGGACATCTAATCATTCAGTTCTTCGAGGCTGTGATTTGCAGCTGACACATCCAGGCATGGGTACCAGGCCAAAGTCCTCATGAAAAACAGATAGCATATAGGTATAACTGAAACCCTTTTAATGTCTTGGGAACTAATTGGTTAATAACTACCTTTAATATTTTCTTAAGGTGAAAACATCTTCCTCCATGCAGATGACGTAGATATCTAGGATCTCAGAGTCCTTAGTCAAATGGTGGTGGTGGTAGTTTAGTTACTGACTCTCGCGACCCCATGGACTGTGGCCCACCAGGCTCCACTGTCCATGGGATTTTCCAGGCAAGAATACTGGAGTGGGTTGCCATTTCCTTCTCCACCTTAATCAAACACCTGAGCAAGTTCAAAAATATTTTTGGGGAAAAAATAATTCTACCCTCTGGCACCCTGGCAGTCCTTCCTCTAAATAGAAGTTGAATTGTCCTGTCAAGATCAGAGTATGAGCCAGGTTTTGAATTTTCCAATGATAATGCCAGGCATTTTGCCTGCATGCCACACATTTAAAGCATACGGATGCCACTTTAGTTGACAGTGAAGATTATCTACACTGTGGCACTCCTGAGAGGGTCCAGCCAAGGATTTACAACAGCCCAGAATTTGCAAAGAGCACATTCGACATATTAATGCAGGAGAGGCAGGAGATGCCAGCTGGATTCCTGGGTCAGGAAGATCCCCTGGAGGAAGAAATGTCAACCCACGCCACTACTGTTGCCAGGAAAATCCCATGGACAGAGGAGACTGGCGGGCTCCAGTCCATGGGGTCCCAAAGTCAGACATGATTGAACAACTGAACACACACACACAAAGGACATAATAGCTACTTACTCATGTAGATTCTTCATGTGCTACTCCTATGTTAAATTGGCTCATGAGATAGTAACTTTTGTTGCCTTTATTATCTTGAATTTGTACCCCCAAAGCATTTTAAAAGAATTTGAGTTAAAGCCTACAAAAGTTTATAAGATTATAGATTTACATGCTTAGTTTTTATAGAAGACTCTTAGAAAATATTCACTAATTCACATTTCTCCATCTCCTATTAATTTGTTGGCAAAGACATTATGTAGTACAGAATTCCTGTTTATAGGTCTATAGGAAATATTACTTGCAGAAAAAAGTTAACTTTCTCTTCATTATGTCATGTTATATAAAATTATCATAAAATTATATTAAAATATCATAGTTATTATGTCTCACTGTCTGTATTTCACAAATCCAGCTACAGTTCAGTGGAGTCCTCTGCTTCAGAGTCTCTTATGAAGCTGCAGTTAAGGTGTTGTCAGGCTAAGTTCTCATCTGAAGGCTCAACCGGAGAAGGAGTTTCAAAGTTTGCTTACATGGTTGTTTGCTAAAGTGTGTTCCTAAGGGTTACTGGATTCATTTTATTACTGGATACTGGTTGGAATCTGCCCTAAAGTTCCTGTGATGTGGATGTCTCCAACATGATAGTTTATGTTATTGAAACCAGCAAGAGAGAAAGCCTGTCAGCCAGCAGAACAGTAGTCACACTTTTACGTAGCCTAGTCACAGACGTGACATACCATCACCTTTGCTGTGGTCTACGAATTAGAAGCAGGTTACCATCCCAGGCCACAATCAAGCAGAGGTAATCTTAGAGTCTGCCTACCACACCTTGTGAACTTTGATACATCTCATCATCATATTTTCCCTTGAATTTTCATAAATAATCCAATAATTCACCTACTAATGTTTTCTAATTTATTTTTATCTTACCATTTAATATTTCCTAATCTTCCTTTAAATTTCCATTTGCTTTGCTGTTTAGTCGATAAATTGGCTCTGACTCTTTTGCAACCCCAAGAACTGTAGCTCTCCAGGATCCTCTGTCCATGGCATTTCCCAGGCAAGAATACTGGAGTAGGTTGCCATTTCCTTCTCCAGGGGATCTTCTCAATCCAGGGATCAAACCTGTGTTCTGCATTAACAGGTGGATTCTTTACCAGTTTTTAATACTTCACTATTTCTAGAAAACAAATATATTTTGGAGCAAGGTGTGGTATATACTAATAAATTAACAATAGTTGGTTAACAGGTGTCTTTAGTCTGTTTGATTAGCTATAACAAGATACCACAGACTGAGCGCCTTACAAACAACATAAATTTATTTCTCACAGTTCTGGAGGCTGGACTCTGAGGTAAGGGTGCCAACATTATTGGGTGAGAGCCTTCCTCCAGGTTGCAGACTTCTCACTGTATATTCAGATGATGGAAGGGGCTAGAGAGCTCTATGGAATCTCTTTTGTAAAAGCATTAATCCCAGTCATGAGGGCTCCACTCTCATGACCTAATCACCTCTCAAAGGTCCCACCTTATAACAATATTACATTGGGCATTAAGATTTGGCTGTGAATTTTGAAAAGACACAAGCATTCAGAATATAGCAACTGCTATTTAGATCAAGGTTCTAATATTTAAGGGGCTAATACCTCAATTCCACAATACATTCAAGGAAATATAAACCAGCAAGATTTTTTAAAGAATGTATCCCCCTTTTGCCCCCCTTTGTGTGCTAAGTTGCTTCAGTCATGTCTGACTTTTTGCAACCCCATGGACTGTAGACCGCCAGGCTCCTCTGTCCATGGGATTCTCCAGGTAAGAATACTGGGTGGGCTGCCATGCCCTCCTCTAGGGGATCTTCACAATCCAGGGGTCAAACCTGGGTTGGATTAAACCACCCAGGGTGGTTTGGTTTCTAAGTCATCTCTGACTCTTGAATCAGAGGTGATCAAATAGTCTCTCAAGACTGGATGTGAAAAAATGATGTAGTTTGAAGGCTGAATATCTTGTTAAAGAAAATTATGGTGATGACATTTATGATAATCTATTCAAAAATATGTAATCAAAGCTATAGTACAAATCTTTCTCTAATGTGACAACACAGGTTTTGAAATCATATATGAATTTAAGATTTTGTCATTTCACTATGCCTTATTTACCTTTTAATTGTGGTTGTAAAATAACTCTGCGTTTACATCTTTACACCTTGTATTCCCTGCTGAATTTTATGCATTAGTGGAAGAACTCCATTTACTAATCACGACATCTAATTTAAAGCTTGCCTCACTTCCAATTCTGGGTAACAATAATAAACAACTTTAATAACATCAGAAATGGTCAAAATATTTGAAGGGTAATTTGTCTTGCCTAAACAACATGCAGAATTAGAAAAAAGAAGTAATTTACATTTTAGTCATTAGGCTTTTCTCATTTCTTTCATTTTTTAGTCAAACTATAAACTGATGAATTGAAAATAGATGATGTCAGTACAGATGGTTGGATAGCATCACTGACTCAATGGACATGCATTTGAGCAAATTCTGGGAGGTGGTGAAGGACAGGGAAGCCTGGTGTGCTGCAGCCCATGGGGTCACAAAGAGTTGGACACAACTTAGCAACTGAACAAAAATAACAACAAAGTTTCAATACAACAAATATTTTCTGGCATTTCTCTGGCTTGAAAAAAGCCTTGAGTTTCCATGGATGGTAGTTATACAGCTTCTAGTTGTTCAGGCTCACAGCAATAGGAAGGGGAAAAAATCCAGTTTTGAAGTCACTGGCCTTTTAACATGAAACATAAAGGAACACCCATGCATGTGGCATTGGTGCGCAACTGCTTTCCCCAGGAGCCTGATATAGCCTGAGCAGCTGCTCCAATGCTGAGGAACATCCACCCCAGACAATGCTACTGGCGGTCCATGCAGGAGGGGTGAGGAGGTTCAACGGGAACCAACACTCTCATGCCTTTTATTTAAATAGCTACAGCTTTCACCTGAGAGTAACTGGGCTCTGAGCCCATCTTCTGGTTCATTCCTGGATAACTCACTGAAATACTCATTAAGTTCACCAATAGTCACTTTGGCAGAAATATAAAGGCTGGGCTGACTTGGAATTGGTCATAAACTCAGGAAAAAATAATTTGATTTAACCTACCCCACGAAGTAGATGAAGCCTGCAGGAACAACACAGTATGCATGGAATGAACGAGCTCTACAAGGGCAGAAGCCAAGTCTTTTTTTTTTTTCCTTCTTTGTATCTCCAACATTCACCATAATGTAGAGCTCCTCATCAGTGACTTTTAGGAAAATTTTTTTGCAGTCAATTAAATTTGTTTGCATCTACAAATTATGTAATGAATTTCATGTATTGTCATGAGTATATTGTTCTGGATATTTATGGGGTTGGTAATTATCTATAAAATGGCCAGAGGAACTCAATAAAAGGGGAGGTAAGTTGCATACTACAGAGAGCTTCAGAAAATGAGCAGAAGCCGATACATACTTTGCATGAGCCTATCGTACACTGGAAATACACTGCAGAATTCCATAGCGAAGGAATTCTGGAGGGGAGTTTGGGGGAGAATTAATATGGCTGAGTCGCTTTGCTGTACACTCAAAAGTATCACAACATTGTTCATCAGCTATGGTGGTTTCGTTTGTAAGTCATCTCTGACTCTTGCGACCCCATGGACTGTAGCCTACCATGCTCCTCTGTCCACGGAATTTTCCAGGAAGAATAGTGGAGGGGTTGCCATTTCCTTCCCCAGGGTATCTTCCCAATCCAGGGATTTATCCATGTCTCTCGCACTGCAGGCAGATTCTTCACCAACTGAGCTACCAGGGAATTCCCAATCAGCTATACTCCAAAATAAAATAAAAAGTTAAAAAAAGAAAGAATTTTGCAAACTCAACCAGTGAAGTTTACAGTCAGACCATACTAACTTTAGACTTAATGGTGAACATCTCTCTCCTGAGATGAATCATACTACATTACATGACAGTAATTTGAATGTATTTATAATCAAGTTCATCTATTGCGTGTATGCATGCAGGTGTGTTTGTGATGCCTTAACATAAGCTTTAAACCTGGACAGGAGCTAATTTGTAGGAAAAATTCACAGATCAGACTCATCTCCTCCCATCCAAAGTAAGTAATTTTATATTTCGACCTGATGAGTGGTGCTAGAAAGACATCTCTGTGTGTAATAATCAGTTTAGAGAGGTAGGCATCTTAGAATTCCAAATGATTGAGTTATTTGGGGGTTACAAGAATTTCATCATCAGGCATGACCAACAATAATAATGAGCATCTAAGCCTGGGCTTCAGCAAGTTCAAAATGGCTAGCTAATTAATTGTTTAAATGCATGAACTATCAAACGAACTGAATTAACATTATCAGAGAATTTCTCCTTATGCATAGAACCAAGCATTGAAAACTCAGTAAGCAGAGGAGGAGCCTCGACACATTCCACAACTAGAAATATTGTAGAAATGCCAGGTTCTCAGTTTCTGAATCAATAGCATTTGATTACTCAGCATCCCAAATTAACTTTTGATTGAACAGATCTCCCTCTAAAGAGACACAAAATATTTCATGAGCAGCTGAGAAAAGAGTTGCTCAATTTCCCTTTTCCAGATCCCTTTAAAGCTAGCTAACCATTGTAGAAACCTATGTTTACTCTGATGTGACCCCAATATTTCTAAAGAAATAAATATTCCACTGTTGACAGATGAAGTAAAAAGTGTAATAAAGGAACCAAAACAGAACCTTGGAGTTCGGAGAAAAAAGAGAAGTTCAACATAGTGAAAATTCAGGAAGCTTCACAGAACATGATAATTGAGACTGACCCTGAAAAAGAATAGACTATATTCTGACTTTAAGCAGACATAGTGAATGATTGAAATATGTATTATTTTCACTGACATTTATCATGGAAGATCACGTTCAAGCATCTGGGCAACAGTTGGCATTCTTTTAGGTGGGCTTCCACCCACAGTAAACACAAACCCACAGTAGACAATAATATCGGTGTCTTTTACTGACAACTCTTTGTTGATTGATCAATGGCATTCAGAACACACATATTGTTGTTTAGTCACTAAGTTGTGTCTCTTTTGCAACCCCATGGACTGTAGCCCACCAGGCTCCTCTGTTCATGCGATTTCCCAAGCAAAAATAATGGAATGGGTTGCTATGCCCTCCTTAAGGGGATCTTTCTGACCCAGGGATTGAACCCAATATCCATTGTCTCCTGCATTGCAGGAGGATTCTTTACCGCTGAGCCACTGGGAAAGGCTACAAATAGTCTGTGGCACAAAATGTATTCAGTTGGATCCTTGGTAGAAGTTGTCAGCCATGCAGTCTTCTCAATACCTAAGCAATTGTGCTTTCTCCATTTTCCCTTAATATACTTACAATCCAGGCAGGATCTGCCTTACCATCCACTATGTTCTCCAACAAACACATAAGACAGAATCCTTCCATAATGCCACAAGGCCAAGAACTCTTACTCAGAAGAAGATTTTCAATATGTTGAAGAAGGTAATAAGAGAAAGGAAGCTCTAATTCTTAATCAACTATTAACCAGTTAAGTGTCAACTCAACGATTTACAACAATTAGAAAATGGCACTTTAAAAAGAAAAGCATAAAAGCTTCAAAAAGCATATTTAAGATTAAATCTAATAATGTGGAATAACCTTATAGAGAAAAATATGTAAAATTTGCTATTTAACGTCTTACAAGATTTTCTAAGTTATGCTGTGTGCTGCCAAAGTCCTTTCAGTCGTGTCTGACTCTGTGATCCCACAGACCCCGTCAGGCTGCTCTGTCCATGGGACTCTCCCGGCAGGAATACTGGAGCAGGTTGCCATGTCCTCCTCCAGAGGATCTTCCCAGATTAAGGATTGAACCCAAGTCTCCTGCATCTCCTGTGCTGGCAGGCACAATCTTTATCACTAGAACCACCTGGGAAACCTGAACTATATGGAGAGCTTTATCAGATTCAGGGATAAATGCTAATTCTCTTAAAAGTATTATATATGCAATTTTCTTAAAAATCATAATAAAATTGTGATTAACATAGCATTAAATAGCAGAGCATAAAGACAATTCACATGGAAGAAGAATTAAAATTAACCAAAGCAATTTTTAACAACAATATAATAAAAAATAGGATAATACACTATCAATATTCAGTGATACAAACAGAATTGTGTCAACATAGGGAGAGGCCATCTAACCAATGGAATAAAACAGAGGTGCATCTATATAGAGACTTGGTTAATAAGACTGCACTACAAAAACCAAGGTAAATAACAGACCCTGTGGTAAATGAAGCTGTAAGAAAGCTATTTGTGTTTATAAAAATAGACATTCCCTCATATCATACACAAAACTAAGCTGTGAATAAAGACCTAAATACAGGAGCAAAACTATAAAACCTTTAGAATAAAGATGAGATTGAAAATCATAATGGAGAGAAATGATAGTATTGACTACTCTTAAATTTAAAACCTCTGTATGACAGAGGATCCCACGGAAAAATAAAAACACAAGCCAAAGACTGAGAAGATAGCTAGAATGTAAATTGCGCATAAATGTTAGAAGAATATAGAAAATACTTCCACAAAACAGTAAAATGAAGATAAAAGCACAATAGAAAAATGCAAAACATAAGCACAAATAATAAACTTGACAATATATTTAAATGCATTACTGATTCAGGGAAATGCAAATTAAAGATAAAATACATTTCATAACTACAAATTGACCAAAGTAAATGATCAATTGATCTAAAGATACCAAAAACTGATGAAGATATACAGTTGGTGGGAATTCATACAACACTTTAGAAACCAATTTGGCAATACTCAGTAAAAATGAAGACACCTGCACTTGCAGTTCAACAATTCTGCTAGATTTCTGTCTGAGAGAAACTGCTGCACAAAGTGTTATGTCCTTAGATGTTACTGTTAGTAACATCTAAGGTTAGTAATAAGAAAAAGTGAAAACAACTCATCTCTAAGAGAAATTGGAAAAATCTGGTTATGTACATGTTTGTGTGTCTGTCTTATACTATGATTAAAAACAATGAAGCTGATCTACATGTCAAAACATAGAAACAACACAGTATTGACTGGAGATGTATTAATATGCTTTTAGAGAGTGATACAATTAATATCACTAAGTTGTTAGAAAGTTGTTAGAGCTTAAAATTGATCAAGATTTCAATATACAACTTACAATTGTTGCTATCATTTACATTTTGCTTTGTTAGTTTTTTGTTCCATCCTTGTGAGTGTTACAAACACAAGTTAATCACTGTAAAATTTTCAAAAATGATGCACTGCAGAATTTTAAGTGAAGAATTTTTCGGTGAATTTTATGCAAATACTTTCTCTGATTATCTGAGCAACATATATACTAGTGTTTCAGAAGATGATAGTTCTTCAGAATATTGTTCTGATTCCGACAATGTGAATATTAGACCAAAAAAAAAAAAAAATCCTTAGAGATTGATTCTAATATGGAAAGTGAAAATAAAACTCCCAATGCTGGAGAAAACTTTACAAGTGTATCATGTATAACTACTGAATGTAATAACCCATAAAGTGTTAATGAAATAACAGAATTAATTTTTGGCCAGCCACAGGCGTTAGCTTCTGCAAAAATCCCCAGATCAATAATGAGTTAAAAGGACATCGTGCTGAACTTGCAAGGCAAGTTGCAAACAGACATTGTCAAGAATTACCAAATACCTACTATATCCCAAATCACTGCAGATGGTGACTGCTGCCATGAAATAAAAAGACGCTCACTCCTTGGAAGAAAAGTTATGACCAACCTAGACAGCATATTAAAAAGCAGACACATTACTTTGTCAACAAAGGTCCATTTAGTCAAGGCTATGGTTTTTCCAGTGGCCATGTATGGATGTGAGAGTTGGACTATAAAGAAAGCTGAGCACCAAAGAATTGATGCTTTTGAACTGTGGTGTTGGAGAAGACTCTTGAGAGTCCCTTGGACTACAAGGAAATCCAACCAGTTCATCCTGAAGGAGATAAGTCCTGGGTGTTCATTGGAAGAACTGACTCATTTGAAAAGATCCTAATGCTGGAAAAGATTGAGGGCAGGAGGAGAAGGGGATGACAGAGGATGAGATGGCTGGATGGCATCACCGACTCAATGGAGATGAGTTTGAGTAAACTCCAGGAGTTGGTGATGGACAGGGAGGCCTGGCGTGCTGCAGTCCATGGGGTTGCAAAGAGTCGGACACGACTGAGTGACTGAACTGAACTGAACTACTACATCCCATCATTTGTCTATGACTTACACTATATGAATGAGTAAATCTCTGAATCCCTACTGAATCTTACATTTTCTAAGAGAATGGTAAGAATTAACTCTCTGAATATTAACAGACAATATTCACAGTGTACTTTCTTTTAAAGCAATCACATATATATCTTAGTTTTAATTCATTTTGTATTCAGTAAAGGCCTACTCAGTCACTGGCCCAAAGAGAGAAATGTGTGTAATATTATTGAGTATGTAGCTGTAGGAATCATCTTGCAGTGGCAGAACTTACTGCATAGAGATGAATATTAATATTTGCAATTCTAGATTTTGGATTTAGATGCTGAATATATCTCTCATTCCTAATGGAGTTCTGCTTGAAAGTGAGTCCAGTGTCATCATGTCATTTTTAGAGGATAATGACTATTTTACCCAAATTCATCATGTAATTTTCTATCAGTATCAACATTAAACCAGTGGATATTTCTAAGATTTTTTAGCTCATATGAATCTTTATCTAACCGCTTATCATTTTTCAATTGATTTAAAAATTTAAATTACTATATTAATTATACTATCATAATTATTAAATATGATATAATATTTAGTAATTAGTAAATATTACATAATTATCAAATATTACTGTCCTATTTCCTGTGATATACAATGTGATACAATTAATATACAATTTGAAGACACAAAAAACATGTATTGATTATGAATACCTACATTTGTTCTAAGTTCAAAGATATGCATGGAAAAGACACACATCAAATTCTGGAAAGGTTGCCTCTGGACAAGAGAGAAAAGGATAAGGTAGGCGAGACCTTAAAAGTATCCAAAATAGTTTCCTTATCTATAAAATAAGAAATATCTGAAGCAATAAAGTGTTAACATATACACACACACACACACACATATATATATAAAATCTGGATTCTGGGTGCATGAGTATCTATTATCACATTTTTCCGAAATTTTCTGCTTACTTGAAATAGATATATATAATTCAAAATCAAAATAAACATATTTTTAAATGTTTTACTTGAAGAGATAAATATTATTTCTAACTTTTCACACCACAGAACATGCATCAGGAATGTTTGTAAACATAATGGTATGGTACCAAACATGTATTCTAAAAAATAATTAGATTTAATATACTAAAGAAGGATTAACATTTCTAAGGATGTGACTATGTGAAAGCTACTTGATAACAACTACATAAGATACTTGTCACGTTTCTCTATTGAATTAGATGATCTGATGGAATCTAGCATGACCTCCTGTTAGTAGACAGTTGCGTTAATCATTATTGTACTGGCATGTCTCTCAGGATAATAATTACAGATTTCTGATTCAATTCCCCAATATCAGTATGTCCATCCAATGATCTTTATATGACTAAAGATATGACACCTATGTGTGTATGTGTTCAGTTTTGTGTCCGACTCTTTGCAACCCCAAGACTGTAGCCAGCCAGGCTCCTCTGTCCATGGGATTTCCCAGGCAAGAATCCTGGAGTGATTTTCCATTTTTCTTCTCCAAGGGACCAATCCTATGTCTCATGCATCTCCTACATTGCAGGCATATTCTGAGCCACTGGGGCTTCCCTTGACACTTTTATCATGGATGATGAATAGAATAGATGGGCACAAAGATAAACAAATCATAGGAACATGACCATCATCAATGGTTCCATCTGTCGTTAGCCATATCTCTGCCAAGGAATTTAATATTTTCTGAGCTTATTCAGAATCTAGTTAAATTAGTCAAAAGCTGAGTTGATCAGGAAGACTGCAGGGATGAAGATAAAATATAGTGTTTGGTGGTAAATAATATTTTAATACAAAGTGACCCATCCCTATCAATGTATTTCTACTTGCCTGAATACATAGATGTTTAGATGGATAGATGATCCACCCTGAGTAAATATATCCAGTGGATTTTTTGCATTTGGCTTCTTTAATTATATTAATACTTTTGAAATTCATCTACATTTTAGCCATGCCAAACATCAGTCCTTCATTTCTTTTCATTGCTAAGTAGCATTCTATTGTATAGATATACCACTATTCATTTATACTTTCAGCAGCTCATAGACATCTGAATTATTTCCCCTTTTGCTCTTATGAGCAATGCTACTGTGAGCACTCATAAAGTCTTCTTTGTGAACATGTGTTTTCATTTCTCTCAGTAGACACCTAGGAGTGGAACTGCTGCATTGTGTGATAATTTAACTTTTTAAGAAACTTCTAAACTGTTCTCCAAAGTGACAGCATTATTTTACATTCCTATTCATAATATATGATTGTTTAAGTTTATCTATATCCACTCCACCACTTAACTTACTACCATTTTTTAAGCCACAACATTATTTTGGAGTAGTTAGTTACATGGTAATATATTACAAAACTGATGTTATTATTTATTTTACCCCTCATCACTAGAATCTAAATTTCACAAAAGCATGAATCTTCATTTGCATTGTTCAGTCATCTAACAGAAATTTGCAGATTAAAGCTGCCACCAATAATACCTAACTATTGAATCTTCAGAACAACCACATTAAGTAAGCAGAGCTGCCCAACATTACTGAATAATTTCTAAGGTGACTGGTTTTCACCGCCACCTTCCTAAAATCCAAAGAAGTAAACAAATTTTAGGAGAGTGTATTGCATTTAAGTCATCAAGCAAATTATAAACATATATAACAAATTTAGATAAATTTAGAATAACAGGAGTCATAAATGTATATACACATATAAATAAACATATACATATATAAAACATATATACATACACATAAATATATATGTATACACACAAACATATATATATATACATTTCCAGACAATCTATTGCCTCTGAAGATCCTCAATATAAGGCAAGTATAATTCACAGGAAAGGAACACACACTGAAATGTGAAGCTCCAAAAGAAATTCACAATAGCTAATGACTGCCTGGCTCTGATCCATCTGTAGCGCCCCGTGGAAAAAACATTAGAAAGAAGTGCCTTAGAAAAGTCTTGAGTGGCCTCAGCCAGTTAGGCCCCAGGTGAGAGCTCAGTAGGTATACTCAACCAGAGGTCCGGAGGGACATATGCTTAAAAGCCATCATCACCTGTGGTAGTGTGATACTCAGGAATCTAGCCCAGGGAGCACTTACCCCCAGGGTGGGGGGAAAGAGAAAAGGCTGGATGCCCCGAGATAGAAGGAACTTATTTATGCAAAAGATTTTCCTAAGGAAATGTGTAAATTGAATTACAAGCTCATATTTTTAGGAAAATGGCATCTACTCCATCTTTATTATTTTTTAATTGGCCTATTTTCAAATTAAGAGAGGCAGAGAGAGGTAATTAGAGGCAATATTAAAATAATCAAAATAGAAAGAAAAACTGAATGTCCCTACCTTGGGCTTACTGGAAAGGTCACTGCAATAAATTTAGAACAACAGAACAAGAAGAAGTCATAAAAGTTATTTTAGGTAAACTTCCTGCCTTTAAGGAGGACTTAATCTAAACTGTCCTGTAAAGAAAAATTTTTATCATGGTCTTACTACTTTCCGGAGAATATTATCAATATCCATTGGCAGCACAATCTATAGCTGTACAACATTCTGAAAAATATCAAGTGAAGAAAAATAACTCAGATAATTCATTGTTTTAGTGAAATTATCCACAGGAGCAATCTGCAAAATTCTAGTGTAATTGGATTATTGCTGTAATACTTTTGTCAAGACAAGCTGACCTTTTTTCCTTGATGTGTCCCTTAAAACTGAAAAGTAGCAGAATACACCACCCCCAAATTTTCCAATTTGGTATAGGATTATGATTTTAAGGCAGGTCTGGCCAAAATCACTGCAGGTGGTAACTGCAATCATGAAATTAAAAGATACTTTCTCCTTGGAAGTATCTATGACCAACATAGACAGCATATTAAAAGCAGAGACGTTACTTTGCCAACAAAGGTCCATCTACTGAAAGCTATGGTTTTTCCAGTAGTCATGTATGGATGTGAGAATTGGACCATAAATAAAGCTGAGCGTGTAAGAATTGATGCTTTTGCACTGTGGTGTTGGAGAAGATGCTTCAGAGTCTCTTGGACAGCTAGGAGATCAAACCAGTCCATCCTAAAAGAAATCAGTCCTGAATATTCATTGGACGGACTGATGCTGAAGCTGAAACTCCAGTACTTTAGCCACCTGGTGCAAAGAGCTGCTCATTAGAAAAGACCTTGATGCTGGGAAAGATTGAAGGTAGGAGGAGAAGGGGATGACAGAGGATGAGATGGTTGGATGGCATCATCGACTCAATGCACATGAGTTTGAGCAAGCTCCAGCAGTTGGTGATGGACAGGGAAGCCTGGCGTTCTGCAGTCCATGGGATCACAAAGAGCTGGACCTGACTGGGTGATCTGAACTGAACAATGAGTTGAAGGCAACTGAGAAGCAGATATAAGAAAAGCTCCTTACTTCCCCTATCTGCTTAACCAATTCTTTCAAGAACAAAAGTTAATCAATGGAGACAACTTTAGATCCTATTAGCCTGGAGATGGCACTAGAGGAATCTAAATAAGAAACTTTACTGACTTTCCTTTATCTCCATCCTTGGCACCCTAAAACTATTTTATTTTGTAATGTCAGTTTTACACAAATGTTCTTTGTTAAAGATGCTATACAATCCAGAGTTCTAAGCTACCACTTAGAGCTATTTATTTTAACCTGGATATCTCACATATATACATGGGGTATATGTGTTAATAAACTTGTGTTTGTTTTTCTCTTGTTAATCTTTTATTTCAATGTCCTCAGACAAGAACTCCAAAGGGCAGAGGGAAAGTTATTTTTCTTCCCCCAAAATACAGTAATTCAATAAACAAGACCAGAGAAACCCCCCAAATTATATATCAGCTTAAAAAAATCCTTCCGTTTGTAGAAGGTCACTAAACACATTGGGCAGAAAGTGAATTCCTATCATGGAAGAGCAGTCTCTCTGTAAGAATCATATCAAAATGTGAATGCAACAAGCTACTGGGATATTAGAATGGAACTAAAATACAGTAGTAGTAAAAATAAGCAACAATAACAACAAAGCCATTCAGGCACTCTCCAAGTTCTCATTTGATTAAAATGTGACAACTTTGAGAGATATCTCACATATTAAGGAAATCGTATAAATTCATATTCAGCTCCATCTGCCTTAAAAACCTGTATTCTTAGCCACTGGCTACCATGGAACATAGCCATTGAGTTGAAACAATAATTTAACAACCGAAACTGACTCAGTTCTGTATTGATCATCAAGAGGAATCAGACTCCAAGAGTCATCAGCACAGGAAAATATTTGATCACTCATAGGGTTTGGTATGGAAATCACTTTTCGAGCTTAAAAAGTGTATATGATTGAAGATTTTTAGAACTTTAATCTCCAAAAGGAGAATATGTATAGAGATAGGCAGGATGAAAACAGAGAGAAAAATCAATAAGACTAAATAAGAGAGTAAGAATCATTAGTATTTTTTCCCTTTATATTCTGGTAGATAACCTATACCTGCTATCTCTAATCCACATCAGGAACTTTCAAAGTAGACATCTGCTTAGGTTGGGTGCCCAGAAAAAGAAGTTGAGATGAAACTCATATGCATTTGACTTATTAAGTAACTGCTCTCAAGAAACCAGGGAAAAGCAGGACATGGATATGAAGAAATGGACCACAGGCATGATCTCAGGCCAAGTCCCTCAGACCCACAGGAGAACTCAGAAGAATAAATTACCCTTCAGATGTATGCTCCTGAGAACAAGGGAGTTGGCCTTCCACACTCTTGTAGCCATCTGTCACAATTACAGGGATACAGAAGATCTAGGGGAAACCCTGAAAGCATCTGCTATAGCATCTTATTGTTGTTTAGTCACTAAATTGTGTCCAACTCTTTTGCAAGTCCTTGGACTGTAGCCCACCAGGCTCCTCTGTCCACGGGATTTCCCAGGCAAGAATACTGCAATGGGTTGCCATCTCCTTCAGGGATCTTCCCGACCCAGGGATTGAACCTTCGGCTCCTGCCTTGGCAGGTGGGTTCTTGGCCAGTGAGCCGTCAGGGAAGATGTTATAGTGCCTCACCCTTCCTTCGCAGAGGAGAGAGGAAAAGGAAACACGGTATGTTTAGTACCTTTGGCCAAGGCCCAGGAGCCTAACTCAGGGGTATTTGACTCCAAAGCCCAAACCTTTCCCAACACTCTATACTCTCATATAATTGTTCCTTCATTTGAGTTGTTTGCCATTTCTGTGTCGGGTTACCCATTCTCTGCCACTCTCTGTAAATGGTAGCAAAGCATAGCAAATGTCACAGTGATGGATTCTACAAAACCTTCCTGAAAATCTCCCTACCTTTGTCTTTACCAGCCTTTGCTGAGATTAGCAGTTTCTGCCACCCAGTGCTTCAGGAACAAACACAGTGTTACATTAATCAGAAGAGCCTGGAGGCTGCAGTTGGCTCCACAGACTGTTTTATAATGCCATTACTGATAGCTCGGGCTTAAAGAGTCTCCAAAGATTATATGGAAAAGGGTGGCATGAGGAGAAAGTGCAATCTTAGAAGTTGGGTGCATAAACTGCAAAGCTGAATTTTGGAAAATACAACACATTTGGGAATATTATGGCAAAATACCCCCCAAAACAGATTTTTTCCTGCCTTTCTGCTTAGGTTTTGGTTCCGTTCAGACCAAGGCAAAATCTGAGACTTGATCAAAGCTGACTTTGTTCTTTTGCCATCAGCGCTCACTGGGATTGGGCTGGTTTCTTTGTTTCTATATTTCCTATGGTTATGTCTCCATTTATATCCTCTTTCTCTAGGCAATTTTGACACATCTCTGCTCATTTATTAATATCTTCATAAATGTAAAACCTAGGGCCCTATTTATCTAGTCATTGAAAGTCTATAAATCAGTAATGTGGAATGTAAAATATTCAGTAATTATAAAGGGAAGAAAATTCTATATTTGACCTTATTTCCATTGGCCCATTCATCAATGACTCAAGCATATGATCAGCTTGATCATCATACATAAATAAGGACTGAGTCTCAAATGAGGGATTAAACTAAAATTACTTTAAAAGCAAGCACATCCAAGTCAATGCTTTATAAAACCTTGACTTGGATCATAATTTTGCTTGTCATTATTTTCATAAAAGAAGATTTACACATCCTGTGATAGCACTAACCTTTTCAAAGAATGACAAGTACACTTCATATATTTAAGTAATTATCAATTGTGAACCCCTAAATTATGATATCTAAAAAAATGAGAGAACCTGTGGGAAGAATAGGAGAACTCAAACGATAGCAGTAAGTGACTTTATTCTACTTTCAAGTCTTCTGTGTTTAACTCAGTCATACCACCGCATCTGGAACTTTTGGTTAAGTTATTCTAATTTCCTTCTATTGACACTCTGCAGATCAAAAGCAGGTATATAAACAAATTAGTTAATTCAAAGTTATTCACTGAGTACCTACTATTTGCCAAACATGTAGTGCTTTGAATGCATTAATGTTTTGGAGACCAGGAGGGAAAGTGCACTGTGTTACATGATGTTGGGTTGGCCAGAAAGTTCATTCAGGTTTTTCTGTATATTCTTATGGAAAAATCTGAACAAACTTTTTGGCCAGTTCAATAATTCCCATTCAGCCAATCACTCAACAAACATCTATCAAGTAGCATCTCTGATCCTGGGACACAGTGGGGAATAAGAATCACTGCCTTTCCTCTGGGAGCACAGGAGAGAGGAAAGGAGGTGAACTCCCATAAACGTAATACAATAAAGGAGGCGTTATGATGGAAAAAGTAGTCCTGGCAAGGAGGAAGGATGAATGCTACTCTGTGATCCAACAGTTAGTCTTGAAAAACAGGATGTGGCAGTGTGAAGGGCAGACATAGAACACAGTCACTTATACATTCAAGACAAAGGAAAAAGCATGTGCAAATCTATGGAAGCACAAAAGTGTAACTGCAAGTGATTTAGCTGGAGCTTGGTGTTGAACAAGGGGTCCAAAAGGACATAGTCTGTCATGCTATAGAGTTTAGTCAATTCAGTTTAGACTCTCAGTTGTCTGACTCTTTGTGACCCCATGGACTGCAGCACACCAGGCTTCCTGGTCCACCACCAACTCCCGGAGCTTACTCAAACTCAGGGCCATGGAGTCGGTGATGCCATCCAACCACCTCATCCTCTGTTGAGTTTAGACTCCACCCTAAAAGGAACTGGGAACCATTATAGGATTTTAAGCAGCAGATTTCTTACATAGCTTGATCTGCAATTTTAAAAGATCATTCTGGAAGTTTAATGGAGGATTGGAGAGATGAAGAAGAGATTGTGAGTCAGAGAGATGATTTAAGAGCCAAAATATAATGAAAACCCTAACTAACAATAAAAATAATAAAGAAGCAAGTATTGTCTGCGCATTCCCTGTATGCCAAACTCCACAGGAAGCATTTAAACAAATTATCTCACTATTTTTTTTTCTATCAACCATACTTCTCTTCCTGTATAGTTTACATCTTCAACATGTGCATTTTATAGATGAGGAAATGCAATCTAAGGAGGTTAAGAAAACTGAAGAAAGTATCAGAGCTTGTAACTGGTAGAGCCAAAAGTGAAGCCCAGGAAAACACTGAAAATATTTTTATAAGGCATAATCAAAGCAGATGAATACCTGATTAGATGAAAGATATGAGGAGAAACCACAGGGAACAGTCCACAACTGGTCACTTTCCTTGTCCTCACTGTATTAAGAATATTGGGGCTTGTGGGGGAGGGCAGCTATTATAGTAAGTTCACTACAGACGAACATGTTCCATTCAGAGAGCACGTTTGTAAGTCCAATTTGTTAGATCCAACAAAGTTAGCCTAGGTACCCAACTAACACCTGGCTATATAATACTAGACTATAATAGGTTTATAATACTTTTCACACCTGCTGCTGCTGCTGCTACGTCACTTTAGTCATGTCCGACTCTGTGCGACCCCATAGACAGTAGCCCACCAGGCTCTGCCGTCCCTGGGATTCTCCAGGCAAGAATACTGGAGTGGGCTGCCATTTCCTTCTCCAATGAAGGAAAGTAAAAAGTGAAAGTGAAGTCACTCAGTCGTGTCCGACTCTTTGCGACCCCATGGACTGCAGCCCACCAGGCTCCTCTGTCCATGGGATTTTCCAGGCAAGAGTACTGGAGTGGGTTACCATTGCCTTCTCTGACTTTTCACACCAATACTACATTAAAAAAAAAACCACAAAGAGAAAACATTTTTAATCTTATAGTATGCTACCTTTAGAAGCACAGTGGTACCAGTGACAACACCACTGCTTTTACACTTCCTTCCAAACTTCCTGCGCTGTGCTGAGTTGCTCAGTCGTGTCCGACTCTCTGTGACCCCATGGACTAGCCCACCAGGCTCCTCTGTCCCTGGGGACTCTCCAGGCAAGAATACTGGAGTGGGTTGCATGCCCTCCTCCAGGTCCGAACTTCCAAAACTACACAGCACAATCACCGGTAGGGGATGCACACACATGACAATGTACACCAGACACGTGAATTAACTTGGGTAATTGGACACGTGAACATGTGTTCACATCTTTGAAAGTTCACAACTCGAAGGTCTGTATGTAGGGGACTTACTGTGTTATACATACAAAGGTAACCCACGACCTGACAGTAGTTATGACTTCGCTCAGATACCCTATCTGATCAGGAAGGAATAATGGCTACTCCCAGGCTGTAAATGCCTGAGAGACACAGAACCTCTGGGAAGTCTGTACCTATCTCGGTGATGATAACTCCTGCTTTCCTCACAGAAGTATCCTCATTCTGGAAGAAACAGCAAGAGACCACATAAAAATTCTTCCACAAATGCACTGAATCTGTAGGCTCAACAAGAGAGCCCCAAAATTATTTGAAAAACTGACAGGTGAAAATTATTCTAGCAAATTGAGGCCACCACATACCCATGACTGGAATAACTTATATTTCACATCCTTCATACAATTTATATCTCCACACTCTACAGAATTAAAAGCTAAATAAAGAAGAAACATGTGGTATAAATTAAGGAAAAGCAATGGTGTCATCACAGTGAATAAATTTAAACCCTCTAGCAGGACCATGTACATTCCATATGCTTTATGTCCATATATACTATATTATCTATGTTATTGTGGGGGCTTTTGTATCTACATATTTCTTAGGAAATAATTTTTGTAAGAGTCGAGGTTGTAAAATTGGCAAATTCTATCAAGGTGAATTTAATTCACAGACTGAAGGAAAATTAAAAACACAAGTGGATAGTTAGAATACTTTCCTCTCTAAACCCATGTCATCTATGGAAAAACTGTTAAAGTTTCACTCATAAGCCTAGCCTTAATTCATAAACATGTTCCTCTACTGGTCCAGTAAGAAATTATTATTTCATACAAAATAAATTTTTAAAAGTTATACTCTCCATAAACCATCAACATGTTCCTTCAGGGAAATTACTTACAGAGTCACAAAATATTAGAATTAAAATGAACCATAGGAAACTTCCTGCATACCATTTTCAAATTAAGCTACATGAAAGTGCTCAGCAGGATTTTTTTTTTTCTATGAATAAGGGATGCTCTTGTTAAATGTTTGGGAGATTGGGTTATACCAAGATAAACATATTTCTTTACCAAAACCACGTTAAACTATGTTTTAATATGCTAAATAGCAAGGTAACTTCCAAAAAGATTCTTATACAGCAAGCTTTTGTTTTTTTCTCTAGATTTGCTTTGTCATGGAACTTTTAATTCTGGGAATAATTATCAGTATCAATATTCTCCAGCACATAGTTCAGATAACTAATTTCATTTCATTTCCTCACTGCAGGAGATGCTGAAGGACAGGGAAGCCTAGCGTGCTGCAGTCCATGGGGTCGCAAAGACTCAGACATGACTGAGCAACTGAACCACACCACAGAAAGGATAAATGAGGATTCTCAGGGTGATAAAATTCAACAGTGACAGAGCCAGAAACCTGTTTTCTAAATACTTCATCCAACTCTGGTTCTCTTTGCTTTGCTTTCACCTTTCCTATGTTCAACATCTGCATTATTTTCCTGGAGTACATTACGCAGGATTAAAATGATGAGAGCTGAATTAGAAATCAGTACAATAAGAAAACACTAACAATGGCTACTATAATTGAGTCCCCAGCACTTGCCAGATAAAATCCAAAGGACTCTACCTTCCTGACTTTCTTCCTCACAATAACACTGCAAACTATTGATGTACATATTATTCTCACCATTTTATAGCTGAGGAAAGTACTTTAAAGACATCTGTAATGTGTCACATAGTTTAAAGGTCTGGCTGACTCAAATCCCCTGATTTTTGCACCTGACCACTCCACACTTCATGTCAGAAAAAGTAATGCTCCTCAAAGCACTCTCATGAAGCTCTGACTAAATTCTGCAGAGGTAAAAAGTGGGTGTGCTTCTAAAATAGCCCTTTTCTCTTTCACTTACAAATACTTGGAATGTATCTCATATTGACTTTTCCACATTATGAAAAACTCTCTACATTGGACCACGTTTGTCCTCTATTAGATTTCTGGTTTTGAAACCTAATGGCCCAAAACATTTTGCAATTGAAAATGTTAAAAATGATCATTGAAGCATATTCTAGTCATTACATTCTATGTAAAAACCAAGATATTTTAGGTAAAATTTCAGCTAAAGCTGCTGAAAGTGACTTTAACTAAAGTAACTAAAGTAACTGAAATACAGCTCACTCAACACAACAAAAGTATGTTAGAGTTTTAACAGAGAGTGCCAAGGTGATTTAGTTCTACCTTAAATAAAGAATCCACTGATCCAAAATTTCTAATGGAGTCAAATTAATTCACCATGGTTCCTCCAAATAGCATATAACTTATAAGAACCACAGCATTAGAATTAAATACTTATAATCCAGGTCAAAATAAAACTCTCACTTATCTACCTACGTTATAACAAAGTATAACATATTCAGATCACACTCTACAAAATAATATTAGTACCAGTGACTCAAAAAAATAGCTTTAGGCACCAAAACATATAAAACATTTATCCATTGGTCAGCGTTGAAATCAGACAAAAATAAATGGAGAGAGAGACGTGGCTAGTCTCTCACTTTCTTCAGGGATGAACATTAGAGAAAGGAATGCTAAGGTCTTGAAACATCCATTAGACATTAAATAAAACTAATTTGCTGACTTTTGACATTTTATTTCCAAATTGTAACTTTATTAATAATAAGCCTGATCCTTATGGCAAGGGCACGGATGTGAATGACACCAACAGTAATAAAAATATTACCCATTGAGGTTTGTCAACTCTTCTTGCTTGTGGCAGTTTGAGGAGATCCCCTGACAGTGATTCATGGCTTGAAACTCAGAACCATCTGCTCTCCTGGAGAGTTCCTCAGCCAAGGTGAAGAGGGGGTTTTCACAGCTGTATCCCTTTTCCTTCTAAAGTCTATGGAAAAGTGTCCAACAAGCCGCAAAAACCTGGCACTAATTTGAATGTGGCAGACATTATCCTCCATATGTTCTTGTTTCAATGGACTCGTTTTTACAGTAACTATCTCATTTGATGCCGTTTCTTCCCTCTCTTCACATTGTGAACTGTCAATTTTTCTCACTCTATAAACTTCCTAGTATCCTTTGCATTCTGGAGAATTCGGCTTTTTGTCCATATCTATTTTAATGCAAGGTTTTCTTCCTATTAATACAATTTCAGGGTTTAACTGAATCTCCAGTTAAATAACTTATTTTATATTTAAGGAAACCAAGGCAAGATGTTTCATTGACCACCCTAAAGTCATATAGCTTTCACAATGAAAGAATTAGGACTTAACCACTTATCACTAAAACTCTGCTCAGAATTTACTATTTTACCAAGAGAAACTTCAGTGTCTCTGATATTCTGACTGACACTGCTTAAGGGGGAAGAGTTTTTGGCTAATTTATTATCTAACAAATCCCAGGTAATATATCAGATGAACCAAATAATTTGAGTTCTCATTGAACCAATATGAAAAGAAATATATATAATTAAAAAGGTCATTTTTCCTTACATAGAAAAGGAAACTTTAAAAGTTAAAGTCAAAAATTAATTTCATATATCTTTACCTCATATTCAAAATGTGATTCCAAATAAGCTCTAAGAAAATGTAGCACATGTAAATTAGATAGTTATATCACAGAGACAGGTCTATTGCTACCTACAGATACCAAGTAAACTATTTCAGGATTCAAATCCCTGTGACCAGACAGTGGGTAAACCTCAGTCTTTCAGTATAAGTAGGTATAGTAAGTGGTAGAGGGTACTCTACTTCAGGGAGGGTGGGAATGGAGCTACTACCAGCATATATAGAAAAGATTAAACAAGTTGAAAAATCACTCTCATAAGCCATATGCAAGAAGCTGTATCTATCAAGGGTATGCCTTCCTCATGATGAAGGTAAGAAGCTCAAAAAGTCTGGTGGAAACTTGCCTTGGTTCATAACTGACGCACTCTCTTCTTCCATACTCCATTGAATAAAGTAACCCCCATAGCCAAGATCAATATTAGTGAGGTGAGTTGAACCATGAAAATGGCTGAGAATATTTCAAAGAGAAACATGCATTTCATTGTTCACAGCAGCACTATTTGCAATAGCCAGGACACAGAAACAACCTAAATGTCCATCAACAGAGGAACAGATCAAGAAGATGTGGTACATATAGACCTTGGACTATTACTCAGCCATAAAAAACAATGGGCTGCCATGTGCAGAGACATGAAGGGACCTGGAGACTTTCACACAGAGAAGTCAGAAAGAGAAAAACAAATATTGCATAATATCACTTGTATGTGGAATCTAGAAAAAGGATACAGTTGAACTTATTTGCAAAACAGAAATAGAAGAAGAGACATAGAGAAAAAAGTAAATGGACACCAAGGGGGAAGCAGGAGTGGGTTGAACTGAGAGGCTGGGATTGACATATATACACTACTGATACTAAGTATAAAATACTAATGAGAGCCTGTTGTGTAGTTTAGGGAACTCTTAATGCTCTGGGGTGATCTAAATGGGAAGGAAATCGGAATGAGGGGATATATGTATATGTATAACTGACTTAAACCAGTCCGTCCTAGGGAAATCAACCCTGAATATTCATTGGAAGCACTGATGCTGAAGATGAAGCTCCAATATTTTGGCAACCTGATGCAAAGAGTCGATTCATTGGAAAAGACCCTGATGCTGGGAAAGATTGAGGGCAGGAGAAGTAGGGGGATACAGAGGATGAGGTCATTAGATAACATCACTGACACAGTGGACATGAATCTGAGCAAACTCTGGGAGATAGTGAAGGGCAGGGAAAACTGGCATGCTGCAGTCCATGGGGTTGCAAACAGTTGGATATGATTTAGTGACTGAATAACAACAAATAACTGGTTCACTTTGCTGTATAATAGAAACTGACACAATATTGTAAAGCAACTATTTCTAAAGAGAATTAATATTTTAAAAATGGCACACTTGAAGAAAAGAAGAAAAGGAATGGAGAAAGGGCTACCTTGCTAAACTGATCAAAAGAAAATCTGAGTAGCTATATTAATTTCAAAGTAGACCTCGGACAAGAAAATTTTTCAGGGTTAAAGAGAGGTGGTGTTGTTTAGTCACCAAGTCGTGTCTGATTATCTGCAAGACCATGAACTGCAGCCCATCAGGCTCCTCTGTCCATGGGATTTCCCAGGCAAAAATACTGAAGTGGGTTGCCATTTCCTTCTCCAGGGGGTCGTCCTGACCCAGGAATTGAACCTGTGTCTCCTGCGTTAGCAGGTGGATTCTTTACCACTGAGCCGTCAGGAAAGCAAAGAGGTACATTATATAACAACAAAGCTGTCAGCTCTTCCAGAAGACTTAACAATCTTTTATGTGTATGCACATAACAAAAGGACATCAAAATGCATGACACAAAAACTGACAACTTCAAGGAGAAAGAGACAAATCCACTATTGTAGTTGGAATTTAACAACTCTTTTTTAAAAAAAGTAATTAATAGATGCAGCAAGCAGAAAATCAGTTAGGACATAGTTGAATGAACAACACCATCAATCAATTTGATCTAATTGACATTTATAAAATACTTCATGTTTTATAATACAAACAATTTTGTAATTTTGAATTACAGCAGAAGGAAGGAGGGGTAAGAGGGAGGAACATAGAAATCATTTCAAGGTTCATAACCATTTCTGGCATTTTTCAATTAACATTTAAAGTGTTAAATATTCCAGAGTTATCCCAAAGATCCACAAAGGGGAAGAGAGAAAACACTTACATTAGAGAGGACTGATTTTTCCAGTCTTCTCGTTTCCAGGGGAAGCTTACACTCCTATAAGGACACTATTCCTATAACACTTCCAGATTTCCCCTCCACACCTTATTCTCCTGGTCAAAGAAGAGTGACTCACTGATTCCTAAGCTTGGGAAGAACTTGATCCAAGACCACCCTGAGTCTCAGCAGTCTCCTCATTTCCCATGTGGCCAGTGCTTGCTCCTTGGATGTAAAGCTCTCGCTCCATGCCTGGTTTGTAAATCTAATTATTTTTAAAAAATGTTAGGAAACTCATTTGACCACAGTTCGATACCATGAGGCCTGATTCAGTTCTGCTGACAATATGTTAAGGTCCTTCAATATATGTTAACTGCATAGGGATCAATAGGCGGCGGGCCTCCCCGGTGGCACAGTGATAAAGAACCCGCCTGCCAATGCAGGCGATGCAAGACACACGGATCCGATTCCTAGGTTGGAAGATGCCTTGGAGAAGGCAACCCACTCCAGTACTCTTGCCTGGGAAATCCCATGGAAAGAGGAGCCTGGCGGGCTACAGTCCATGGGGTCACAAAGAGTCAGACATGATTAAGCACACACGCATGATCGATCGACTCAGAAGTTTTGGGTAAGAATGGTATGATTTATCGGACCGTTAAACCTCCAACAGCTACCCAATAGGGTTGTAAGGAGAGTGAAGTCATGATATTTATTTAAAAAAACAAAAAAAAAAACACCAGGCAAGAATCTGAACTGCAAATTGAGTGAATGCTGTGTGTTGTAGTGATTTCTGTAACTAGTAAACAAGCCTACTGCCTGACACTGACATCTCAATTGCTAGTATTTTCAGCTATCTGGAGTCATCTCTTCAGAATGCTGAGCATGTACCCTATTAACAAAGTTTAAGTCATAGACAGAGAGCACTTGACCTGAAGTAATTACCCTCCCTCCAAAAAAAAAAAAAAAGGTTTTATTTTTTTTATTTACTGGCTTAAGGGAGGACTAAAAAAAAAACAATTTATTGCCCCTGACATCTTCTAAACCAAGCAAAGATCTCTATGCTACTTGTTTGATTATTTACCTTTGTGTAAAAAGAGATAACTTATAGAAATAACCTCTACTATGCTTATTACCCTCATAGTGAAAGGTACATTTGAGGATTAAGATGGTACCTGAGGAAATTGTCCACAATGCTACATGAAATGTATCTATGAAATTTCAACAGTTCATGTTGGTGGGACTCCTCAAAAGACCATCAAAAAAACCTGTTCATGAAGAAAACTTCATTAGCATTACTATAAAAGAAAAACACTAGACAGACTATTAGAAGTTTTTCAAAAAGAAGAAATTAGTAAATGACATTTATATGGTTTCAGGTCATGGCCAGATGACTTTAGGTGAGTTGTTCAAGGAGGAGAAATGTTGGGTTTGGTTCGAGCTGATGACTGATGAGCACATCCAGGTGAACTTCCTGAGTGAGTCTTGTGAAATAAATTACTCTACTGCATTCAAGTTCTTATCTTCCGGGTACAAACTCTTCCTACAGGAAGCAGCTAAGTTTGTTTGCTTGTTTGTTTTTTCCTGCCTGGTCCCAGTATTGTTTCACATGCGGTAGGGAAAGTATGTCTGGGCTCACTGTGGTTTAGCTCCTGAGCTCTTCAGGTAGGATACGTAGATAGAAGCAGTGAAAAGAAACCAAAGTTTACGATTTCAAGGCAAACTAGGACTTCTCTGGTGGTCCAGTGGCCAAGACTGCACTCCTAATGCAGAGGGTCCAGGTTTGACCCACGGTCATGGAACTAGATCCCACATGCTTCAACTAAAGATCCCACATAATTTTATATATATATATACATATATATAATTTAATATTTAAGGCAAACTGGGGGCTTCCTGATAGATAGCTCAGATGGTAAAGTGTCCACCTACAATGCAGGAGACCCGGGTTTGATCCCTGGGTTGGGAAGATTCCCTGGAGAAGGGAATGGCCACCTACTCCATTGCCTGGAGAATCCCACGGACAGAGGAGCCTGGCTAGAGTGCATGTGGTTGAAAAGAGTTGGAGATGACTGAGTGACTAACATAACACACACGAGGCAAACTAGACTTCCCAAATGAGATTTCTACTCACCCCAAAGGGGGCATATCATGCTGTCTGTTCATCCTCTGAAAGGCCCATGGCAGACTGAATATTGATTCCCAAATACATCTAGGCCCTAACCCTTAGACCTTCAAATATTACCTTATACATGAAAAGAGACTCTGCAAATGTGATTAAGTTGGGAATCTTGGGATGGGGAGATAGTCCTGGGTTATCTGGGTGGGTTCTAAATGTAATCCTGTATGACCTTTTAAGAATGAGGCAGAGGAAGACTGAGCAGCAAGACAGAAGGCATGTGAAATGAAGCAAGGTGTTAAGTGGGTGGCTTTGAAGGTAGAGGAAAGGAACTTGCAGTTCTAGAAGGTGGAAAAGATAAGGAAATTAATTCTTCCCTGGAGCCTCTGAAGGGAGCACAGTCCTGTTGACACCTTGACTGTGATCCAGTGAAACTGATCTTGAACTTCTGACCTCCAGATTAAGAGAATAAATGTTTGTTATTTAATGCTGCCAGGTTTGTGGTAATTTCTTACAGCACCATTGGAAAGGAGTACAGCGCTCACTGCTGAAAACAGGTGAACTACAAATACATCCATTAAGCCTCAGAGTTTCTTAATGGTAACCAACAGGGCCAATGCCAGAGACTTTCTGGCTTGTTACCTCCAGAAAGGTAAGATATCAGCTAACTAGTCCTATAAATTCCATTCCCTGGGGCTAGTTTTCAACTTGAGTACCCAAATAGCACATCTGCTTATATAATAAACATCACAGACAAATTCATTTTTAGGGACAAATATAAATTTTTTTTTCAGAATGTATCCCCTATCATGTCCTACTCTTGGCTGCTATTTCATTGTTTTTGGAAATAAACCCTTTTCTCTCAGAGATCTATTTAAAAAAAAAAAAAAAAAACTTGACAAATTACAAACATCATTTACGTATATTCCATACATTAAAAAGTTGAGATTTTCCTCTAACAATCACCTACTCTTGAAAACTGATCCACTTAAAATATAATAAAGTATTTCTTCTCACATTTATGATGCCAACAACCTAATCTGAGGATGTTTTGGTAGGCCAGCTAGCAGGAAAAATGGAGGAAGTGGAGGAGCTCTGATTTATAGTAATTTCCAGTTTTAATGCTGATGTAAACACTACTCCCACGGCCAAGTTCAAGTTATTAATAGTTTAACACCAGGCTCATGTAATTTCTGAATATTTATCAGCCAGCCCTTGTGGGCCAGTCAGTTCTAGCATACCACCGCAAAATGTTAAACTATGTAATTATTAAAGGTACTAAGATTGGTCTCTGTCATTTGCTTTTTGCATATCAGAAGACAAACAATGAGAAAAATATTAGTGAACTACTAAATGAATATTTATTTTATTTTTGGCATTTTCCTATACAAACAGGAAAGAGAGCGGAGACAAGATACCAGATTAAGTCCCTGAATAAAACTTGAGAATGAAAGAATGTTAATTATCCTAATTAGACTAATCTCCAAGAAACCAATGCATCACCTATGCTAACAAGAAATTAAAGAACTGGAAAAGAGAATGAAATATAAATAATTGAGAGGAGCTGATGAAGTTGGGTCATAATTCATCACACAGAGGGGGGAAAAAAAGTCCTTTAGGGGTGTATTGAGAAGGAACTCAGATGGTCCAAACTGCTGTTAAAACTTTCATTTTTAGTACTAAGAGTTTCTAATTCACCTTGGGAAAAAAAAAACAAAAAACAAAAAACCTACAGCTACCTTGCTGCTGCTGCTGCTAAGTCACAACAGAATCAAATCCTTATCCTCCAAGGATGGCAATTAAAAGAATATCTTCAGATGGCAAGTCCCTACTCTTGCCTAGGGACAAGATGATTATCTCTGGTGTTCATCCTCCCCAGCATTAACTGATCATTTCCCTCAATCTCAATGTCATAGTTGGCTGAGTTTTTGCATTTAAACCAGACTTTAGTAATGATTTAGGCTAGTGGAGAAAATTCCAGAAAGGCAAATATACCTAACTGACCTGACAATAAGATGGTGTTTCTCCCAGGAGCCCACTTGGCCCAACCCACTCTCGTGAGGTCCAGTTCACAGTAAATTCTATACGGCAGAGAGCCCTCTTTCCCTGCCAACCAGAGCTCATTCTCGAATGTCATAAATCCTTAGAATACACATCAAAGAAAAGTTTGCTCTCAAAGTACTCCTCTCTCCTGTTCGAGACTTCCCTTCCAAATCTCTATATTTTGTCTTAGGATCAGCCTCTTCCCAAAATGACTAACATCAGAAATATGTCCTTCTCTCTGGCAAGACGTCCCCCTATCCACAGGGGTGTGGCCCAGATCTGATTTCTATCAGAACAACCACATCAGAAACTGTAAGATGTCATTGTAATTTGCATGTGCATCTCAGTGAGTGCATCAGTGATGTTGAGATCCTCTTTGTTCTTTGTGGCTACTTCCTTTTGGAGATTCCTGCCCTAGTTTTAGATTATCTCCAAATGCTTTAAAACAAACTAACTTAATGTGTTCTCTAAGAAACCTTTCTCGCCCAGCTGACTATTTGGGAAATACAAGGTAATTCCTTGGTCATATTACTGTGAAAGATGAGTGAACTTCTATTAGTAGTATTGAAAGCCAAAAATAGAGATGGGTAGGTGGGGGGCGCAGTAAAGTTTCATAGAAAGCATTGTCTTCTCAATTTATATTTCAAAGAGAAAATGACTTGGAAATTGCTTTAGGGTGGGGGAAGAAGATTATAGATTCTTATAGATAGACAGATAGATAAATAGATTGATATAGATTCTTTAGGGATGTTCTCCTAATGCTATACTAAGTGAGTTTGATCCTATTTTTCTCTGATTCCCTATAAACAGTAACACATCATTTCTGACTTCAACTAAAGGAACAATGTTAGAATCATACCATGAAATATATAGAAGGACAGAAGAAGCATAAAAGATCATAATAATTAAGTCTTTTCAAAGCTAAGGAGGAAAAAAAGTAATGCCAGGGCCAAGGAAGAGAAATAACATATAAACTCAGGAACCCCAAGGGCAAATTAAGATGTAAAATATAACTATTCCAATACAGGCATCATTTCTTATATTTGCCTTGTAGAACAGAGTGGAGAAACAGCTTACCTCATCAATATGAAACTGCTCAGAATCTCAGAAGCCACAGCCAAAATGAATATTTTTATGGAATGCAAAAATCCTCACTGCCTACACTATCAAGGCTACAACTGCACTTGGCATTGCCAACTGTCAATTTGCATGGAAATCTACTCCTCTGCTTTTGAAAAAGAAGCCCTGTTTATTTTCCATCTGTATCTGGGCTATCTCCTTGCAGTCAATCAAATTAAAATTAGTATTTTGGCCACAATCCAGAAACATACAACTTTTAAATGTTTTTGCAATATGGTGACATGCAATACTTGGTAAGCTCTTATTGAGAGCACTTCCAAGGAACTCGGTTAGATCTGGATGATCTCACTATTTAAAACCAACCTCCACTGTTATACCTGAATCTTGGCTTTTTATACTTAAAACTTCCTTCAGGCATTAAAAGCACTGATCTATAGATACCTCTCTCTATATATATACCTCTATATAATACCTCAGTATTATCCTGACCTCCTAATGTGTTGACCAAATACCAGCACCTCTTATGTGGACTTTGGGAGTAGATACTGGGGTGTCTTGTGATAAATGATGTGCTAAGACTGAAATCACAAACTTTTCCAAGAAAGCTCCTTTTACTCCAAGTTTCTTACGAGGGAAGTTACAAGGGAAAACAGTTCGGCAGAACTGAGCAGTGATATACTTGCATTTTCTAATAGCAGTTCTAGAACATTAGGTACATAGTCTCATCCTCATAATGAGTACAACCTCATAATCTTTCATCTGCCTGAGAAAACCGCACAGGGTGATGGCAGAATAATGGAATGCTAAATCCTTCTGGCCAGTGAAACTCATTCTCATGGCTCTGAAATATTCATTTTACACTCTACAGTTAAAAACCAAAGTTCAAGTTTGATATGAATATTAACAGAAAGCTTTGTGAATGTATGTGCATGTGTTTTAGATGGGTATCTAGAGACAGATATATGATACATACATATGGATATACATACATAGGCAGGTGATTATTTATCAGAACAACCTTACAAGGTTATCTGGCCTAGCACCAGGCCTTTGACTTGGTTAGATATTATTGCCACCTGTTTTGATAGTGGAAACACCCACAGTTTATAGATTTTAACCATTTGCTCAAAGTAATAATGCTAGTAAGAGAGCTGAAGAACAGTAGAATGCAGATCTCCTGCTTCTTGATACAATTTACTGTAAATTGTTTTCACTATTAATGTATTTTATTTTCTGCATTTTAAACATTTAATTTTTTAAAAATGTTGTATATACAGAAAAGTTGCAAAACCAGTACAGAGAGTTCCTATATACTCTTCACCCAGCCTCTCCTAATGCTACCATTTTGCATAACCATCACACAATTATAAAAACTAAAGAAATTATCAATGGATCAATACTGTGAAATAAACTACAGATATCAACTTTCCATTAATGTCTTTTTCTGCTCTAGGATCTAACAAAGTTTCCGTAGCATATTCGGTTTTCAAATTGCCTAGGACTTTTTTTTTTTTTGGTATTAGATTGATACCTTATTTGATATATAAACATATTTAATATAAGTTTTTAAATTTACAATACTATATTAGTTTCAGGTGTACTGCATAGTGATTCAATATTTGTATAGATTATATTACATTTTAAGTTATTATGAAATATTGCCTATATTACCTCTCCTGGGTCTTTTCCATCTATGTGATGCCAGAACTACTTAATATTAGTTAGTTCAGTCACTCAGTCATGTCCGACTCCTTGTGATCCCATGAATCGCAGCACGCCAGGCCTCCCTGTCCATCACCAACTCCCGGAGATTACTCAAACTCATGCCCATCGAGTCGGTGATGCCATCCAACCATCTCATCCTCTGTTGTCCCCTTCTCCTCCTGCCCCCAATCCCTCCCAGTATCAGGGTCTTTTCCAATGAGTTAACTCTTCTCAGGAGGTGGCCAAAGTACTGGAGTTTCAGCTTCAGCATCAGTCCCTCCAATGAACACCCAGGACCTATCTCCTTCAGGACGGACTGGTTGGATCTCCTTGCAGTCCAAGGGACTCTCAAGAGTCTTCTCCATCACCACAGTTCAAAAGCATCAATTTTTCGGCGCTCAGCTTTCTTCACAGTCCAACTCTCATATCCATACATGACCACTGGAAAAACCATAGCCTTGACTAGATAGACCTTTGTTGGCAAAGTAATGTCTCTGCTTTTTGATATTCTATCTAGGTTGGTCATAACTTTCCTTCCAAGGAGTAAGCGTCTTTTAATTTCATGGCTTCAGTCACCATCTGCAGTGATTTTGGAGCCCAGAAAAATAAAGTCTGACACTGATTCCACTGTCTCCCCATCTATTTCCCTTGAGGTGATGGGACCAGCTGCCATGATCTTAGTTTTCTGAATGTTAAGCTTTAAGCCAACTTTTTCACTCTCCTCTTTCATTTTCATCAGGAGGCTCTTCAGTTCTTTACATTCTGCCATAAGGATGGTGTCATCTGCATATCTGAGGTTATTGATATTTCTCCCGGCAATCTTGATTCCAGCTTGTGTTTCTTCCAGACCAGTTTTTCTCATGATGTACTCTGCATATAAGTTAAATAAGCCGGGTGACAATATACAGCCTTGACGTACTCCTTTTCCTATTTGGAACCAGTCTGTTGGTCCATGTCCAGTTCTAACTGTTGCTTCCTGACCTGCATACAGGTTTCTCAAGAGGCAGGTCAGGTGGTCTGGTATTCCCATCTCCTTCAGAATTTTCCACAGTTTATTGTGATCCACACAGTCAAAGGATTTGGCGTAGTCAATAAAGCATAAATAGATGTTTTTCTGGAACTCTCTTGCTTTTTCAATGATCCAGCAGATATTGGCAATTTGATCTCTGGTTCCTCTGCCTTTTCTAAAACCAGCTTGAACATCTGGAAGTTCTCGGTTCACGTATTGCTGAAGGCTGGCTTGGAGAATTTTGAGCATTACTTTACTAGCTTGTGAGATGAGTGCAATTGTACGGTAGTTTGAACATTCTTTGTGATTGCCTTTCTTAGGGATTGGAATGAAAACGAACCTTTTCCAGTCCTGTGGCCACTGCTGAGTTTTCCAAATTTGCTGACATATTGAGTGCAGCACTTTCACAGCATCATCTTTCAGGATTTGAAATAGCTCAATTGGAATTCCATCACATCCACTAGCTTTGTTCGTAGTGATGCTTTCTAAGGTCCACTTGACTTAATATTAAGGAAATTTTATATCTTACAACCCCAAAATGAACTAAATATAAATTAGTGATAATATCTTGGTGCCTTCATACTCATTCACATTTTATACCTCATAATGGGCACTATATCTTTTTTTTTTCTTTATTCTAAACTGAAACTATCTGAAATGTATACATCCCTTTTCCTGCATAATTTGCCATCTTTAAGATTTGGAAGCTCCATCTCTATGTCTAAAGAAAGATTTCGAAGTTCTGTCTCTATGTCAAAAGAAATATTAGGATGGACAATATAGTAAAGAAGAGAAACTTGAGCATTTACCATATATGTGCTGCTGCTGCTAAGTCACTTCAGTCGTGTCTGACTCTGCGCGACCCCATAGACGGCAGCCCACCAGGCTCACCTGTCCCTGGGATTCTCCAGGCAAGAACACTGGAATGGGCAGCCATTTATATGTAACCACAGAGAAATCACATATGCACTCTGGACTTCTATGTATTCATGTATAAAAGTGAAGGCAGTGATGCCTACTTCTCAGGGTCATTGTAAGGACTGAACGTAAAGCTCCAAGCCCAGTGTTTGGAATATAATTACGCTCCCTTTCCAATGCATGGGGCATTTGAGAGTGTCTGGGGACAATTTTCACTGCCACAACTTTGAAGATGTGCTATTGGCATCTGGTTGGATGCAGACCAGGGATTACACTAAACATCCTATAAGGCACAGGTCAGTTCCCCAGATCGAGTGACTTTCTGGCTCAGAATTTCTGTAGTGCCAAGGTGAGAAACTGTGTTCTAAATGATGAGATCCATTTTGTCACCCTGACCCTGGGACACAGGTAAATTGAAATTCTTAGTGGAGCAAAACAGATTTCATAAAGTCCAATCTATTCAAACATCAATGAACCAGAGTTTTATCTTTACATTTTAAAAGTGAAATGAATGGAAGCCAAAAGCTAAAAACAGCATCTCTGGAAACCGAGGTCTCAACAGTCAATATTGCTCTATCATATATGTCTTCCTCTCCTGATCTCAGACCACAATCCAAAGAGAGAATGAATGAAAACCATGCACACTAACCTTTCTTTAAGTTAATGGCAAGAAATCTTTGCTTTCAATCTCACTTAACTGCATCAGGGAGATGAAGGTAGAGGTTGGCCAACACTCCTATTTCCATCGTACTTTCCATTTAAGAAACCCTTAACACTATTATTACCTTTTCCAGCTCCCTTTCTTCAGGAATATTTGTTCAGAGCTCAATTGAATTTTCTCCTTGTTAAAAAGCTACATCCTTTCAACTCTGGAAGAAAAATAACAAACAGGAGACTTGGTAATCTGAATAGAAAAGACAGTTTTCTCAGATTTAACAAAAGTGAAAGAGGAAATATTTTCTATGATTATTTGTAAGTATAAAAGAACATCATGAGGAATGGGATAATATAAAAAGCTATTTGCCTTATTTTCACTGTGGAATCATGTGACAGCTCAAACACTGCAGTTAATATTAAACCTGACAAATTGGGTTTAACCAGGATGCCAGCTACCTTCAAACAGCTTAAATAGATAGATATTTGTCTCTGAATAAGCTTGTGATTGTACAAGTTCCAAAACCAGATAATCTTGCTTCATCATGGAAGTTGGTAAGAGAGGAGATTGAATATAAGCCAAGACTTCTGAAATAATATTAATAACAATAATAAAAAAGCAATTAATCAAAACATTAACAGTACTATGAATTTTTGAGAATTAAATATGTACCAGGCATTATGCTTAGGCCTTGCAGACCTTTCCCCATTTCATTTGAATAGTAACGATCTCAACTACTTAGAAGCTATTATTTAACAACAGGGAAACTGAGACATAGTGTCTAGAACTAATGAATGGTAGATTCAGAACTGGAAACCACAGCTATTAGTCAGTACTCCACACTGAACGAATTGGAAGAATAGCACTGACATGGTAGCATTGACATATATATGCTACAGTGTGTAACATAGATACCTAGTGGGAAGCACCTATGTAGCTTAGGGAACTCAGCTCAATGCTCTGTGATGACCTACAGAAGTGGGAGGGATGCTTAAGAAGGAAGAGATATATGCATATGTACAGCTGATATACATTGTACAGCAGAAATATTGTAAAGCAATTATACCACAATAACAAAAATGTTTTAAATAATAAAATTTAATTTAATTAAAAATCCCCATGTGTCATCAAGTCATATTTATCTTTACTTTATTAATTTGAATAAAACAAGAAAAATGTTGGGGGTTAAGATTTTTTATACTTAACAAAGTATTGGGTTGGCCAAAAGTTCATTTGAGTTTTTCTATAACATCTTATGGAAAAACCTGAATGAACTTTTTGGCCAATCCAATAGTTTCTCATAAGCAGTGCAAGGTAATTTACTTTCTTTCAACAAATATTTTCAAGTGCTTAGGATGTGCAAGGTACTGTCTTGGGAATAGAGATACAAAAATCAGTCAAATAACAGATTATGGTCTCAAAGACCTTATAGTATAGCATGAGATATTAAAAAGAGATGTTTCAGGAACTTGAAGAGAGAGCTGTTCCTTCCTTCAGAGGAGTATCCATACTGTATAGAACCGTGTGCAGTTCATAATAAGCAATGAATGAATGAACAGGTACACGTGTAAATGAATGACTGATCAAAGGCAGCATTCAAAATGGTCCTCAAAAGACTTCCCTGGCAGTCCAGTGGTTAAGATATCACCTTCCATTTCAGGAGGTATGGGTTTGATCCCCAGTTGAGGAGCTAAAATCCCACATGCCTCCTGGCCAAAAAATCAGACAAAAGCAATATTGTAACAAATTCAATAAAGACTTTAAAATGGTCCACACTTAAAAAAAAAAAAAATCTTTAAAAAAAAGGTCCTCAATACACAGCTGGGATGCACATGCAAAAGTGGATCGATGAAAACTTTCAGACGGAGCTAATAAAAGGAATTCATAGTACAAACAACACTAACCAACTGTGTATAAATGAAGGAAAACAATATTTCTCCACACCAAAATATAGTTTTTTTGTAGAATTCTCAAACAACAGAGTAGGATATGCTGTTGCTGCTGCTAAGTCACTTCAGTCGTGTCCGACTCTGTGCGACCCCATAGACGGCAGCCCACCAGGCTCCCCCGTCCCTGGGATTCTCCAGGCAAGAACACTGGAGTGGGTTGCCATTTCCTTCTCCAATGCATGAAAGTGAAAAGTGAAAGTGAAGTCGCTCAGTCGTGTCCGACTCTTAGCGACCCCATGGATGGCAGCCCACCAGGCTCCGCCGTTCATGGGATTTCGACGCAAGAGTACTGGAGTGGGTCGCCATTGCCTTCTCCAAGCAGTTTATGAGGAAACTGAAAAAGTCACAGGGGCCCATCTGTGAGTAATAAGTGTAGCAGTAAGTTTGTGTTAATAAATTTTCCTCAAGCAATATCTATTTGGGGCTTGCCTGGTGGCTCAGACAGTAAAGAGCCCACCTGTCAATGCAGGAGACATGGGCTTGTTCCCCGGGTCAGAAAAGATACCCTGGAGAAGTGAATGGCTACCCATTCCAGTATTCTTGCCTGGAGAATTTCAAGGCAAGTGCTCATTTATTAAAAATTAGGCACAGTTCTCTTGCTCTGTTGTCACTATGTTTTTTCAGGGAGACACACATGTTTATTTTACAGATGAGAACAAATATTCTTGTTGGATCTCAGACCATACAATAAGCTACCGAAACAAAACCAAAAAATGAAAGAGCAAATGTTTGGGAACAAAAACTAGGTTTCTGGCTGTGATTAACCTGCATCATACCGTTTATATTTTATTTATTTAATAATTTTTTAAAAGATTTTTTTTGATGTGGACCATTTTTAGAATCTTTATAGGATTTGTTACAGTATAACTCCTGTGTTTTGTTTTTTTTTTTCTTTTTTTACTTTTTATTTTGTACTGGGGGGTATAGCCGATTAATAAACAATGTTGTGACTGTTTCAGGGGAACAGCAAAGGGATCCAGCCACACATACAGGTGTCTGTTCTCCCTGAAACCCCCCTCCGATCCAGGCCATCCTGTGATACTGAGCAAGTTCCATGTGCTATACAGTAGGTCCTTGTTGGCTGTCCATTTTTAACAGAGCAGTGAAAGAACACTATATTTTTAAACAATAAAAGCCTGAGTATCCAAAGAGATTGCCAACATAAAGCAAGAACTTCTGGTTTTTGCCCTCAGACATGTTTCCAGGAGTCTTGGAGATGCTCCGAAGGAAACGTTTAAGAAGCACTTCATGGCAGAGTGTGAGTTCTGAAGCCAGACAGATACAAGCGTGACTGCATCTGCCCCATTTCTGATGGCAAGACCTCAAACGAGTCACTACTCCTGTTTATCTGTCAGGTGTTTCTGTTTTCTGCTGGTTTTCTTTTTTTTGGGGGGCGGGGGGGGGGCTAAGATTTTTGTGGGATCTTAGCTCTCCAACCAGAGATCAAACCCACACCCCCTGCATTGGAAAGCAAAATCTTAACTTCTGGACTGCCAGGGAAGTCCCACCATTTTCATTTCAAACAAAGACTAATCAGAAAAAAGAATTTTACCTCTCCTTCAGATAGAAGTATAAATATTGAAAATAACAAGTCACGTCTTAACTCTTAATATGTTACCTGTCCCCCAATATATATATATATCTGTTTTCCTTCCTTCTCATTCACACTGTTTCAACTTCAACAAGATGTGATACAGACTCAAGGATTTACTACTTTAATAATTGGATTATGCTTTTTTAGTCACCTATACTCAAAATTAAATTCTCAAATCTAAATTTTTAAATTAAAAAGTTATAGTATAAAATATGTTCAAACAAAACTGACAGAGTGATGATTCCGGCAGAGATTACAGTTATGGCTGTCCAAAGCACCAGCTGGTTGACCCATTTGTAAGTGGCAAACTTAATATCTTGACCACAACTGTCAAATTGTTTGGAGGAATTTGTTCCAGGATAAACATCCACTCTACATCTACAGGGTCTGCTTAGTGCTATTTCTTCGAAATTGTACAGAAAAGCAATATCTTCTTCTTCTTTCTCCTGCATGCATACATGCTTAGTCACTCAACCGTCTCTCTTAGAGACCCCACGGACTGTAGCCCAGCAGGCTCCTCCATCCATGGGATTTTCCAGGCTAGAATACTGGAGTGTGTTGCCATTTCCTTCTCCGGGGGATCTTCCCCAACCAGGAAGTGAACACATGTCTCCTATGTCTCTTGCATTGGCAAGCAGATTTTTTTTTTACCACTGGGCTACCTGGGACATTGAGGCCTTCTGGGGGTATTCAAAAAGACTGACCATCACCTTCAGTGTTTACAATGTCATCACAGTCAAGAAATCAGTGTGACACATGAAGTTTAAATAAGATGAGATTCCATCAAACCCAAACTGCCCACAATTGTCCCATTCCATTTGATGAAACCTACTGCCAATAAGATGCCAGAGCAACGTTTGTACCTTTACCAAGTGTGTGTACCTTTACTACCAATACACCTACACCCATATCCAATCAGAACATCCACTTAGAGCATCACTTGAGCACCACATCCTCTCGCTACCCCTATTTTCCTCATGCCCTGAAGACCTATGAACAGATGTTGAAGTTATATATAAATTGTATTAAAATAAATAGAATTCATGGCTAAAATTAAACAGCCTATGGCAAGGCTCTTGTGTAAATAAAACCATTGTCCCTTTGTATATTAAGATTGCATTTATCAAATACACAAGAAAGGATGAACACAAATTGCATAAAAAAGGCAACTTATTTAGGACAAAATGATGGTGTGTAATAAAAAGATTTATTGTGTGACTAAAATGAAAATTAAATTCCTGTTAAAATATTTATGTAGATGTGGCTGAAACATTCTGCCGAGGGATAAATCAGAGCGGCCTTTGGCATTTCACAGACATAATTCCTCTATTCTTCTGCTGCAAATTTAGAGCTTACAAGATGCTAATGGCATTGTGATTTCCAGGACAGTCTCTGCAGACTACTTTTGCTCAGCAGGTGGTAAGAATTTGCATCCATATTTCAAATATACTTCTATCTCATTACTGGCTTCTTATTTCTTTGTGATTTATATCTCTATAAAATCCCAGCTAGTGGAATGGGGAATGGGAATTCAAAAAGGCAAATTCTGCATAATACTGACATTTATCACTTTCTTCTGTCTTTTTTTTTTCCCTGCATCTCCTGAGAGAAGGGGAATATGACATGTAGCACTTAAAGTGGGGGGGGGGGTGTACTTTTCTTAAAATAATGCCATTTGAAAGCTTTCAAAATTAGGAATATTGTTCTCAATGACACTCTGTATGAAGTGGCCATATTATTTGCATCGTTGCCTACATTTAGCTGAATTGTGATCTTTCAATAATATATGTACCTTTGAAAAGTAAACTCACTTGGTAGCTATTAATGTGTAAGAGTCTTAATCATTTAAAATTCAGAAAGTGCTTTTTTGTAATAAGTCGGAACATAACGAATCTATTTGGGATTCATGCAGGTGTCACGAGCAATTTCAGAGCTGTTACACTGCAGTCCTGTGCTACTTAATAGATATTAGGGTGGTAGTAGTTGTGTCGCTGTAGATAAGACTCTTTACAGTTCCCATGTCAAATTCACCTCTTACTGGTGTTTAGAATTTCGCTGAAGTAAAATTACACGCCTGTGAAATCTGACAGTTTCAGGGATTTACAGACATTTTCCGGGGGCAGAAGGAGCAAGTGGTGGTGAAATAAAAGGCAGCAGGGAGGTATGTAGGCAAGGGAGTCAGATATTACTGGGATGAAAACCTAGATATGCAAAATTTTAATTTGTATGGCAAATTAAAGAATATAAATCTATGTATTTCCTTTCAGGTCTTCTCTTTTTTACTAGTCCATTCCCGAAGAGAAATTAAAACTCTTAGTGAAATTTTACAGGCCATATGCTACCATATTTTTAAAATTCATTGATATTTAAAATAATTGTATCAGTTAAACTCAAAATATTTTGCTATATGACTAAAAATATAATTGTTGCCCTTAATGAACAGCTATGATAGTATCTAGAGATTCAGAATTTTTTAAACTAGAAATAACAAAAAACTGAAATTAAGGACAGATACACACTATAGTGGGTTCCGAGCTGGCGAGAATGGTAAAGAGCCCACCTGCCCGACGCAGGAGACATAAGAGATGTGAGTTCAATCCCTGGGTCAGGAAGCTGCCCTGGAGGAGGGCATGGCAACCGACTCCTGTATTCTTGCCTGGAGAATCCTATGGACAGAGGAGCCTGGTGGGCTTCAGGCCGTAGGGTCACACAGAGTCGGACGTGACTGAAGCGACTTAGCCGGCGCACACGCACGTACACGGGCGCACACTATAGGACACGATCACGTAGGCAAAAGTGATACAAACATTTAAAAAATATATTTGGTTAAAAAGCCAATCAGAAGCTAATGTTAAGAGCAAAACATTTCCACTTAAATTTAATTGCATGAAAATCTAATGAAAAACTGAACTAGTATGTAAGTTCACATAACACATTCAAAGAAGGTGTTTGGGCGCATAACTCAATACCATCTCCAAAGACTGAACTATATTCTTTCTCTTGTTCTGTTTCTCAGGACATTGACTTCCTTACACGATGGTGGCCAGCAGTGACTACACTTCCTCACTCTTTTCCAGCAGAAGTAAACGGTATCTCTTTGGGGAGTTCACGCAGAAGAGTAAGAAATTATTTTTGAAGCCCACAGGAAATATCCCTTGAGTCTCGTTGCCCAAAACTGAGTTAAGTGTCATCTTCTCTATTTATCTAGAAAAATGAGAGGCTCTGAGCAGTTTAAACTATCCAGGGCCAAATTCTGACCCTGAAAATAGGCATCAAATCTATCAAGACAGTATGACTGGGCAATCCATCAAGGCCTTGTTAGGAATGGAAATGCAGGGAATGCATGCCAGTGAGGCTGTGAACTGTCTGTGCTCTGGGCACGAGGCATTTAAATCCACGATTTCCTTTATTTATCCGTCAGAGCAATCCTACGTGCTAAACATTGAAGACTCCAAATTTCAAAAGACTAAAGAAGATGAGAAACATTTCAAAACTCACTCTGATGTTAAGAATAGAAGAAGGCTCAAAACAGGTTGTTTAATAACCAGAGACTATGATTTACCCATCTTGTTAATTGTGAGGTTTCATGGTCTGCTCATACTCATATCTGGCAGAAACTTTATAATTGAAATTAAAAATAACACAGAAGACATATGGATCATTTCTTTACCCATTTATACACTAACTAAGTTCAGAGGTGAGCCAGAAAGAGGTTTTGCTTTTTAGTTTTGTTTTGTTTTTTCTCTTTTCTCTCTCTCTTTTTTTTTCTATGAAAAAGAGACTTTTCACATAGAAGAGAAAGTAAGCTTCAGCCGTGTGCTCTATCCTCCTCAGATGCAGGGGGAATAACGTGAATGAAATTTGACTACAATACAAGCTGCACAGAGGCAGGCATTTTTGTCTGTATTTTTATGCTTGTCCGTGTACTCCCAGTTCTAAGGATAAAGTCCGAGACAAAGTAGGCACTTGATAAATATGTGTTAAATGAATCAAATGAAAGAAAGAATGAATAATTCAAAAGAGAGCATTTAAAGGCATGATCTCTCATGATTCTAGGTAAAGTTTGATGATCATTAAGAGTGAAGAAAGGAGGCTGTGGGACTAAATTTTTAAATAGCCTGCAAGGTCTTTGACCAACTGGAAGAACAAAACTTTCAGTGGGTCTCGGCAGGTGCAACCAAAGAAGCACAGACCAGCTGTTTGTCCTGGAGCCTTGAGCTGTTCAGGAAAGCAGGCCATCTGTCCCCCCACCGTAAGTCAGCAAGGGCACAGCCCTGACTCTGATCAGCTAGAACCACATTTAGAACCTGGACTTCCTGGGGACAGTAAGGACAGCTACACACTGGGGCAGGGTCACCTAGGCCTAAGAGATAGACACATCTTAAAGTATGTTTAGTTATTAATAAGAGCCATTCTGAAGCCAATGTTTTGAGCAAAACATTTCCATTTAAATTTGATTGTGTGAACCAGCTTTATATTTTAATGCTCAAGGCTTTATTTAAGAGACCATTCAGGACTAAAGAAAAAAATCAGTTTCCAGATGGTTTATGCTTGGGGTGCTCTTGATCCATTGATTTTCCTAAGGATGTTCACCAAAATAGATGAGTCTCAGAAAATCTCTTCAGTTCAGTTGCTCAGTCATGTCCGACTCTTTGCGACCCCATGAACCGCAGCATGCCAGGCCTCCCTGTCTATCACCAACTCCCAGAGTTTACCCAAACTCATATACATTGAGTTGGTGATGCCATCCAACCATCTCATCCTCTGTCATCCCCTTCTCCTCCTGCCCTCAATCTTGCCCAGCATCAGGGTCTTTTCCAATAAGTCAGCTCTTCGCATCAGGTGGCCAAAGTATTGAAGTTTCAGCTTCAACATCAGTCCTTCCAATGAACACCCAGGACTTTGGGGGATGGACTGGTTGGTTGGATCTCCTTGCAGTCCAAGGGACTCTCAAGGGTCTTCTCCAACACCACAGTTCAGAAGCATGAATTCTTCGGTGCTCAGCTTTCTTTATAGTCCAACTCTCACATCCATACATGACTACTAGAAAAAACCAAAGCTTTGACTAAATGGACCTTTGTTGGCAAAATAATGTCTCTGCTTTTTAATATGCTATGTTGGTCATAACTTTTCTTCCAAGGAGCAAGCATCTTTTAATTTCATGGCTGCAGTCACCATCTGCAGTGATTTTGGAGCCCCTCCAAATAAAGTCTGTAACTGTTCCCACTGTTTCCCCATCTATTTGCCAATCCTTTCTTAGCCAGTTGCATTTTTTAAATTTTATTTTTATTTTTATTGGTTGGAGGCTAATTACTTTACAATATTATAGTGGTTTTTGTCATACAGTGACATGAATCAGCCATGGATTTACATGTATTCCCCATCCCGATCCCCCCTCCCACCTCCCTCTCTACCCGATCCTTCTGGGTTTTCCCAGTGCACCAGGCCGGAGCACTTGTCTCATGCATCCCACCTGGGCTGGTGATCTGTTTCACCCTAATATTATACAGGTTTTGATGCTGTCTCTTGAAACATCCCACCTCGCCTTCTCCCACAGAGTCCAAAAGTCTGTTCTGTACATCTGTGTCTCTTTTTCTGTTTTGCATATAGGGTTATCATTACCATCTTTCTAAATTCCATATATATGTGTTAGTATGCTGTAATGTTCTTTATCTTTCTGGCTTACTTCACTCTGTATAAGGGGCTCCAGTTTCATCCATCTCATTAGAACTGGTTCAAATGAATTCTTTTTAACGGCTGAGTAATATTCCATGGTGTATATGTACCACAGTTCCTTATCCATTCCTCTGCTGATGGGCATCTAGGTTTCTTCCATGTCCTGGCTATTATAAACAGTGCTGCGATGAACATTGGGGTGCACGTGTCTCTTTCAGATCTGGTTTCCTCAGTGTGTATGCCCAGAAGTGGGATTGCTGGGTCATATGGCAGTTCTATTTCCAGTTTTTTAAGAAATCTCCACACTGTTCTCCATAGTGGCTGTACTAGTTTGCATTCCCACCAACAGTGTAAGAGGGTTCCCTTTTCTCCACACCCTCTCCAGCATTTATTGCTTGTAGACTTTTGGATAGCAGCCATCCTGACTGGCGTGTAATGGTACCTCATTGTGGTTTTGATTTGCATTTCTCTGATAATGAGTGATGTTGAGCATCTTTTCATGTGTTTGTTAGCCATCTGTATGTCTTCTTTGGAGAAATGTCTGTTTAGTTCTTTGGCCCATTTTTTGATTGGGTCATTTATTTTTCTGGAATTGAGCTGCAGGAGTTGCTTGTATATTTTTGAGATTAATCCTTCGTCTGTTTCTTCATTTGCTATTATTTTCTCCCAATCTGACGGCTGTCTTTTCACCTTACTTATAGTTTCCTTTGTTGTGCAAAAGCTTTTAAGTTTCATTAGGTCCCATTTGTTTAGTTTTGCTTTTATTTCCAATATTCTGGGAGGTGGGTCATAGAGGATCCTGCTGTGATTTATGTCGGAGAGTGTTTTGCCTATGTTCTCCTCTAGGAGTTTTATAGTTTCTGGTCTTACATTTAGATCTTTAATCCATTTTGATTTATTTTTGTGGATGGTGTTAAAAAGTGTTCTAGTCTCATTCTTTTACGAGTGGTTGACCAGTTTACCCAGCACCACTTGTTAAAGTGATTGTCTTTTTGCCATTGTATATCCTTGCCTCCTTTGTCAAAAGATAAGGTCTGTCCATAGGTTCGTGGATTTATCTCTGGGCTTTCTATTCTGTTCCATTGATCTATATTTCTGTCTTTGTGCCAGTACCATACTGTCTTGATGACTGTGGCTTTGTAGTAGAGTCTGAAGTCAGGCAGGTTGATTCCTCCAGTTCCATTCTTCTTTCTCAAGATTACTTTGGCTATTCGAGGTTTTTTGTATTTCCATACAAATTGTGAAATTCTTTGGTCTAGTTCTGTGAAAAATACCGTTGGTAGCTTGATAGGGATTGCATTGAATCTATAGATTGCTTTGGGTAGAATAGCCATTTTGACAATATTGATTCTTCCAATCCATGAACACGGTATGTTTCTCCATCTGTTTGTGTCCTCTTTGATTTCTTTCATCAGTGTTTTATAGTTTTCTATGTATAGGTCTTTTGTTTCTTTAGGTAGATAGATGCAAAAATCCTTAACAAAATTCTAGCAAACAGAATCCAACAACATATTAAAAAAATCATACACCACGACCAAGTGGGCTTTATCCCAGGAATGCAAGGATTCTTCAATATCCGCAAATCAATCAACGTAATACACCACATTAACAAATTGAAAGATAAAAACCATATGATTATCTCAATAGATGCAGAGAAAGCCTTTGACAAAATTCAACACTCATTTATGATTAAAACTCTCCAAAAAGCAGGAATAGAAGGAACATACCTCAACATAATAAAAGCTATATATGACAAACCCACAGCAAGCATCACCCTCAATGGTGAAAAATTGAAAGCATTTCCCCTGAAATCAGGAACAAGACAAGGCTGCCCACTCTCACCACTACTGTTCAACATAGTGTTGGAAGTTTTGGCCACAGCAATCAGAGCAGAAAAAGAAGTAAAAGGAATCCAGATAGGAAAAGAAGAAGTGAAACTCTCACTGATTGCAGATGACATGATCCTCTACATAGAAAACCCTAAAGACTCTACCAGAAAATTACTAGAGCTAATCAATGAATATAGTAAAGTTGCAGGATATAAAATTAACACACAGAAATCCCTTGCATTCCTATATACTAACAATGAAAAAACAGAAAGAGAAATTAAAGAAACAATACCATTCACCATTGCAACAAATAGAGTAGTTTTAAACTAAAAGGTTACCTGATTTTTGAAGGACCTGTGTTTTATTAAAAGTTGCTTTCATTTAAAATTTTAGTTTTTTATCTGACTTAGATCTTAATATTTCAAGTTTAAATAAAGTTTAGCAAATTTGTCTCACATTTTCTCTTTGTTTTTCTTCTTTATCAAGGAAAAAAAAA